>NC_140910.1:7274641-7874641 GCF_045865225.1 Trachurus japonicus
GACGCTCAGAGAGGGATCAGTGATCTTGTGCGCTATTGTGCTTCAAACTTCTTAATGGTGTCTTAGAAGACTTTTGTGTTTTGTTTTGTTTCTTTATTTTAGTGTCTTTCATGCACATGTGGACATCTGGACCTCAACTTACTAAACTACCATGAAAATCAGAAGTGAATCACAAAGGTCTCAGCTTGTATTTCGCCTCATGTCAAATGTCTGTTTTACATGTTTTTTACATATTGTACATCAACCCGTGAGGACATTATTTATTACATTTGGCCGTTCCATTTGCTTATCAGATGTCAGTTGTTCTTATCGTGACCTGTCTCTGCTGCACATCCTTTAATGTTACTTTGCATGCTTGTCAATGTTGTGACTGAACAAGTGATTCAAGAGGACATGGATTTGATCTTAGAGATTAGCCAACCATCACAAGATCAGTATGGAAATATACAGATGGACCATTCATTGTGCAGGTGGTGGCAAGCTAGTTGAGTGGCTGGAGGTGTCTGCTGTTCTTTGGTTGACTTTGTATTTGTCTTACGTCAGCAGTAGTCACTGTGCACTGCTCTGACTGATGATAACAAAATATAATATAGGGATGGATGTAACTACATGACATATTTCTGGGAAATAATAATAAGGTTTATATTCAGGCTTAGTTTTGAATGTCTTCCTAATGCACTATATTATCTAAAGCTTTCAATAGTATATGACAAGCACTGTGAAAGCCGCATGTCATAATATGTCAAGTTGAGTGTTCAAGTACAGTCGGCTAAGAATTTATTCTCTATCCACACAAATTTTCTCCTGTCAGCACTAACGTTTTATGGGCAGAGAGGTATTTAAGGAACAGAGGAAAGAAGTCTCACCTTTTTTCAGCTGGAAGGAGTGAGGCATGATGGGATCTGTAGTGGGAATCAGGTGGCGGTGCTGAACCTTGAATTCAAAGCCGTGTGAGCCCAGGTCTGGAAGCGAAGGGGCCTCCTCCTCTGCAGCTCCAAAAAGTCTTTTCAGCGGTGATAGTCACTGAGATCAATCAACTTCTCTCTACCAGACGACCGTGAGATCCAGAGCTTGACTGACAAAAAAAAAAAAACACACAAAAAAAGACCTCCACTGTTTTATTTGTCTGGCAAGCAGCAGAGATGATCCAGGATGCAGAGTGGTGACTGGTGCCCGAGCTCCTCCCTTGAGTGGCAGCTAAAGCTTGGAGGGGATGAAGCTGTCTTCAGTGCAGAAGGGCACCCAATCTGTGTGTGGCGGTGGCGGAGCAGCTCTGGTGAAGCCTCGTGTCTGCTGTTGTTCAGCAGGATGGGAACACTTCTGGAAAGGCGGGCACGGCAGCAGGGCTGAAGTGAGTCAAGTCGACTGAGCACGCTTCATGTCAGTGAAACGGTCCACAGGGCATCTCTGGCTCTCTGAGCTGATAGGCCGCCTGCACTCTAGCATTCATTGATTGTAGCACTCAGTCGCTCCACTTTTCCATGAATGCTAAAACCATGAGGCAGGCTGAGTTTTTTTGGGAAAAAAACGAGATTAAACAGTCTGTAAAATAATCCCAGTTCTTCTATATATAATTCATTTGAATGAAGAGTCTTGAATCCCATTAAGCGACAGCAGCACAAACCATAGCAGTGCCTTTAACACGAGAAACTCTTGGAGCTCAGGCCATCTGCCAGATGAGAGTCTTCCATATACGCCAATGACACATTGTTTTATAAACAGAGCTTTTATACAACAAACATTTCAGTGTCCTAGAGCATTAATCTACCTAAGCTTATCTCAATCCATGGAACTAGATATTGCTCTTTATAACTTGTCTAGTGGAGGGGGTGTTATTACATCATACCAGCTGTCACTTCAACCTGCCACAGCCAATAGGAAGGTCAGTAATGTGGCTGCCGGGGAGAAAATTAGGGAGGAAAATCCTGAAAACTGTAAAGCAGCATTTACCCCCCACAACCCCCATCCATCCCCCTGCCAAAAAAAAAAAGAAGCAACTTCAGCTTTGCATTATTTTGTGGAAATATCAGATGTCAACAGTTCAGCTGCTCATTGTGAAATGTAATCATTTTTGCTCTCTCTCTGGAAAAGCAAAAATATTTCATGAGTGATAAAGCACTTTTCAGCACATGAACCCTTAGTGTTACAGTAAAAGCAGTTTGTGAAACGCATGTGCACCCGTGTGCTATCATACTTAACACCTGATGTTGAACTCAGATTAAATGAATACACATGCTGTCTGTGCAGATAAGCTCACCTCAGTGGGTAAGAACCCCCAAAGCTCCTACTATTAACACGCTGCATGTTGGCTTTAACATACGTGCTGTCGATGGTACAGAGTAATATAAAATATGGATGCATCAGAGCACCAGCACTTACACAAGAGGAAATAAACATTAGAGGGAAATGAGATGTATATGGATGTTTGACAGATCTGTCCATGAACAGTATGTTCATTGCAGCCACGGGATAATCCACTGGATGAGTGGACTAATATTCAGCCAATCCTGCTAAAGCCAAATTAGTCCAACACATTTCCATCATATTTCAGAGAAATAAAGCAGCCCTAAAAAAAAAAAATCTGAGCTCTTGGGATGCTGATGGCAAATGACCGGTGAGCCCTCAGATCCCGGTGATCCAGGGATAAACTTCTCATGGAGCAGCTTAAATCTCTGCACTGACACACAAATGAAAGCCAACAACAGGTCATGCCACCTCGGAGGAAAACTTTGATTACTGCATTGTCCTCTTCCTGTCACCAGCAGAACGGCAGAAAGAACCTGGACACTGCTAAATAGAAATACCAATAAAGACATCAAGACTGACTGGAGTCCAAGTCGTGGACCCCCCTCCCTCCAAACCCCCCCACCACCCCCTTTCTCCTGCTCTGTGAGGCTTATGAGGGGATGGCTTCTGTACAGCAGTGTATGAGTGACCTTAATCATCAGAGGGATATTTGGGTTTTATTCGGCAGCAATGGGATGCATGCGGTCATCACTGTGTTCAACTGGCAGGCATAAAAAATGAGAGGGGGGCAAGGTCGGTAAGCAAGTGTAATCCATATCATCCCGTTACAGAGGCAGCGCTGCCGTCGGCCCCGGGCCAAACAGAGTCAAACACATTTTGATGTTGATAATGATGTCGGATTATGCTGTCATCTGATGTAATTTCAGCCTGCATCAAATTAACAAAAGAGGGATCAACCAAATTCTTTAAAAGGGGACCAGTTTTCGTCGCAACCTCCTAGATGTGAGCATGATTTGATTTCATGAAGTGTTTATTTTTGTTTTTTAGAGTCTAGACAGACTTCATCTGTTTTGGCTTGGCCTTTCCCTTGGAAGTAGAAGATGAACGATTCTCAGCAGCCTTGCGCTCTGCAGCATGCCTCGCTGTGATTCATATCAGCAGGATCTGAACAACAGTCTGGAAGTTGAAAACAGTGACCCTGTACTGTCTACAGAAGAGTTTAACACCTTTTTTCTTTTCCAAGAAAAACATTTAATTGAAATATAGCCCTCATGGCCCAAATGTATACATTATTAATTAATCAATATATCCATTTGGTCACGGTCACATAAATTCTTCTCAACTCATCTGTATTTGAAATCTCAGATCTCCCATAAACAATCTGTTACATTGCATTGACGCTGTTTCCTGGAGCATTTCCAGGTCATTAGTTTGTGTGATAACCTTTCTGAGGCAGTCAACTGCAGGTAATTATCACATCAGAAAAGGATAAAGCCGGCTTGTCATTCTCTCTTACCTGCTATCACTTGGATCTGTAATCTAACTCCACTACTAGCCTTTGTTGTGCCAACATGGGGCTCCCTGGTGTCCACGGCCGCGTCTATCAGTTCTAATAAAGGTCACAAACGCCTAATCTCATGCTTTGCATTAGCTGGCATTTATGAAGTGGAGAGAAAATACACTTCTAAGATGATTCGAAATGACAGCTTTGTGGTGAACGTTCGAGGATTGTCTTGAAGTAAAATCTGTCAGAGGCACTGAGGTTTGTTTCTTCAGTGGGTCAATATTGGGCAAACAGATGATCTACTGAAAGCTGATATATACCACAACAAATATGGATCAAATTCACCTTTCAAAGGGTGCGTGCTGGATATTTTCTTTTTAATATTTATTTTCTTATTCTGTTTTAGCAAGTCATCCACTGATACAATACATCCGTGCAAAGCTACTATAAGAATTCAGCGGAGTTTCTCTGTTCTCTTCTTGGGATCTTAATCTCACAATGCAGGTTAATTGGTGTGCTAAATTGCCAATATGTGTGAATGTGAGGGTGGGTGGTTGTTTGCCTCAGCCCTGTGATAGACTGATGACCTGCTCTGGGTGTGCCTTACCTCTCACCCAACATCAGCTAGGATTGGCTCCAGCCTCCGCCCCCTGATGGATGGACACACTCACACAGACTCTGCAGGGAAGATCAGGGGGATCTGACCACCTAGATTCATCCCCTAAGAGAAGTAAAACAGCAGTGGGTGAGGATTGAAGCACTTTCTTACTGGAAATTGTAAAAAAAATACTCTTATATATTCACGACTGGAAGATATCATTTCATACAACCTTAAAGTGGACCATACCACTCTATAACCTTTACCTTGGTTGAATGCTTGGTCTGTCGGTCTCATTTCTGTCAGTAGCTATAGTCTGTGTGCATGTAACAGTTCTGACAGTGGTTTAAGTCTGTTCTGATTCTTTACTTTCAAGTTAAGTATTTACAATGGGTGGTAATATTAGCCTGTTTCCAATTTCCAGTTCCAGTTCCAATTTAACCTTACTAATATTCAAATTTAGCATCTAACTACTGTAGCTAGTTTCTACAGTAAGAAGGAGAGCTTTTATAACACTCACCTGCTGTTTTACCTGGGTGGCTATTGGTGAAAAGTAATTAAGTATAATTAGACACTCTATTTCCATTTTTGTGCTATTTAATGCTTCCATTTCACCACACAAGTGAAATATAGTCATTGTAAAAAACCCACTTTGTCCAACAGTACACAGTGTGTCCATTGTCCACCTGTCAAGCCTACTATGTTGCTAAGCCTCCATCATGTGATTATGTTGTGTATCCAACTTCTGTCTCAGAAAATGATGCTTTGCTTTCTAAGCTTTCTTTTTTTTTTTTTTAACTTGGAGTGTGTGTTAGTTTGTCTTGTCAACCTTATCAATTATTGGCAAATTACTTGATTTTGTATACTTTCATCTGTTCTTTTGCTGACAAACAGTGTTTGAATGATTAATGACGTTTGTTGCCGGGAGGAAATCTGATTCTGCAGGCTTTTTTTAACCAAGCATGATAAACACAGAAGCGTCTTGTTAGAATACTTGAATAAATTAAGAGTTCTTTGTCCTTTTAAGGTTCATGATCGCAATTTTACGATAAGACTGAACTTTGTTTTTATGTTTTTTGTAGTTTCCAGCTGCCGTGCAGGAATTCCTCACCTCAGTCTGTGCAGGTCGAGTGCAGTCTGACATCATGCCCTCACATTTTAGGAATGCCTCCCTTATAAGTTTGTAGTTTCACAGCACAGGAATGTCAGCGTGGCTCATGATCCGAAGATGGTGGTCTGCTCACTGCCTTTCCCTCATACGGGAGCAGGCAAGAAAACATTTAAGATCTCAGCATCCTGTGCAAAAAAAAAAAAGACAAAAAAACAAACCACAGGAACTGATTCACTGAATTCAAAGCTTTAGTTTGTGCCAGAGGAGATTCATCTGTTGTTGTTTGATTCGTCCAGACTGTGCAATTTTCTACCGTCTCGCCCTCTTTTTCTTTATGTGTATTAATGCAAACAGACTTGGGTTGCTCTATATAAAATAAAATAAAATAAAATAGCACATTTAAAGGTTGCATTCAACAGTGTTGTGAGTCCTTGGAAGTCAGATATCTCAGCACCAGGACATGAAAACACAGAAACTTGAAGTTGTTCATTGGCTGACTGAGTTACTGATCATCTCTAAAGAAGCAATGTCTAAAGCATTAAAGTGAGAGTATTTAAGTTCTGTTTTTTTCACAAGACTTGAATTAAATAACAACAATATGTCTCCTGGTTGAGGCCAATACTTGAAAAGGTTTAGTTGCGACAGCTTCATTTGGTCTGCTATGAACTGTTCACTGTGCTAAATAAAGGGAGACAGTGCTGTGTGATTAACAGAACTGGGCCCTGTTTGCTGACTTAACTGCTCATGTCTCCCTTGTCGCTTCAATGTGCTACTGTTACCCTGTTTTAGCATTTACCATTACCTTGACATTGTCACTTGTGCTCTTGCAAAAACTGCAGCTTTAAATCTCCAAATGGTCTCGCACAACGCTGTGAAAACAGATTAAACTCCACTGCGAAGGTAATTGATTTTTATTTGAAGAAACACTCCTGACCTCCCTGCATCCAACACTTGGAAACACTGAGCCTGTTCAGCCTTCAGCCGTCCTGCAGTAAATACTTCTTTTCAACGGGGAAATTAGAACCTTTTAACTCTTCAGGTGTAGGGTTCATTTGGTGATCTCGGTTCAGTGATTTCTATTTCATATCGGTTTTCTTGTTGATAATAGGCTGTATGAAGGAGGTCCTGGTATTCTGCATGTGGTGTCCAGGTTTTTGGTCGATAGAGACAAAATGCTCAACTACGCTGCTGTCGCTGAGGAACACAGTCAGCCAAATCAATTTTCCTCAGAGGTAAGAAAGTTGAAAATGTACACTGGTAATAATAATAATAATAAAAGTTATACAGTAAATGGCGAACCCAGAAAACTGATTTCAGGATACAACGACAAAAATCCTGCCACTTTAAAAAGGCTTCAAAGGTGTACACAAGCATGGATCATTTATGCTAAAGCCTCTGCTGCAGGCAGAGATTGTCTCTGTCTACCATTTTAATACACATTTACATGCTAAAACATAAGAATTAGAATTCATTAGTGTAATCTGAGGTCTAGATCTAGATCGGGAGTTGTTTGATTAGTAGCTTTGGGACATTGTTTTTGTAGTGAGTCTGCCTGTCTCCTACTTTTGTTCTTCCTTATTTGGCATGACTCTCTGTAATATGGTTGTGCTTGAAGACTAATTTCTGCTATCTCAGCTCTAATTAACAGAGCATACATAGTTCCCAGACACATTTGTTGTTTTTCTTCTCCTCTTTTTTCTTCTTCTACAAAGATTTCTGTTTTGTTTTTGTGCAAAGCACCTGGACCTGCCTGCCTGCTTACAACGATTATAATGGTAAAGCTGCAAATGAACAAAAAACATCAGTGTGCTCATTTCACGTTGACATTTCAGGACACAACCTGCATGATATCAACTCTGTCATCATCAGCCACTGATTCCTGAAAATTGGGCCTTTTTGAAACCAAGAGAGCTGCATTTAGACGACAATCGGTTTCTTGTTTTCTTATTCATCCCGTAGGTGCAAAACACTGCTTTCAGTCACACTTTAATGAGGAAGTACACATCGAACTGTGCAGCTGCTATGTGTTCTGTATAATGTTTGAGGTTTACCTACTTCAGAGGAAGTGGTGTGGGGGAGAAGACAGTGTTACAACCAGCAAATAAAACAGGATATCCGATGCTGGAACAATTGAAACACTAAAATATGACAAACGCACTTGTTTTCTCTGCCGCTCCCCTCTGTGCTATATTTATTGTCTGTAGTTAAAATGAGTAATGCTAAGAAACGTGACAAAGTTAGATCAAACGTCAAACAGTGTGAATGATCTGTCATGGCGGACCCTGTGACCATATTTCTTTCTCCATGTTGTGGTACAGTGAGGATAAAAATTGAACCCCATCATATCAGTGACATGTGTTGCTACATTCTCCTAACTGCCAAACATCAAAGAGCCCCTGATTTCCTCTAACCAAGCATGTTAATTGGTGCTTGATTGATAACTCGAGTTCACAGGCGATGGCATGTGTCGTCTAAACTGTTCCAGGGTGTCTTTTTGAAATCAGCTTTAAGAGTGGAAGAAGAAGAATCACTGGCGGGCCCATTAAAAAATTGCCAGTGTACACAGTTGCAAATAAGCTGTCACACATTACAAATGAGATTACCTTTTTCAGTCTGCCCTGGAACTTCGAGATGTGGGGACGCACGGGTAAGACACTAAAATAGCTCAAATCGTTTGGTTTTTATCAGCATGCTCGATCTGCAAGCACTGTTTATGCTTTCTTCATGCACAGTGACGAAAAAAAAAACATTCACAGCTTGGAGCACAATGCAATCAGTCGCAGTAAAGTAAGAATCATTGGTGGAAAAGACAGGGCCCAGAATGAATGATTTGTTAACACATGGCCCCTTAAAAAAAGTCAACCTGCAGAAAATAATTATTAATTACATCTATCCTCACATTACACACCTTTTTTTTGTATGCCATGTAGCTACAAATACACCAGTATCATGATGAGCAACCCTGCGGTGCAGCTAATGGAACAGAATCAGAGGTGAAAAAGCAGTTATCATATTTGCATGCAATCACGAGCATGTAAAGTAATTGTCTAGTTTGCATGGGACAGATCACTGAGGTCAGCCAAAGCCCACATGAAGCAAGAGCTTTGTTGGACATCTGATAGTGGTTTGCCTATATCAAACATCAGAAACGTTTGAGCTGTGAGAAACGAGAAGCAGCAGAACCTGTCCAAATACAGGTGAGGCTGAGGATAATGAGTATTCACTCATTATAAACCAGAATGTGTTGAGGTATTGTTCAAATAAATGCTATTTAATGAAATATTCCACTAAAAAACGCTGCATACCTGTAGTACCCGGTGACTGATGGTGTTTCAGATAGCAGTCAGTGTAGCAGTCAGTGCGACTCGATTTTCCCAGCCGACCTCAACATGTCATGGCAGGAAGGCACAGGTGCAAGTAATTACCCTAATTACACAGCAACATAATAAAAGTGACATTACTCATATGGAATATATACAGTCCGTCGAACGGAGCCATCTTTAATGTAAGTCACACTTTCGCTTTTCCTGCTGTGACAAGTTAAAACCCTGTGAGAAATAATTAAGTGTGTTCAAATTACCCATAGGAAAATAAGGTATCTGTGCTAAAAAAAAAAAAAAAAAACTTTTTAGCCTGCTGTTGATTACTACTCAGAAACCATACAGGAAATTAAAAAGGAACTATAGGCTACAGGATTTTTTAGCTCAGCCTACTTATGCTACATTTTAACCTCCATTAAACAGCTTTGGAGTAATTGTGATGGTTTAATAAATGACATGTAACTTGTTACGAGGGAGAATGGAGGCTCTCTGCCTTCAATGTAGCTTAAAACCAACGTTGCAAGATCAGTGCCACTGCCCCGGTGTCCCAGCTCTTGGCTCTCTACTCTGGCCCCATAACCTATAATCTCTTGTTTTTGACAGATAAGACTACACAAATATACATGTTGTTAACATAGTATATCATATATAACGTTATGTATTGCTCTATTGATTGCTTTCTCGACGGCTTCGTTGTAAACAAATGCACATAGTCAGGAGGAGGGTTAGCAAAACTACGGAAAAGCGACCAGACTTAGTTCCCCTTTAAGGAGCCACTGACAAGTGCAAACTTTTTTCAAAATATCACAAATCAATATTTTTATGAACAGTAGGTCAAGCCTTTAGGTAGGCCTAATTGGTTTTGGTGGTGTGTGGTGTTCAGCTTTACTGATTTGACCTGAAAGGACACTGATAAACCCACTGTGCACAGTCTGCCCAGCACCTGGTAGCTGACGGATGAAGTTAGCCACTAGCTGGAGCACACTTGGGAGCATTTAGCAGCTAAAATATTTCCCTCCAGCACTCGCAGAGAAGACGTCTGCATTTCCCAGCGACATTCGAAGGAGGCTTTCAAATGGGACAGTCAAGTTGTGCATTGTGGCCGCAATTGGTCTTCAAATACAGCCTCCAGAGGATGCTGGGTCCCTACTGGGACTGGGCTTGTATCTACTGGAGGTGTAATTATCAACTGCCATGTTCGCCTTATTAGCCGCCTGGGATGATAATATGTTGTGTTTTCAGCGCTTATGGTTACCAAAAATCTCTATTGTGACTTTAACATGCTTTTGGCTTTGTGCTGAGGACCTTTAACTGTCAGTCGCATCTTTAATCAAAGTTTGATTGATACCTGGTGGTGCACAGACTGAGATTTTCTGTTATTACAAAACAGTCAAAACTATTTCTTGTACATCAACTTAAAAGACAGCCTTTTTTGATAAAAAGCATTTTTCACCATGGTCATTTAAAGTCACAGTGCAATCACGAAGGCCTTGTTTTCCTGTGTGGTGCATGCATGCAAACACACAAACCAAAGAAAAATGAATCACATCTGGCCACTTATGCTGGCAAATATTTTGTTCTCATGTTATTTGATAGATATACAGCCAAAAAAGAAATGACACACCTCTTCCCTCATCCAGTCTGCTATTAAAGCCTGTGTATGGATTTACTGTATGAAAAAGTAAGATATTTTAACTGTATTTATTGGAAACAAAAGTAGCTAGTAAATGCAGATTACAGTGAGGAAAGGAGCTTCAGACACTGACAAGCACTCAGTCTTTCTCAGGGTTCCAGAAGATAGACAGTGCATGACATTGCACGGGAAAACTGCAGCAGGCAGCACAGTGTTTGAATTTGAATGTCATACAGCGTGTACCGTTTCACACTTCATTGAGTGAATGCTCTATACTTGTGATGCATCGCTTCATTTTGAGTCAGACCTGAGCTATTTCAAAGCCATTTGTTCAGTTATCATGATAAGAGCGTGTGTCTCTTTTAACAGGAAACATAAAGAGATTCAAACTATTTCCCAATATTAAAGCTTGTAATACAGGTCAAACAACGTAGGTAGCTCAGCACAAAACACAAAATCAACTGCTCTGACTGAAATAATAAGTCCTAAAAATAAAAGTCCTCATGTGGCATCTAATATTTCACTCTGCCTTCTAGGACACTGGTGCATATAGTACAAACACGCACTGTAGTGCCTCTTCTAATTTTTCAACACTAGACAAGTGTGGATTAAGGGCTATGTTAAGAGGTGAAGATTAGGTTGTAACACATTGTATTGCAAGCTGCTTCTTTATTGGTATTAAGTGCAGTTTTATATTTCTTCACAATATCTCACCTGGTGGAGACAGCTGGTCGCAAATGTGTACAGTGGCCCTGAGAGCTCAATGCACTGCAACATACGAAAACACAAATACACAATTGCTAGCCTACTAATTCAGACAACAGCTTCATACATTTGACAAGTGCACTGCAAAAACTCACAACACCTGCAAACGCACAAATGTCTCCCAACATGACAGAATTTACAGGAACACAAAAAATGACGGGCAAAGCTAACACTATTTGCAATAGTAGTTATGAATCATGGTATATTCATGCTATGATTGATCAAATAAAACTCACCTTATTGTCACACACCACAGGAACAACAGGAAGCTGTCCTCACAACTTTTAAAGTCAAGCATTGGACAAGCGTACGCCCAATAGCCCGTCACCTTTTGGTGTCCCACACTTATTTTAGGTTATGTTGTTAAGTTTTTGCAACATGCTTGTGTATTTGCAGATGTGGTCAGTTCTTGCAGTGCACTGTTAAAGTGCCTGGGGTTATTTCCTGCGTTTTAATGTGTTTGTGTCTTTGCATTGTGTTTTCTTGAGCCGCAGTTGGGCTGTTTTCACTGAATGACACAACTTATTTTCATAGTATTGTCCTCCAGGGTGAGTGTCCCAGTGTTTAACACACAGATAACACATTTTTATCCTGAGCCTTGTTCTTCTCCTTTAACATAGACCCTGTGCTGTGGGAGCTGGCTGCTCGGGGGCCGGGTGCTGTGGCTCTCTCACGCCGCTGGCCTGCTGCCTTACATGGGCAAACCTCTGACTGACTGAGACGCCTGGAATTTCACGGCGTGACGTCACCGCCTACAACTCTCCCAGAAATTTGGATCAAGAAGTTTCACTTTTTTTTGGTGGGATTTGAAAACCTCTGCCGTGTTTCCTAGAAAGCGAAGGTAAGCGAAACTCTGCAACGCTCTGAGGCTTTTTAACATGTCTGAGGCTGTCGGCTGGGTAGAGGCTCGGTGCGGGGCTGCTGTAGCCGGGGCTCATATCCCGGTGTCGGAGCGGCTCGTCTTGTGTTTGTTCGGCCTTGTTAGGCTGTGATATGGATTTTTTTACTGTAGCTCGGACGGAGTTCACAATGAGGGCGTGGACTCGACACGATAGCCTCGGTTGCTGCCTGCTAAAGTTACACGAGGGTACTAAACTAAAGCTAACTTGTCGCCAGCGAGCTCTCAGTCACACATTCAAACTATTAAGACGACGTGAACGCCAAGTTTTGACCCAGGGCGTCTCTGCCGTGTCTGTTTTTAGCCCGGTGGTCCGCTGCTGAGCAATGCGGAAGAAAGACACTGTCACCGGAGGAGCATGAGAAGCCCCCGTCTGCGGAGAAATACGTCCCCATAGTTTCTCTTTATCCGTCTCACAAGTGTCCCCAAGTGTCCCAGATAGCGGCTCGTTAACTCATCCAGTGTTAGCCTGTGAGAAAACCCCTACGTGACACTACATTAGTACTGTGAGGGGACGCACTTGTTTACGACAGCGATTCGCCACGTTGTTTAAATACTTGTGATGATCGTGTGTTAATAACCTACAGAAATCTGTGCTCCGTACTCTGTAGCTGTGACTAATGTAGGCTGCTCAATATACCTCAGAAGTGACAGTAGCCTATCATTCATTGCTCATGCATGTTTACAGGTATTTTCTGTAGTAATGCAGAAGTGCACAGTAGGCCTGCTATCAGTCATAAAAGCAGTGTAGGCCTACACTATATGTTCAGCCCTGCATTGGATTGAAGACAAACCAGGAAACCATCATCACTGCCTTAAACTGTGACATGGAGATGGACAAACAGCCTGGACCTGGCTCCACCCAGACTTTGAGTTGCTACTCAGATCCTCAGCATTACTCATGTAGTTTGTTTGGAGCTGACAAGGCACACCTAAGGGCTAATGCACGACCAGGCATCATCAATCTATATTCTGTCATAGGCTATACATGTACGTGTAAGCCTGTGTCAAGCCCACACATCCTTTGTGCTCTGGCTTGTAGATATAGCCTAGCTAACTAAAGGAACTCCCACCCGTGTCAAAGATATGATGGTGTAGGCTAACCTTGTTTTTTATATTGAACATAACTTCATGCATCATAGAAGTGTGTTATGTGTGCATCAGGATAGCATGCTGATTGTTTGCGCTAATGAGGATCTATGGTGGACACAGACATGGACATTGACCTTTTAAGAGACATTTTAAATTTACAGATTTTCCCTTATTTGATCATGCACATCTTGGGAGAAATTATACTATACCTGGCTTAAAGCAGATGCTTCATACCTCACGTTCACCTTCAAAGATCCACATGGGTCATAGTCACAGATGACTTAACTGAGAACCTGTGGAAAAGTGGCTTTGACATTCCTGTCTCCCTCTTTGTGAATGACAATAGAATCGCGGCCCACACTAAAGATATTGATCTACCGTAAGACATAGCGAGCATAAAGAATAAGTTTCCTTCTCCTCTTTAAAAGACTAAATTCAGACTTTGACTTAGATGTGAATTTCAAATCAATAACACCAAGGTCCCCTGAGAGTGCTGCCATCAAACCGCATACATCTGCGTCGCTCCGACACATTTTTGACTCAGGCAACATTAAATGGAACTGTCTTTAAAATCTCTAGTTAAAAAGGACTCGTTTGACAGCACTGATGATGTTCAACTTAAAAGATGAGTGCCTCATCTGCCTTTGAGCCTGGGCCCCCCTGGTAGGTTTAGTCAAGTTATTCTCCTGTTTGTGTTTCTTGGTATATTTTAATGAGCATGTTCTTTCACTGAGAGGAACAGCAGCAGTTTCCCAGGCTCAAAATGCACAGTTTTAGAGCAGAGCGTGATGTCACGGCTGTGGCTTTTCAGAAAGCATCACCTGTGTGAGTGTAAGAACAACCAGAAGCTGGTGAGCATCTCTACAGTATGGATAGTGTGGTATACCATGAATTAATGCAAGGTCTGCTGTGTTTCTGCCATTGATGTATTACTGCATGTAAATCACAGAGCTATAACCAACCAACTTGCTGTTGAGTAAATGGGTAAATGTATTTTTATAGTGCAGCAGATGGAGTATTTTTTCTTCTTCTTTGAAGTTTTCAGAAACACATACAGAGCTCTGGTAAATCTTAAACGACCTGTTGGTTTTTCGCTGGTCCTAAAAACTGAGAATGTACATGACTGATATGAAGTCACAGCAGAGTTTTCCCATCAGTCACCGTGTTAGAAATATGAATAGGCATCAACAGTTTCTATCAGGGGTTGGGGAGCCATGTTCACACACGGCCGGCAGCGCCGCTGACTTAGAGTGAGAGACTTTATTTGTCATTGTCTCTGCACAACAAAACTTCATTTGGTCGCTCTCTGAAGAGACCAGCAGCAGCAACGATACAAAAACTAGATACAAGTGCATTTGTTACTGGATATAATGACTCTTCAGACCACCTGAATGTTTTGAAGACATTTCATGACTTTCTGGACAAACGAGACTTTTGCCCCACTAGCGAGAAGCACACCCCTCTGTGTCTATACTCTGTTCAGTTATTGTCGCAGAGGCAGAGAGACTAAATAATTAAGATGTTGTGTCTTAATTTCTGAGTGATAATTTTACAAGTAAATATAGCTGTCGCCACTGAAATCCTGTTTTTAGAAGTGGAGAAAAGCAGTCTGTAAATGGCTTGGAAGTTGACTCTAATCTCAATGGGTTGTATTTCAGTTCCTATTATTTCCCTTGTCTGATAACAGAAACAGAAAAAGATGTAAATAAGAACACTTGAATGGGAATTCAAATTTGTATTAAAAATACTGTATGTGAGCATAGAGAAGAGGAGAGAGGCAAACTGATAAAGGGCGGAAACCACCCGACATTTAGCAGATTGCAAATAGTACCTGATGATGCCAATAGTGTACAGCAGCTCCACAACAGTTTGGTCATGCCGTCACTCACTGCCCATACTCGGTCTAGGAGTTAACCTGGTCTTCTACAAAGATCACTCATCTTTGGAAAATTGGATGATGTGACTCAACGGTAATGATACATGAGGGGCACAACACTGGGCTAGGTGCCACGTTAGGATTTGAACCAGGTAAACACTTCACACCACAGCAGCTGTATCTCTCCACTGGGAGTGAAGCAGGCTGCAATGTTGACGTGGAGGATCAAAATCTTAGTGGCTAATCTTTGTCTCTTGAATAAAATATTACCAATAATGTTAAATAATATAACACAACGTTAACAAACTGATCACCAGAAAAATGCAACATAATCATGTGCAAGGAAGATAAAAAGATACTAATTGTTCTTGTGAACTAATCCTGACACTTTTAAAGAACCAGAGCTGTGACAGACCACAGTAGACCAGTGGATGTGCCTGTGCCCGCCCAACTGGTCTGCTGTGGTCTTGGGTGGGGCACTGATACAGTCGGCTGGTTTTGCACAACAATAGTAATGACTGTATTATATGTAACAAAATGTTGTAATGGACGATTATTGGCCTATAATTCCTACAGGGCTCTGTTTCACCTCAAACATATTCCTGAGGGGCCTTTTTTGTAAGGACTTCCAGTATCTACTGAATGATTGCTATGTGTTATCCTCACACTTGCACTCAGCGCACCCTGCTCCTGCTGCTCAAAGTACAGGAGTACAATTATTGAAGTAACACGATTTTGCCATTTCTCAGTCTCCGTCTTCTAGTTTTATGCTAATGACTTTACACTAACTACCTCACACACGGCTGGTTTCTTTCCAGTAGCCTGCTGCGTTAGCTTTCTCAGTCGTGGAGTTAAAAAGAAAAAGTTTAGTCTTATGCCGGGGCAATTTGTTTGCAGGTTTATTGCACTAGATAGTCAGCTTTTACTGTTGCATCAGACGCCAGAGTGCTGTCTCACACAGTACACTGCTCTCCTGCACCTTTATCAGCCCATGAAAGCCCCATCTTGATCGATAGCAAACAGCATGACATAATTTTTAGGCACAAACTTGTAGCCAAGGTCAAAAACCACAGTGATTCACTACAATTAATCTGAACAATGCAGAAATGGCTGATAATTTTTATCTGTATAACATTTAACCAATTTATCAAGTAGTCATCTCCTGGGCTCACAGAACTATAGCATTACCATAATTTATCAGATAATAAAACAATAGTTTAAACTCTAACCTACGCAGATCAGGTTGTTGCCCACTAGTGTTTCAAGATTATGTTCCTCAAATATGTATGTAAATATTATGTAAAATATACAACTAGTAACATTTAGCATAGTAGTTTTCTCCATCAATAATTAAATGAGTGGGTTTCTGACTGAGAAAAATGTTAATGTTATATCCATGACTGCTGCTGTTCTGCTTAAAAAACAAGGAGATCTCTAAGGGGATCTCTGAATGTCACTAATTCTAATGCGTTTAATGACGACTTGTTGCTGCGACTTGCACAGCAATATTAAACCAGTCTGTCCTGTCTTCCAGAGGTGCCTTCATATCACATGTTATTTCATTCTCTTAGCTCCCTTCACTAAATAATCGTTACACTGTGGTGAAATATTTTCTGTAGAGTCACTTGTCAGCATTGTTTCCCCCTGCACTGTCTTCACGTGAAGCATTACTCCAACAGTGTGACAGGTGCCTGGTGAAAAATGACAGACCCAAATTTAAATGGACAACTTACACTGGGGTTCATGCAGGATTTATGGGAGCCTGCGCAAGGTTCATCTTTCCACTGACGAACGACGCAGTCAGAGGAAAAAAAGTTGACAGCACCCACTTAACACACTGGTGTGGCCCTGCTCAGCACAATTACAGCTGTGTTATCCATTTGAGTGATACAGAGTTTACTCAGTCTTTTATTTCTCAATCTCCACAGATTTCAACAAACAGCAAAGGGCATCGCCGTTGAAACCCCAACACAGCCAGAGAGGAGAAAAGGTAAGAAAGCTTTTTATTGTAAATTGCTCTGTTGTGCTTTTCCATCCACTGTGTACTGGTCCTGTTCTGCCCAGCTGCTGTGCTGTTTGGAAGGCTGTGCATATGGACACACAGATACAGGCCCTTTGATCACGTGTGTCTATGAGGATTGTTTGGAGGCTGTGACTAAGTCAGTGGAAAAAGCAAAGTATGTTTGTCCTCCCCAGTTTGAGTTCCTGTTTGTTAATCACCTTGTTGCACAACGTGTCGTCAGTGGAAGTTCCGACTAACTTCTTATTGCTGTACTACGGTATTCTGTCGAGGATTTGCATAGCAGGTGTATCATCACCTTTATGTCGGGCCATATTCAAACTACAGGCCTTGATGCTGGGGTTTTGTTTTGTTTGTGGGGATACATTTGGCTAATGCAGCGTTTCATACCAGTCTGATTTCGTACCAGTCAGATGAGGTCAGCAACAGACACAACACCTGGATACAAACGTGTGGGGCAGTCGGTGTGTGTGGTGTGTTAGTTCTATCCAGTTTATTGATGTTAGCCGAGAGGTTGAGGCTTTGAGGTGTGTGTTAGGTGAGTTTTTTAGAATCAACTCAAGCCTCAGTAAAGGATGATGTACAGCCTATACAGGCTTTCCCCTCATTTACTCAGTAGCTTTTTAAAAAAGTGACTCACAAAAATTAACATATCAATTTTAATTGCATTGCTTATACCAAAATATGTTGATTGCTTTTAAGGTGATTAATAAGAAAGTGCTTTGACATTTTCACCTGGTGACACCAAGTGGCCTCTTCTCATACTATATTTACTGTAGCAGTGCTGGTGGAACGTAAAACGTGATAACAGGTATTTACAGAGCTACAAGACTCTGTGCAAAAGTTTTTCAAATTATAAAATTGTAACAACGAAGATAAGTTATCAGAGGACAGATTCTGTTTAAATAAACAGTCTGTTCCTTTGCAATTTGGAGGAAGTGACTTGTGCTGTTTGAAAAAACAAACACGGTCAAGCGAAGGTTTAGCAGCTTCCATGATCTCCGCTGACCCATGACTCTCATGGAGAGTAATCAGACTTTAATTACACCTTCTTAATCACTTGAAGATGATCCCTGTGACAAGATAGCTTCTCACAGTAAATGGGCTATCTTCACCTCCTAATCTGGCCCTGGTTGCCTGATGATAAACAGAAAGTGGTAAATTATGTTTCCCTGCACTTTTTTGATTATTGAAATTTCCATTTAGACTTTTAAATTCATGCATCTTCTCCTTTTTGAATGTTCACTATTTACTCCTTTTAAAATAGACTCAGTCGGAGCGAACTCCAACCAATAGTGAAAAGCTCTCCACAATCATCATTATTATTCCTAGTGAAAGGTATGCACCACAGAACTGGCTCTGCCGAGTGACTCTGGCTCACAGAGTATGGCATTCCTAGCTGAAAGCAAACCAAACTGATATTGCCCTCAATACTGTCTTCATATTTTCTCCATATTTGGAAATGTTTACCTCCTCATGATGGTTGACAGAGGTTGGAAGAGGGGATGTGAGTCATTTCAGCTGCATAAGGCTTTCTAGGGGTGAGAGGAGCCTTCCAAGTCACTGCCATTTAGTGAATCTAGCAGTTTTCTGAGCTTCAGTGATCTGAAGAGAAACTGTGAGTATCATTCTGTGCTCAATTTCTATTGTGTTTATTTTTGTTTAATGGTAGTGTGTATTTACTTGAGAGAATGCAATTTGCTTTTATCATAACAGCTATAATACAATACAACATAACATAATATTATGTAATAGAATATAGACGAATGAGACTGAATGAAGCTAGACTGGTTGAACTTCCCTTGCCTTCTTATGCAAAGCTGTCTATGTATAGGCTGCTTGTGGGGAACTCACAGTTTGTCACTTGTTGATTGAGGGGTTTAGAGATGTTATTGCTATTTCCTTGCATCAGACACACAATCAACACACAATGTTCCTGTGCATCTCTGCAAGTATGGAAAAAACGGGGAATTGGTTTTGGCTGTACACACCAGTTCACCAGATATTTTGATAAAGTTTGTCGAAAGCTGGGACTAACTCAGCACCGGAGTGAAATTTTCTTTTCTTTCTTTTTTTTTTGGACCAGGAATCTGACCTTGTAGACAGGTTTCTGTCAGTTATACGAGGAGTTAGAGGAAAAGGTGAGAAGTGCAAAATCAGTTGTATCTGACCGATTTGAACAGGCACTCTTATGATAGAAGTTGTTAGCCCTGCATGTTTTCCTGCACATGTCTTGTGATTGCACGCGTGTGTGTGTGACTTGGGGGCAGCTCGGGTCATTGAAAAATTTTGGTTTCGCAACAGCCCACTCTAAGCGATATCTAGATCTTAACCTTCCTCCTGGCTCTTACTTCCACACCTTAAACATTCAGTGGCAGGTGCCTGGTAATTCTCCCCTTTACAAGAAGGAGGTGAACGACTTTACTCGCCTCTGAGGGCTGCTGCTGCTGACTTTAGTGATGGTGAGGCGTGATTAACTAATTACATTTATCTGTAAATTATGGCGGGACTGTATCTGGTTTCAGCCTCGGAGCCAGTTTCCATCCATCATTGTGAATACTTGTGAGTTTTTAGTTTTATTGATTTATTAGTGAATGTAGATTGTTTTGACCCTGTAGCTTTCATAACACTGACCAGTTCTTCCCAACAACTGAACTAAGTCAGACCGGACCACAGGAAACAAGAAGTCACTAATGAAATGAGGGAAGCATTATCAGTTGTTTGAGAAAGGAGTGACTTTCTTACAGTATGTTCACTCTGGGCTGTGATAAGCTTCTGGTCAAGGCAGTGCTGTCTGTCTGTCAGTCCATCACTCAGGCCCAGTACTGTGTCTGTGAATCCTAGTGTTGGAAAATAATGATCCATATAAATACCACCATAGTGTTATAAATAAAATTAAAGAAGAAATAAAACTATGGTCGTTTTTAATAGTATTTTTTTTTATTTGAAGTTAAATTCAGTTGACCTATATACATTTGATCCTGAAAATATGCACAAATAAAGTAATACTTTGAAACGGCTGCTGAGCTGCTTAACCCAACTGACAACTCAAGGGAACTTCTTGGTTCAAACATTCAACACACTAAATTGATTTAATGGTCAAAGGTCACTGTAGCCGCGTAATACAGATTTTTGGCCATAACACAGAGATTTGTGCGCTAATAATCAAACTAATTTTACATTAAAACAGTCAAAGGTCAAGTTCACAGTGACATCACAGTGTTCTGAAAAAAACACTCCTGGCCATTGTGCAGTGTTGTAACTCAGGAAGAAGAGATAGTGACCATATTTCCTGCAGTTTGGCTGGTTGGCAGAGACATACGACCACAAGGCGGTAATTTTAGTCCTTCCTGAAACTGAAAACTTCAACTTTTTGGCAATGAAATGACCATGTAGGGTTTGTTACAACAGTCTTAATTAATACCAATATGACCGCCACTTTATGGTGGCTCATGGCAGCACGTTTAGAAAGACAATGTTGTGATATCACTTCTTAGCTTTTAATGACTCCTCTCCACTGGTGTTACTGCAACACTTTGTTTATTGTAGCTGAAGTACAAGACACCCATGTCCCAGAACATGCAGACAGATTACTGGGGAGAACCTGAGACGTTAGAGTTTTGTCTGCTACAAAAATAGAGAGTTTTGTGATGGCCTACTTATGGCAGAGTAGCCATAATAGACAATTACGCAGCAGCTGCTCTTTACACTGCCTGGTAGACACTATATGATCAAACATCAGATTTATAAGGTTAATGATGATCTTGAATAAATAATGAGCTCACTTCCAGTTTTCTTTACCATCACAGTACAAAGAACGTTGCCGCAAGCAGTTTGGATGTTTCAGTACATCGTCGTTACCAGTTGAACAAGCAGCCACGGACGCTGATCACAGCGTTACGTCAGTCTCTGGCGACATTTCCAACGCTCTCAAAATGACTTAATCTGGCCACACTCAGCTCTGCCGCTCTTAATTTCAAGATGCTGACATCCCCCCACGTCGGGAGAGATCCTATGTTTTCAAGACAAGTCTTCCAAATGAATCTCGTCAACAAATTAAGGCACGATTAACAGGAGCAATTACACTGAGGATCCGACTGAGCTGAGGAGAATCAAGCTAAAGTGGAGGAGATTATCTTTCTTATTAAGAAAAAATCACTTTAAGGGTTTGATTACTTTCTGTTTTTGTGCGATACTCTTGATTACTCTCTAACCCAATGATGCCTCTTAACGGGCTATTTTTTCCTCCACTCTTGAGAGTAGTAGAGTGCAGATTAAACACTCAGATTGTATGTAAACAAGAGCGGTCCTGTTTCCTCTCAGGGCAAAAAGTGGCGCCAAAACTGAGAGTGTGAACACAGTGGAGAATTATTGGAGCTTTCAACACATGTCAATATATGAATTCAACATTTTGAGATTTTAGACTGTCTAAATAGATTTCGATTCTCCCACCCAGTAAAGAGGGTTAGGGTGAGTCAATAAACAACAATCTCAGACACATTACTTCACAACATGTTTGAAGGCTTTGGCCCGGTCCCTCATCTCACTGTTGATTTGGCTGCTGCTCGTGGCCGTTATTATGTTTGAACATAAATCACCACCTCGGTTTAAGGTCTTCGGCGCTTTGATGGAGGCTCGTCTCAAGACTTAGCCAGCATTTATTGTTCCCCTTTTCCAATACAAAAAGAAACCCGCACCCTCACGCATGATGTCATGACCATCCTTCATTGCTGGGATGTTGTCAGATTTGTGATGAGCTGTCAACAGCCCCCACCTGACACTTTATATCATAACTGAAGAATTCAAGCTTCTCGCCTCTGAAGAATCTTTCGCATTTTTGTTTCAGGAAAGTTTTCATTCCAGTCCAGGTTTCCCTCTGGAAAGGCCCCGCACTGCTGCCAGTAAACTCTGCACTTCTCTCTTTTAGTTCCTAAGACCTGCGGCTGTTTTTTGTGTTATGATCTCTCAAGTTCAGGTTAGGATTTTTCCACCATTTGTCTCCGTTAGCCAAATGTCAGATACACTAAATGAGCCCTGAATTTAGCCCATACGCAAAAGTAATTATGCGTATTGCGTATTATTCGTATCTATCCATAAAAATTATATATAGCCTACATTGTGAAATAAAACGGACACATTAGTGTCTATGAAATGAAGCCAAATATGGACTTACTAAGAGACGACAATTCAGTTTTTTTTTTGCTGTTTATTAATTAAACCCTACCAACAAAATTAAGAAAGTCTAACTTATCTAAAGATTCCTCCTCCGTATGAAAATCAGTCAAACATTGATGGGTTTTTGACTAAAAAAGAGTGACTACATGTTTCACACAGTCTAATTGATGATAACTAATTAGAAAGTCCCAAGTCTCAGCATCTTTGATAAATTTAAGAAAACATCTAAACATCAACAGCAACTCTGTAGCCGTGCTGAGCTTATTTTCTTTGTATGAAGAACAGAGCAGGCGAACTGAAAGGGAATACTTCTTTCTTTGGAGTAGAGATGATCTGCTGAAACTTTCAGTGTAGTTTTATGGATATTTCTCTCTGCTTTATGTGATTGAAATTCTTGTGAACTGAACACCACAATCAGGAATTGAGAATCGCCGGCTGAAGTATGCATCGAAAAAGGATGTGCCACGGAGAAAGTGATGAACAACACAATGACAACAAGTGAACCACAGTGGTGTCACAAAAAAGTCCTGGAGATGCCTCAAAGTTCTCACATGGTTGCAGCATCTTCCTCCATGCAAGATTAAACTCTACCTTAAATTGTGTGTCAAGAGGCTGTTAGACATCAAAATCCCATTGTCACATGTTCCTGTGTAATAGAACACGTGTCCTCAGTCCTTTACAACACCTAGACTGGAACAATACTTTCTGAGTATATGCTTACCTTGCACCCATGTGACCCTGGGTGCCCCAGCTATGGATGATAGCAGTGGCTCCATTTAGACACAAACTGTCAAATAGAAGCCGAACAATATCTAACAACGTGAAGGTTGTTATGGCCTGAGCTTTATAAGTGAACAAGAGGAACACAGGAATGAGAAAAATCTCTGTCACACTTTAACAGGCGATGTCACTGCACTGCACAATTAACAAGTAATGTTTCAGCCTTGTCTCTCTTGCGTGTTGTTTTTCTTTCATGTGTCTTCTGTTCTTTATCCTCTCTCTCAAAATCCCCTATTGGCCTCATATGAGTTATTTTTGATAATCATTTTTGGAGTCATCAACTGTGGCCAGTGGTCAGTTTTTTTTCTGAAATTGTGGTAACGTTTCAGTCGACTTTGCATTTAGTGCGATTACAACCGTTGGTGTTTCTGACGCTATTACCTCCCTTCATTTCTCACAATCTGCAGAGTGAGAATTTCTTTTTGGCGCTCGTCAACACTTCCCAGTAAACAACAGTAATCTTTAACACTGTCATAATGGTTTAGTCCCAGACAGCGGAGTGATTGTGTGCCAGAAGTGACATTTTCTTTGTGCCCCTATCATTTAGGATCAGATGCCACTAAATAATTAATCTCAGATTAAGCAGAAGCTGAAGGCTAATGGGGCACTTTACACACTGTGACTGATACACACTTGCCCAGCGTGCAAGTGACAGATGCCAGCTTGTAAAGATGGTCAAGTTACTGAGGCATGTTGTTGGGAAAACACAGAGCCATTAATAATGTGCCAAAACATATAAACTACAAAGCACATCAGATTTAGCATGGCAGAGGGATGAGGGAAGGTTAATGAAGACTTAAAACACTGTTGTTGTGGTTGTTTTTTTATTTATTGAATTTTCCATTTCATTCGACCTAAAACACTGTTTTACTTTTGAATACCAACATTAAGCAGTGAAATCAATGAGTGTTCCTCAAATGAAAATAACTTCTTAGCTTTAATTCAAACCAAATCTTTATTTATCTAAAGAAAAACTTGTGTTGGTATCATTTGATCTTTAAATGTCTTCATGATGTGTAGTAAATATTCAGTGTTTATTTGTCTGTGTAAGGTGTAGGTTGAGGCTATATTATTACATCTTCTCCTTTTTACACAACAATACTTTCACTACTTGAAAAGTGATGTCAGAAAATTAAAAGAAGCTATATGGAGAGAAACTTTTCACTATCAAGATTTACTTACCATGTTTGATTTTCTTTTTAGTATGCTCAGTCAACTACAGATTCTTTAATCATGGTCACTCACAACTAATCCACAAATGCATTCCTTTGACATAGGCCTATTCATCTCCGTTTTATATCTGTCCAAAGGTCAAAGGTCATGGTCACCTCAACGCTTCACGCAGCAATTATGACAAAATGTAACACAAATGGTTAATATTTTATCTGACTGGACAGACAGGAATGTTACTTGAATAGTCTGAGTGCGAAGGGAGTCTGAGTGCGAAGGGCCTATATTTATGCCTGAATTGTTTGGTCAGATCTTCTTCTCAAACGAAGAAATCTATTTGAAATACAAACCCCTCACACAGATGGCTTGACACAATTGTATTGACTGATAAAACTAAGGTTGAATTGTTTGGGAGGAACATAATGTTGTATGGTGGGAAAGGGGCACCGCACACTATCTTGAAAGCGCCACCCCAAAGGAGGAGTAGGATAGAGGCTGCACCACCGTTTCGGTCTCTGGTGCCTCATGGTTCTGGAGCTCAGCATCAACTTTTTCCGGCGGGATGACGTTGGACAATTAACCTTAACTATCAAAGTAAATTTGCCACAGATTGACTTCAAACAAAGAAACATCTAGCTCCAGGCCCAGTCAGAGTCCAGATCAGATCAATATGTCTGAGCTGAACTGGGTCACCAGAGGTTCAACCATTTATGTAATGGATGGCTTCACTTCCCTTTTCCATCATAACTGTGAATGCTAAATGACTGTGTTCAATGAAAACATAAAGATATGATAGGAGCTTAAGTGGACTGTTTGCCTACACTTGTGACCTGGATGATGATCAGTATTTTATGACTGATCATTACTAGATACTCGTTATTGTCATTCTGTAAAAACAATGAAAATCCGGGGGAATTACACACACATAACTGCATGCACACTAAGAGAAACAAGAAAAAGCATCACATCAGAGAGCTAGGAGCCGCTGCACTACTCAACGCCGCCATCTTGCCTACAAGTTGACATGGTTCTTCACTGTATTTCCCCTCTAGGAGGCAACTCTACACCTGTTTTGACCTTTCAACCTGCTGGATTTCCCTTGATTGTGCTAAAGAGAAGAGAAAGGACAGGTCAGAAGGGATAAAGATAGATAGATATAAAGTGGTCAAAGTTTTCTGGGTATCAGTTCTGGAGAAGCTCGTGGCTTCATTTGTGAGCTTTAGATGGGGCTTAATTGAGTGGGGGTGGGTTCTGATTTTCTGCCACATCAGGCGCAATCATTTTAATTTCTGACATAATCTTATTGTGTCATTGTAAGTGTGAGTCGCTGGTGTCAGCAGCAGATATTTTACCCCATCACTCTTTGAAAGAGCTAAGTTATTTATCAGTCTACTGGCACACTGTACATGTGCATATTTCTCGTGGCTCATTGGCAGGATTAATTGCCAACAAGTCCCCTGTGGTCCAGGAATGCAATTACCTACTGACCCAAATCATTCTCTTGGCTGGAAGTCAGTGTCTGTGCTCTGGCAGAGTTACACCTGGGACCAAGTCTTCACACATAACCTCACACTCTCCCCCTCGGTGCATTATTCAAGGCGTGGCATAATCTTTTTTCTTATGTTTATGTGATATTCAGAGCGTGTGTGCAAAATAGAGGAGTGACGGGTTATTTATCACCCCCTGAGAACATTTTGTGGTGTCTGTGTGTAATGTTTAGGAATTAACACAAAGATGTCCAGCTACTTTGTGATTGACATCTTGATTTATGGCTGATTCATGTGAGTGTGTATTTTCAGGGGTAGATGTTCACGGACTTTTGGCCATAACTGCTACAAATTGGCTTTTTCTGATTCTTAGTATTTGAGGTTATCTAGAGTAAAGAAGCTCTACAAACCCAACCCCGGCCCTGGACGTACAAAGAGAGATTTCAGAGTTTGAGGTTGGAGGAGACTCTGATTACTGTGTTGTACCAGTAATTAAAAGTATATTAATCAATTGGCTGATGAAAATAAAACTAATTAAATGTATTTTAATTTTAGGTAACCATGAGACGGTGTTTCTCTATTTTATGTAGCCTATCTGAAATCTTAATGGGCTCTGAACAAAACCAAACAGTGAAATATCAGAATGTGCAAGAAGCTAGAAACATAATGTAGCTTAGTACATGGATGTCTCTCACTCCTCTGTGTGTTGACAAGCTCTGGGTTTGCTGGTCGGACTGTGTGTCTGATGAATTTGTACTTTGCTGTTCATGTTCATGTTCAGTGCCAGTGTGGGAGTCACTTTGCCCTACATGTAGCGAGGTTGAAAGAAAAGGGTGGTGTTTGGGGATGTAGCTAATCCGACTTTCATGTTTGGGGACTGGAGTTGCTGTTGCAGATCTGCAATCACCGTAGTAACAAACTTGAGTATTCCAGTTGCCTTTCTCTAACGATACTCAAACCATAGTCTGTTTCAGGTAGGCCTATCACTGTTGTCAAGGGCACGTTTTGTAAAAGATTTGGTGTCAGACAGAGACGGAGTCTTCTGATATGTTCAACATTTCTGAGATGGAAAGAAAAAGGAAATACATTGTCTACAGGTGATCTGTTGTGGACAACATGATTTGAATTCTTTCTCTTGTTTTGTTGATTTGCCAACCATACTGATTAACCTATATTGGATTCTGAGCAGGATATAGAAAACAAACACAAATAAAAGGTCATGGCTTAAGTGAATGGAATCCATTTATTTATTGTGCTGTTAAGAGCACTAATGCAGCAAGATTTAGACTTTAAAGCATCACTAATGCTATTACAAGTATATAGTAAGAGGTGGAGGGGACTTCCACATACTGTTGGTTTGTCAAAGCATAAAGAGTAAAGCTCCTTTGTCCTTCCACATGTGCATTTACTTGCACTATTCTCATGTCAGATATAATACATAGGAGGTGAAAGGTTGTGCTTTTGGGTCTTAGCGAGTCGCCCCAGAATCTGCTTCATTAATGGATTATCCAATTGTATAGGATGTGGCGTGCAGCGTGGATCAAGCACCACAGTGCAGCCGCCCTCAGCATCGACACTCAGTCTGCACACTACGGTCTGCTTGTTATTTGAGCTGGCTGCGGGCTTTTTTAGGTTGCAAGCCGCCGGGTTTAAGCTGAGGGTGAGAGGGACCTTACGTGTCAGGTTTGAGGTCACTTGTGTTAATATCAGACAGATCCAGTACATTAGATGCATTCCCTAATCTCTTAAATCCCTCCACTGGCCCAACTTTCATTTGTTGTAGAAGCATTAAATTAGGAAGAAACACACAAACCAAAGCCCTGGATGTGTTTTGCCACCTTTTTAGGGATTGCACTGGTTATAGCCCGGAGCTCCAGTCTGTGCAGCAGTTACAGTTTTTGCTAATGATAAAAGCATTTAGAAATAAGCCCCAGGACTTTGTTCTCCCACATTTCGAGATAGGAAGAGAGGACTCTTAGAAATAACTTTCTCTCTCATCGTGCTCCCCAGATGATGCATCTTAACAAATGTGGGGGATCCCCACTCCTTCACCCAAGCATCGTGACGTTTATTATTCTTTTGAGTGAAACCTCTCAACAACTACTGGAGTGAGTTGCCACCAAATTTGTCTCTCATTCACGAATCCCTCAGGGGAATAATCAGGTAAAGAAAAAAAAAGAATAAGAATATGCCCCTTGCTTTGGTTCATGATCAAATAACAGAAAAGCAATGTGAGTCACAGCTGCCTGAGCCGTACCATGTTAGCAGCAATTGTTACATCCTCACAGTCTCACATGGAGAACATTTAACTTGCTGAACATGTTAGTATGATCTTTGTCCATATGATTCCACGCTAATTTTTTACCGTCATTTAAACACCTGCATGATGCTTTCAATACACTTTACTTGTATGTTAATTACATACGTTTCTCAGCATTTACTGTAAGTCACATTTGTATCTAACTGTGCAGCGATTTAGAGACTTCACAGTGAGATCTGTTGTTTGTAGAGCTTTTTGCGTTGACTATTGCAGTGATCAGAAAGTCTCACTTTTGTGACACCGTTGTGAAGGACAGCTGGGCCGTCGGCTGCAGCGCTGGTGGAAACCTTAGCAGAGTTTAATGCTTTTGACAGGCCCACAGAGATCACTACAGGTTCTCTGGATTATGGATGCTGGTCTCTGTGTGTGTGCTCTCTGTAACATGGATAACATGCAGATAAAATGAACCATTGACAATGATTTATTGGCTAGAGACGCAACAAAAAGCCCTCTCCATGCTTACAGACTTCGCTCGCATTATCAGTGCAAGGGGCTGTAAATACTGTGTCATGAAAAGGACACCACTTCAGAAGTGTACACATTTGCTCAAAAAATCCACAAGAGAGCCCTTAAGCACTTGACATTTTCACAACAGTCCTGAGCCCTCACAGACTTATCAGGAACACTGGATGTGAACACATGCCTAGAGTCCAGTCTGTCGGTGGATTCTGAGAGGGATCTTAGGGGCAACGGGCAAACAGGAGGGAGGGCTCAAACGCAGACATAAAAACATGTTAATCTATGCTTATGGTGGTTGATGCTGAGGCTTACAGTCTGCCCCGCAGGTGTACCCAAATAAAAATGGAAAGTCAGCAGGTAAAAGTCACAAACAAGTAGCAGAAAAGGCTGCACTGCAGTGACGGACCAGACAGCACAGACCTGGGCAGCCAGGTGACGCCACACGCCGCCCCAGATTTTGTATGGCTTACCTGTGTATGGCTGTTCAATGTCATGTCAAATGACATTTTAAACAAATACATACAATACAGTACATATTTATTTATAGCACATTTAAAAATAAAACCCAAGTTGTCCAAAGTGCTGTACAATAAAACAAAAGTGAAGACATGTAAAAGAGATGAGTTTTTAATAGAGACTTAAAGTGCTCAAGTGTTTGTGCAGTCTTAATCTGCAGAGGTCGTCTGTTCCATAGTTTCGGGGCCACCACAGAGAAATACTTCATGAATCTGTGTAACCACATGTTTGAAGGAGAACTACAAAAATACATTACCTGTGGGCCTTGGGTGCCAGAGGGGTGAATTAAACGTGGCTGTAGAATTGTAAAAATGTGACATATTTGCAGTTGTCAACAAAACATTTCATCATACTTACTGATTGTATCTAACCTTTAGATTAGACATACTGTAGCATCTTTTATTTCACTGTTTCTCAACAGTGTTAAACTTCAGCCTCTTTCTGCTGTTAGCGGAGCACATGAACAGGATTTTACATGTGTGGCCAGATGTTTCCCACTGTAATGCTCTTTGTTGTACTTAACATCACCCCTTACATGTTTTTCTGTACAGACTTCTGTTGAGAGTTATCTGTCAATTAGATCTGTTTTTAACACAGTTGTTGACTCCAACATGAGTTTCACATCCATTCAAACTCAAACGGTGAGGTCTTTATAAATATACGTTGAACTAGCTGACAAGCATGAGGAGTAAACAAGCCAGTTACGCCACATTAGCATGTACTTATCCATTATGTCACAAATTATTCTTGCAGCAAAACCATGAATCCCCTTATATCACCCAATTTGAATCAGAAAATAGGACACATAAAGTCTTTGTTGTCATTTACCGTCCCAATAAACCTGAGGAAACCACAGGTTTGTGTGAATGTCCATGTTCCCATCGGACCTACGAGTATCTTTAGTGTCAACTTTCTGAGTATGCTGTGGTGACTCAACCTTCCAGCGTGTTTATCTCGTTCAAATATTTTTTTCTTTTTTATTTTGTTGGAGTTTATCCTTTTTCGGATATGAACAGAATGTACTGACTGAGAGGTTTAAACGAGGGCTCATAGTAAGGTGTACCATTCAGTAACAAAAGATCTGTGTTTTGAGTTCTGGTGGGTAAGAGATGAAAATTACAGGAGGATGATTTCTCAGGAAATTCAAGCCCTCTTGAATCTGTGTATTTACAGCTACAAGAGGTGTAATCAAAAATTCAAACTGGGGCTTTGAAAGTCACTCTGCTGCGCTCAGCCCGGGAGCCTGCTCACCTCTAAGTGAGATCCCCCTATACTCTTGGCCCAGATGAAGCTCTCATGGATGGTTAGCAGGTCAGATAGAAATCAGATGAGCGACTTGTTTCCTGTGGAGGGTATTCCCTGCACTTCAGTCTGCCCTCAGGCGGATCCTAAGCCCACCGGTACTGTACTGTACTGTACCCAGTTCAGAAAAGGTAACTAATTTAATCTGTACATGCCTTTCACTCCGCTGTAAAGAAGCGGTTATAAATACACCACAGACCTCGGGGAAAAGGCCAAGGTGTTTTCAGGGATATGTATTTTTCATTGGTTGGGTCTGCCTTTCAGCCTGTAAACATTAAGGTCCAATCAAGCCTTCTATTGTAGGAGCACTTAGAAAGCATGTGCCCACAGAGGAAATGGACACAGTGCTGCTCGCCTTTGTCAGATCAGATGTAGCTACGTATATGACAAGAATGTTTGGGTCATCCATAACAAGCGCATAGGCAGCGTGAGTGTTGACAATACATCACATACTGTACAGACTATAGAAACAGTGCCGCAAGAAGACAAAGATGAAGGTTAGAGTGATGTGACACATATAGTACACTTGTTTTTAGTCTCGCTCCCGCCCGTCCATCAAAAAAACCTGATGAATAAAAACCTTTTCAGGGCCAAAATTACATTTTCCTGTGATTGCAGCTCTTTAGAATTGAACTAATGGTCTAATGTACTTGGATGATCACTTGTGTTTGATAGCAAATTACTCTGAATGTCTAATGACTTTGATAATTTGAGTATTTAGCTCATTGTGTTCCCCCCTCCTCCCCCCCAAAGAGTACATGGATGAAAATACCTAAGTTATCATAATGGATGTGGCATTGAATGAAATTGGCTCATTTTATTTGACCATCAAAAAAAAAAAAAAAAATCAGTGATTGCAGATCTGTCATGAAAAGACCATTTAACCCGATTCAATCTTACTTCAATACATCCACCCACTGAATGAAACACAGTGACGACGATGCAGCGGTGAGGTCTCGGAGACGTCGTCCAGGTCAAACCGTGATCAGAACATTGGGCCTCATTCACGAACCGTTCTTAAGAACAAATTTGTTCTTAAGTCCTACTTACGAAGTTTTTACGAAGATTGTGGCATTCATGAATGTTTTCTTATCCAGAATTTGTTCTTAACTAAGAACAAAATCTACGAACAGTCAGGAGTATACTTACGCACTTTTAGGTGCTGAGACTTCTGCAAAAATAACCGATTATAGCATTTTCTTTTGTTCTGCAGTTGTATGATATTATATGATTTGAATAAGAATTATTTTCTTATCTTTTATGATGTTTTTAATAATCATATATATTAATAATAATAATAGACAAATCATTGCAGTCTCTTAAAAAACATTATAGACATTTAATTCATATCAGTTGTTTTTTTCTCTTTTTTGGTGGGGCGGGGGGGGGGGGCATACAGCTGCCGATATGATTTTTTTTTTTCCTAATTGCGGGCTGCAACAGTGCACTTACTGTAAGTGTTCACACTACACACAACCGTTTTTTTTTGATGGCACACGTGAGAGTGTGGTCTCTCTGTTAACAACCGAAGAGCTGCATCCACTGCTGACGCTACTAAATATAGCCTAAATATAAATATAAAAATATAAACTAAATATAAGCCTTTTGTTTGTTTCTTTGTTTCATTCCTGCCACAGTAGCGCCACTTCACTACTTAAGTTCTTTTTACGTTTGGAGTCTGGTGCTCCCTCCCAGATTTTCATTTGAGCATTTCAACTTTCTTTCTCACTCCACCTTCTCTGCTCAGTGCCTGTGGGTGCTGTTTGCACACGGCCCTGCAGTCTCATGCCCTTTTACGGGCATTGATGGGGCAGTTACCTATGCTGATCCTATGTTAATTAGACTCACCTGGCACACGCCCTCAACTTACGAGGAGATGGCATTCATCAAGTAGGAACACAGCTGCGAACAATTCTGAGGCTTACGAACGCGTTGATGAATCTGACGTAGGGTTTTCTTAAGGAACCTCTTAAGAACAACTTAAGAAAGAATCTAAGAAGGTTCTTAAGAAGATATTGGTGAATGAGGCCCATTGTTATTTAGAACAGGCCTAAAAGAACCACATACTCTTTGTGTTTTTATGAGTGGAGCTTTTCTTGCATATAGGCACCAGTTATGGACAGTCAGGGAGAACGGGGCTGCAGGTGGTTTGGGTCTGCACTGTGAACAGTCCACTTCAGCAGTGATCATAATGAGTTAACAGAGGTCTCAAATCTCCTCAACTGTGTGTGTGACGGCTACTTAACGGAGCTGCTGCGGCTCACAGTGTGTGTCCACTCCGCTCCACGCTGCTGCCGCTACGCCGTTTCTCCTGCCAGCTCCGTCTTACATCGCTCATAAATAACACTAATTATCCGTTGGTGCCGAGTGGTGGGAAATGTTAAGAGTTAATAAAGGCAGGCAGCACGGGATTTTTGTATGGGAAAGTAACTGTTCAAATCCGGCTGGATTCTGCTCCAGATGTGTTATAGCACAGAGTGTGCTGAAAGCCTTTTTGTTTTTGTTTTGATCTGTAACTCAGAGACTGTGAGATCAATCAAATTTAATGGACAGGTTTCAAGTCCCCCACTACTCCAGAGAAAAAAAACACAGCATTAGGTCAGAAATTGGTGCTGCAGTACACCGAGCATTTCTTTTCTTTTCGTTTTGGTTTTTGTTTCGGTAACTTCCACTCAGATTTCTTAAATACACTGATTTCTATGATTATGGCTATTTTGCAGTTATAGAAAATCTGTGTACAGTGGTAAAAATAATGTTGTTTGTTTTAGGAAGTGACTGGATTCATCAGCATTTGAATGTGTGTGTGTGTGTGTGTGTGTGTGTGTGTGTGTGTGTGTGTGTGAGAGAGAGAGAGAGGGATGGAGTTGCGGAAAAATAACATTAGTGCTCAGTAAATCTACCCTGGGTAAATAAAAGTATAAATAAAATATCCAACCCACATAGCGGTGGTGCACAATTTAAGTTGATGGCAAGAGAAGCAAACAGGAAGTGAGGCATATTCCCCAAACACTTAGTGTAATAAGGTCCCCAGTTAGCTGTGACTCTCAGTCAGCACTGTACGTGTGCAACACACAATAGATGTGGTGTATGTAAACAGCAGAGCACCAGTTTGGCCTTGATGGTGATGGAGCAGAGACTCTGCTGCTGGTGTCAGAGCAGAGGAGACGGAGAGTGAATGAGCTCTGTGACACTGCTGCTAAACAGTCACGTTACTCTTCTCAGGGCTTTGTGTACATCAGTCAACCCCCTTTACTCTCTCTGTATCTGTGTGACCACAGACACTGTTCTTGTTTTGGGGGGCGGGAGGGTTGGGTGAATCAAGCTTTTTTAAGGTCGTCAGCAAATTGTATTCATTTCTAGTCTTGTGTTGCTTAGATTTACAACATTTCATTTATTCTAAATTGATGCTCTGGCTACTGTATAGTAAAGTTTTCTTCTTCTTCGTCATTTTTTTTACATTTTTAAATTTAAATTTTTTTTTTTTTTACAAATAATCATTATTGAATTCAATTTGTATAAATTATTCTTTCATTGAACATATTCCATTTATTTCCAGAGCATTACATTCAGAAAAGGCTACAACTAATGATGTTTTTTATAAAGTTCATCTATTTATATGTTTGTCATGTAACTGATTTACAAATTTACCATAGGCTGTAAAAATATAGTTTTGTCCAACCAAAGAGGTTCAATTGACAAAGATAGGAAAGGATCAGATTAATCAGTATTTATTTATTTATTTTTTAAGTTTTAATATTCATTTCCTAAAAACAAATTAAATGCACACACATTTCCACATTTAAATGATAGCAATGAAAGAAAGCAAAGTCTTTTTGTGGATTACAGTGGTGCACAATCCAAAAAACTATTTATGAATTACAAAAAAACAACAACAACAGACAGACAAACAAACAAAACTAAAGCTTGTTTGTAGCCGTCATTAGTGTCACACACCCTGGCAGCTGGTGACTTGCGCGCCGGCTACTTTGTGTGTTCGTGCAAAAAGCTGCGTCTGAAAACAGGGAGCACACGTTAGAACAAGGAACGTCACTTTAAGTGACATTTTCCTTAACATTATCACAATGTAAAGAAGCCACAGAGAAGTTGAGAAAAGACTTAGTTGTCAGTTGGATGTTCTCAAAACATTGTGTTATACTTGCAAAAAAAAAAGTGTGAAGGAGGCATGGATATCAATTCCAAACTGGCGCCCACCAGTAATTATGATGCGAGTACAAAGAGATTTTTGCCATTCTAAAGGGAGAAGGGGAGTGTAGGTGTATTAATTCGTATTCCTTCCTGCTTCCTCGACTTGGAAGTTCAGATTTAGAAAAATAGACCCCCCCCCACCCTCCCTCAAAAGAGAAGAAAAAACAAGACCTGTCACATTGACTGACGCCAATCGTATGTAGCATCTGTGTTCCCACTACTGCTCCCTATAGTATATGCCACACTGTGGCAATGTGGGAAACTGACAATGTCAATTTATCAGAACAAAAGCATTCCTCAGCAAGAGGAATACACATCTTTGGGCCCTGGAGACAAAAATCATTCCACCCCCACCCTTACCTGTATCTAAACAGAATGTAGGACATTCACAACACCAGAAATAGAAATTTCACTCACAATTATCATTCTTGAATTTATCCCCTGCAGTCAAAAGTTGGTGTTTCACTTTAGGAGTTGGCGCGGCACTGTAATGCTAACTTTCTTTAAGTAAACACGTGACTGAAAATGACAGACAGTGATGGATTAAAGAGCCAAACAGCCGCTGGCGGATCGGACAATTGAAATCAACTGATCCACATCCACTCTGCCCTAAATGAAACTTAATATTACCTTTATGTGTGAGCTGATCACTTACTCTGCTTCTTTTTTCAGGTGTCTGATCCTGTAGTCCCTGCCATCACTTAGTGTTAACATTTGGGTGAGTACTTGACCTAATTTCTTTTCTCCTTTCCGCAACACTACACTACTGTACATCTACACAGCAGAGTGGCCGCCATTCAACATCTTTTTGAATGTTATTTAATTTACTTATAGGTTAATTCCCCTTTTCCTTCCTTTCTCCACTTGTATAGTTGACCTGAGTGTGGCTGAACACATTTAGCAAATATTGTGTTAAAAACAATTTTCTTTTCATCATTCTGCCACTCCCACTAATTTTTCTTCAGACTTTCTGAGAAACAAAATTATGAAAAAAAAAAAAAGATTTTCTTTCAACATTATGTTTGTAGTAATGTTCTTTTTTTTGTTCCATTTCCTTCATTTAATCACCACAAAAAATCAGAAACGTGTTGCTCTGACTCAGCTATGTGACAGTTTGTGTGTTCTTCAAGTTGCCAGATAATATTGTGTAAACACATCAGTGGGTAATTAATGTAATTGGTGGTCGTTAAGAGCACCGTGTGCTGTAGACACTTGGAGCCTAATTTCTTTATTTTGACTATTTTTGTAGTTTTATTAAATGCTGATGAGTTTTAATTATTGTTACAGAGGTACTGTTGTAACATGCAAACTTGAATATTACGTAACAGGGTATAAAATAGTGTTTGTATTTAATATGATAATATGATAGTTTATTTTTCAGATTTTTTTCCCTCCAGTTTTTACATTTTATATTAGAAAATATGGACATTAGAGCAACTTTTACATCCTTATCCAGTGGAGAGTCAAACTCTCTCCCTCTTCCTAGTCCATTCATTTGCATCACAGAAAGCTGGCTAAAGGGCAAAAGGTTGTCTTAATGACGTACAGCAAGTGTTCCCATGATACGTTCTTGATTTAATCAATTAGCTTTGGTTATGAGAAAATAAAGTCATGTGTTTTAGATAGAAAATGTGGAAAAGCCACTATCCCTTTAATCAAATAAAGCTTTGTCTAGTTTGTTTTTAAGAGACCTCAGACACAATCCAGATATTCACTGCCCCGTCAGCTTTCCTTCCAGCATACAATGTAATTTATTATCTAATGTAGGATTGGACTAAGTCATTGTCATAACACCACTGCTTGACTCAGTGGATGAGAAATACATCACCAGGCCCTCTGCTGTTGCCAGAGTTGATGGTACAGGTCATGTGACACACTGTGGTCCACAAAGATCTCATTCTGCACACCAGGAAAAAACAAACAAATAATATAATAAATGAATTTGGCTCTTGATGGTTAAAACATGACATTGGACTGAACTGCCCATGAGACATTAAATGGATGTTTGATTTTGGTAGGTAGGTGTAAAGATAAAAAGAAAGAATAAAACCTGTTAATACTGAAACATGGGCTTATGGACCTTGTTGCTGCTCACTAAGGATAAATTTGGTACATTAGCTTAGCCTTCAACGATTCTTTGTCTTTATCTGCTAATTAGCTGACTCTTTGTTGGCGTTCTCTCTGATAAGCTGCTGAGAACTCCCTTAACAGCCACATCAAAACTGTGTTTGCGTGTCCTGATAACACTAATGGTCCTCGCTATAATTGATGTAAGATATAATTCCACCACTTTTTTCAGTCATGCTTGTGCAGTTTTTTTATTCTAATGAAGTAGTTGAGGTTTGATTTTTATTATTTGGCCCCTGTCACTGAAATATCTTCTATTAGATTATCTGCCGCCATGACATAGTTGTGCCCACTTTAAATATACCGACTATACAGTAAATACCATAAGAGCGTGTGTTGCACAAACTGTCAGTAAGGACGCTGAAATTAGAAAGCTCTGAGGTGTCTGTGCTTAGCAAAGCATGCACTGTGGTTGAATACCAAAATCTGATTTTTGAAACAGATGGTAAGGTGCCTATACGGGAACCTGAGCTCTTCCTCGCTAAATATGAAAATGTCGAACAGGTGGTGCAAGAAGCTTCCTCCTCGCCACAGCTTTCATTAACACACTTTTATTCTCCTAGAAATGTTAAACCTTCTCGTGCCCTCAGAGACCCAGGGCAGACAGAGGAGCTGCTTTCTTCCTCTCGAGGCAAGAATGTGGCAAAGCCACGTCCTCCTTGTTTTGTGCAGTTAGACACAACTCTCTCTACAGCCGTTTTCCCACTAAAATTAGCGGGTCGACGCGGGTTTTTTAAACGCGGGTCGACCCGCTAACAATCGGCATTTGGCCCCTTTCCCATTGACCAAAATGAGCCGAGTCTGACCCCCCCGCTGAGGGATCAGACAGAGCATAAACCAGTCGCCCCGCTCTCATCCGCGGTGCAAGAAACACACACAGTCATGCCACAGCCGCCCGCCGCGGAGTGTCCGTCCGCCGAGGCAGACTCTCTGGCTGGCTGACCTGGAGCACCAGGACCGCAGAGGACAGAGAGTCTGCTGCGGCCGGATGACGGACGTCCGCTGCACAACACGTCAGTTAAACAGACTGTCGCTTCTTTTCTTTTCTTTTTTTCTATCGTTTTTGGTCAGTGTTCTCTGATCTTTTGATCCCAGTCTCGGATGAGAGCAGAGCGGAGCAGAGCTTTGTTTTGATACGTGATATGAGACGCGACCGGCACGATGACGTAGCGTCACGTAACGTTCAGTGTCATCACGTAAATTAGCGGGTTGACGCGGGTCTGGCGTTCCCACTGCAAGCCGTTCGGAGCCGAGCCGATTAAAGGCGATTTTAACCCGCGTCGCTTGCCGAGTCGTTTGACCGCGTCGACGCGGCTCAGTGCGCCGGAAAGGGGTATACTATGCACATGATTAACCGTATAACCGTTAACCGATAACAAGAACTTTGACCGATATTGGTTATTGTTTTTTATTAGCTCCTTATGTCCTTGTGTCGACACTGGCAGACTTCCACGTGCCTTCAGTCATATTTCGCAGCAAAAAGTTACACAGGAGGACTGACAGTATGTGCAGCAGCTCCTCTCTCTTCAGCCTGGTGTTTGGCTGCACTTTGTATGAAAACAGTTCAACATTGGACGATCTCAATCTCGACGATCTAACCTACATATGAGTGATCAGCTGAGACAGAGCACAGTGGATGTGGCGCTGATCAGCCGTTGCAGCGCACATGTGTATTTAACAGCAAAAAAAATTTAAAAATTGGAGGGATCAAATTTAACCAATATCTGCAAGAGTGTTTGAGACACTGCATCCTGGGGCCACAAACTCCCTTCACTCTCATCCCCTGTTCTCCTGGAGCAAAGGCCATATATCGTATGTATAAAATTCTAGTGAGTTCGTTCAGCACTGATGAGCAGTGTATGTTCGCTTGTTTGTCGTCCATATGATTTATAAATTCTAAAAAAAAAAAAAATCAATATCTTTAGTGAAATCAGTTTGTGTGATATAATATGTCTAATATGGGTTTTTGACTTTGACAGTGTTGTTTATGGGCTCATTTCTAGATTCAGTATTTTATTATCATCCCATCAGATTCAATAGGATTTTTGTTGTGGTGACCAAAGAAAAGTCTGCACACTTCAGTTCCGTTTTCAGTGCATTTATTTAGCACATCCAACAAGCTACGCTTTGAGCCACCTGCTCTTCTTCAGGCTTAAGACATGCCTATGACAGACGCTCTCGTTTTCTTCTTTCTTTTATCTGCCCTGAGGGGTCACATGATAGGTCACATGGTTGACTAAACATGTACCAATGCCTGTGTTAACATGATGTTGCAGTAACTTTATCAGTGTCTTATGGGTGCACAGAAAAATTTAAATACTTTGCATCACTATTAACTGTAACAATGACAAGATTAATCCTTTAACAGATTTTAACACGTGTATTGATGACATGAGTCCTTGGAGTTGGTTTTTTCTTTTTTTTCTCTATTGTATTGTAGGAACACACCATAGAAACGTATAGAAAGTAATGTCCATGTCGTCAGTGATGGTTAATACTCAACAGAGCTGAGTGAGATTTTCAAGGTTTTCAGCTGCTTTACAGTGTTTTGAAATCACATTTATTTTTCTCCCTTGCTTTTGTGCCGTGTGCGGTGCAGTCATTAGTTTTCAGGTGATGGATGTTGAGGGCTAGAAGAATGACTGCACCTGCTGGAGCTTTATTAAAACCTAAAGTCAGAGCAGACTTTCCAGGTTTATTCGCACCGCACAGCTTTTACAGTATAGAGTGGCTGCACTTTGTGTGAAATGACTCACCTTACTGTGTGTATCAAAGTGCAACATTTGTATTTATTCAGCCTGACCTTTCTGTCTTCCTTTTTTAAAAATGAAATTGTCGACAGTATCTCCAAGTGAGAAGCATTTCACTGGTTGCTGAAAGTGATTTTTGTAAGAGTGTTATATTTAAGAGGATATAATAAAGCTGTTTATTCTTTGAGGTTCAACACTTGAGCATAACATAGGCAAAGAAAAATGCTGTGAGCAGTTACACAGTGAAGGCTCAACCCAATTCCCTCTAACCTTATACATCACTGCTTTGTGCCATATGTACATGTAAGAGCTCATAGGGTATGTGCAGCCTCTGACTCATGGGCAAAATGCACAGCATGCACACAGACACGTTCTTAAGACACATCAGGTCAAGGAAGGACAAAGACACCCCTCACACAGACATGTAGTTTGACTTCTCTGTCGGCACAGTAGCATCGCAGTAGCACAGAAGTGGACTGACGGGGACCACCTTACACGACTGGGCTGCAGTCAAGCTGTAAACTTAACTTGCCAAGACTGGTTCTTGGTTTCTCTGTTTGTTTGGGTGTCCTGGCTCACAGTTCGTGTGTATGGGCCAGATTCTTGAAGCACACATCAAATCGACGGATGACTAGCCAGGCCGGCTGCCAGCTGAATTTCAAGAACAGTTTAGCTTGACTGCAGAATTTAAAATGCTTAACTCTTTGTTGGACTTGACTGGAGCTGGAGCCGAGCAGCAGGGACTTTATTATGTGAATGGACAAATCCTTCAGTTTTCCGCTGGACTGTCGGGGGAAATTATATAATGGCCTCTTCTTTTAGGAAAATGTGCCATCTTTTCTCTCACTCTATAAACATACATTCATTCACACCTGCTCTATGTAAGGTAAACATCTTTTAGAAAAGATCTAAGTCCCTCATACTGTTCCTTTTACGGCTTGATAATCTCAGCAGCACAGCACTCACGCGTGGTGTTGAAGCGGCTTTCAGCACTAAAAGAAAAAAAAAAAACCTTGTGTCTCATCTAAATATATCTTTCTTAACTTACATTGCAAAATATCATATGAAATGCTGTTATTATATAAAATATAGCCATGATACGTACTCTTCAGTTTCTTGTTTAGTGTCTAACAGTCGCACATAAAAATTCAAGGGCACATCCGTACGTCAGGGTTTTCTTTCTCGTTGACTGATGCCTTTGCTTGTTGAAAACATCAAACACCCTGATGTTGCGTGGGCCACCATGAGAACGGTGGCTCATGCAGGTCAACACAATGCACAAGCCACAACACAAATACAAATTCAGTCCCAACCTAAGTGAGCAGCCATCTGTCTGACGATAAAGGAAGATGAAAAAGGTGGCATGGAAATACACAAATACACACACCTCCTCACTCTGCAGTGACTTTTGTTTTTGTGTTGTGACTTTTTGGATTGTGTTGACCTACCACTGTGCACAGATCCCATCATGTGTTGTAGCTGTAGTGGCTTTAACAGCATGTATACCATACCAATGTCTCTCCTGAAGCATTATTGATCTGGTGAATGTAGATTTGGTTATTTCCAAAAGTCAGACTTTCCACTCTGATGTTCAGACAATATCCAGCCAACATAGAAAATGGTGAAAAGGTGTGAATGTGAGTGTGTGAGGCCCTGACCCCGATAGACTTGACCTGTCCAGGTGAACCCCCACCCTCACTCTGTCAGATGGGATTGGCTCCATTCTATAGACAATGGATGGATGAAAATAATTTCAGTGAAACTTGCCACATGTCATGGTCAGACTGGATGTAGCTGTAATTTGTGGGATGTGGAAGTCGTTGTTGCCGGGCGTCCCCGTCAGCACATTTAAACCTGACGTGGCGCCATCACAGTGACAGCTCAACTGTGGCCTGATTGGTCCAGAAACGACTGATAACACAAAAACATTAAGAAGAATGCTAATGAATATTGTACTGTTTGCTTACACGGCGCCTGAAGTGTTTTACATTCATAAGCGCTGCTCAACAAAGACCCACAGTTGCTGCGTTGTGGCATCTTTCGTCATGGGATTGTGCAGCTCATTAATATCAAATTTGGCAGATTTGGATGAATGAGGCTGACAGTGCAGTCGTGTCACAGGGGGATTCTCTCAGTCTTTCCTCCCTGTCTTTTTCCTGCCTGCTTGACTTTCTTCATTTCTTTATCCTGCCTTTCATTCTGCATTAAAACACACATGACTGTGCACTTTCTGCCCAGTCCGGCTTTGATGGCGAGTGAGGTGGACAGAGCATCTAACAAAAAAATAACTTGTTTGTGGTATCTATCTTAAAGATGCAATCGTGGCCTGATGCACCCAGGGGGGAATGCTCAGGGATTGTTGTTTTATACCATAAAGACTGAACTGCTGTTTGTGGCAGACTGACCTTGTTTGTGGCTTTTAGAGTTAGAAAGAAACTATTTCTTTGTGCCTGAATGTGTAAGACTCGTGCATTTGTTTCTTAAACGACACTGAGATTTAGAGTCGGATATTCTCCCTCTAGGCCTGAAATCTGACCATTTTACGAATTTCTTGTTCACAAGGAGCAGTGAGTGGCTGTGGTGTTTTTTTTTTCCACTGGCGTTTTCTTTTCAAATTTCCACAAAGAGTACAATTGGTACATTTAGATTTGAGTATTTTCAGGGTACCAGGATAATGACTGAATCAAGGCAATCTCCTCTAGAGTGATGCAAGTGTTTTGAAAGCATGAAAAAACACTTTGATCTTATCTCACTTAGATTTCTCTTAGATTGCATTGTAGGTATAAATTAACAATTCAACAAATTATTGTAACAAATAAAATAAGAACTGCGACATTCTTTTGGGTCCGGTTGAAGTGTTTCCTTAGTCATTCTTAAATCCTGGCTGGATAAAGCTGTGGCCTGGAAATATCGATTGTTTTCATTATTAATCAATTCATCTTTCTTATCTTTAAACCGTTAAGGTTGTTAGTTGAGGTCAAACACCACCTGCATCACCTGATTTTCCCAGGGAGTCAGTGATGTGTGATGATGGTTACCAATGGTGATTTGTGTAAGATGACGTACCTGTGATGTTGTTGTTGGAAGCTGTTGGAGACAGTTGGTCGCGCTGAGGTCACGCTGTAAAACCAGTACAGCTTGTTGTCATGGTGTTGGCTACGACCCACAGTTGCCCTGTGTTCAGTCAACAAGCCCGTAGCTTCATTATATAGGGAGACCACAATAGAAAACAGGACTTTTTCATATTTGTGGAGAAGAAAACTGTAACTTTTTATCTAAAAATGACAAATTATTCCTCAATAATTAAAATGGCATCAGATTATTTTTCTAATGGTCAACTCAGTCGTTGTGCAGATGCCTATTCACATCAGACGGCAGCAAGTTTTTGCAGTGGATGTAATATAATACTTTTTCACTTTTTTTGTTGATAGGGACTTGCATCAGCTTTTATTTTGAAAGGTGAAACTCCTGACTTTCAACAGTCTCAGTTGTGGAGGTTAATGAAGGTGAACTACCTCTGCAATATAAACCTTGGTTATGGCTGTGAATATTGTAGTGTCTCACTGTAACATAAAATCATTCAACAGAATCAACAATATCAATGTCAAGGTTAAAAGAGGTGGTATAATTGATCTAATATATGTGATAATATATTTGGCCTCAGTTAGTGACATTAGTGTGTTTTCAGGTTTTCATCTTGGTGATAGAGGAACAGTCTTTCTAGCAGGGTTCACTTTCAATACAGGCCCATTGAGCACGAGCCTGTCTGACTGAATCAATGCTGCTTTGTTGGCAGAGGCCACACACCTCAACAGTGCAACAGAAAATAATGGCGTATTGAGCTGGCATATGATAGAGCAATTATACCCTTTGTTCGCAGCTCCGCAGATGCATTTGACGGCTGCTCTCAAGCTGCATGTTTACACACCAAGGCTGAAGGTCTGTTTTTAAACAATTACTGCAGCTCTCCATGACAAAACTGGAGCAGAGGATGATTCACAGCTGAGCTGTGATCACCTTCTGCAGGGAGAGTAAAAAAGAAAACAAGTAAATAAGACCAGCTCATGATGGACAGATTAGATTAAGACAACCTCGCAGTGATTAAGGGGCTGACATAGATACCCTGGCTGTGTTTTGTGATGGAGCAGTGAGCGGGGCTGGATTGGGTTTTAAGCAGCAGGAACAGATAAACAGCAGCAGCCATCAGTCAATTAAGGATCAAGCCTTCCAAAAACAACTAGTTTAACTTTGCCTCTCAATTAATCTTCTTTGGGTGGTGACCAAGGGTCATAGTGCTGCAGAGTGAGCAGTGACCAAGTGAAAGATTAAGTCCAAACAACTGCAGCCCAACTGACGCTGCACAGATGCTTCTGGCCAAACAGCTTGTTTTTCTTCAGCAGTTTGACATCGATCAGATTTATTTTAAGAAGTGGATCAATCATGGAGGTCCAAATCCATTTCTCTGTTCTACCAAGGATTTCAAGAACATTTACACATGCAACAAACACACACTGTGATGTGTTTGTCAGAGCGATCTGTAAGAAATCCCTGAACTAAAGTCCTCATCTGCTGTGGGAGAAAATCTCCCTGTGATGTGCTCGGGTGTGCATTTTAAATAATTCACTAACATTGTTTACTTTACAAACAAAGCAAATCATATTGACCTTGTGTGTTTCACAGACAGCATAGGCCACAGTGGACAAGTCTAACTGGGTGAAATGACCCAGAAGTATCTAAGTGGGAGCCATAATAAGAGCTGGTTGAATTTTCTGAATGATAAGATAGGGAGCTTCAGTGGCTCCTATCTTATCTCCTGTTGCAGTGGTCTTCCTTTACAGTATGAACGGGAAGGAGAGAAGACCGTACCACAACTCCTTCCTGTAGCATCATTTACAGTAGAGTGGCACTAATGTAGATTTACCACAGCAGACCTACATAAATATAGAAACATCAGAGCATGTGTTTTGTGTTTGTGACACAGTCATGGAAATCCTTGGCTGACCTCCAAATCCATCGATCTAGATTTTTCTTTTTTCAAATCCAGTCAGGACTCATCATTAAGAACAAGCCTATCATGGTCATAACAATCTATTAATAAATATAACAAATGCGTACAAAAGGAAAAAGTCAATGTAGCCTGTTAATGTCTAAATCCTATTCACCCTGGCCTCGTACTTAGCTGCTAATTTTTGTTGAATTATTGTTTTGATGGGTCAACCTTCTCTACCAGTGCATTTTTTTCATATTTTCATTTTTCAACCTTTTATTCCTGTTTGCTTTGTGTTTGTGGTTTGGAAAGGAAAAGGGTGCATTGCCATGTGTTATAAATAAAGTTGGTTAGAACAGGTCCAAGTGAAAGTGTAGTTGGATTGTCCTCTGTAACATCTTCCCTCGACCTCATGACATTTAGAGGTTAGACTTCTCGACTGCAGCCACAGACCGTGATATTCTTAACTCCCTGTCCACAGTGAAGTAAGTGTCTGCTGCTGTTGATCACCCTGCGTTTGTGTTTTAGTAGATTTTCGACAACATAACATCCAATGTTAAAGACTGGAAGAGCTGGGAGAAATAAAAAACCGGATGACAAACATCCAGCTAATGAGGCCAGTTCTCCCACACACAGCTGGAACATGTGGGTCATATTACTGTTAGTCACGGTTACTGGTCATAATGTGTTGGTATTTATGTGTTGGTATGGTTTCTTTCTGATGTATGTGTGTATACAGGCAGTGCGATAAGCTGTGTGAAGAGTGGAAACTCATTTAATTAGTTACACTATTACACAACACGTTTGATCAATTGGCTTATTGTTGTGTAACAAGCTAATTATTCAAAATTATGTCATGAATGAAATACTTTAAGTAATGTGTGACATTGTTGATTAAAGGGTCGGACATTTCCAGTGATTAGGTGTTGGTGGCTGTAATCTCAGTCTCAGTTCTGTGATACTGGGTTCTGTGACGGCACTAACTCGATGAAACATGTATCTGATGCCTTGAAAGGCAACGTTACAACTGATCAAATGATGGCTCTGTACAGGGCAGGCTGAACGGCACTTCAGAACCAGGAGGTTGAAGTGAGAAAATGTCTGGCCTTCGATTAATCTGAGTTCAGCTGACACCAGTCCATGAAAATGTTCACAGACTGACCCCGAAAACCAGACTGAGCATCGATGAAAGAGTGCACCAGCATCACCTGCATCAGTGCGCTGGTGGACTCAACATCAGTTTGGTTTGATATGCTGATGATACAGTATGTGTTGTCAGATATCACCCACAACCTTCTCATGAAGGTAGATATGCGTCACGCCTGCACCGGAAACATTACAGTACCGGCTGAGGGTTCATTAGCATTAGCATTAGCACAATACCATTTTCTCCGTCTGAGCTCCACCTCACGTGACATCAACATACTGTAGCTACTAATGCAGTTGGCCCAGAGAGCATTTCATGCCGACGTTGCCAACATAACCATATGTTAATATTTATATATTTTGGACCCATCAAAATGTATAAAACAATTATTTATATACTATATAAAGAATTCAGTAAAATTAATACTTTTATTCTGCACCCCTCTAGATGTTCTATGGATGTATTATTTTTGAAAAAATGATTCGTTTTGATGAGAAAGTTGTAGCCATAACCTTTAACAATATAGGGAAGCATGATATGGAGAACAAAACATTCAGATTGTGATTATTTCTGCAGATGTTGTGATTGTAATATGCGATTATGGTTTCAGCTAAGGTTTCGTTTTTACTTTTCATTTTCAGGGGAAAAAAAAGAAAAAAAGATGGTACGATTTTTCTTTGGTCTTGTACCAGAGGAACATGTTGCATAGTTTACTGTGCTTACATGTGACACATTTTACCTTCTTTAGGAAAAACATAAAAATAGTATTTATTTTTTTTATTGCAGGTTCTATCATTTGGATGTTGTTTCCAAACGCTGTGTAAAACATGTTCATCTGAAATAAACTTTAGACAAAATTCAGACAAAACATCCTCAGACTATGCTAATAGTGTGCAGTAGAGTGATGTTTTTGACAGAGCAGAGATCGTGGTCTGACACTGTCAGATCCTTTTAGCACAGTGCACAGATCTTCTGTCCCACTGTTACCGACTGAGAAATGTATAGCAGGCTGTTTGGACTTCAGCGTCCTACTTGTCTTTTAAGCAGCAACAAACAAACAGGAAACAGAGTGAGTGGGCTGCATGAGGTCAGTATAAGTACAAACTGCCTCTGTCTTCTACACCCTGAAATGCAGATTTGTAACCAATCCCTGCCTCTTTGTTGCTGATAGTTTTTGTAATAACACTCTTCCACAGTGGCTGAGAACCTCATAGTAAGCTTAGCCACTGGTATTGTGTGTGTGTGCGTGCGTGTGTTAAACAGAGTATGAGGAAACCCTGGCTCAGTGTGACATGATGAAGTTATGGGCCTAAAGCTCCTCATTGTTATGTATCTGTGGTCCTGCAGTCCAGCGCTGCAGAATATAGAGAGGGTGAAGGGAAACGCCGCTGTGGCTGCCAGCCCACTGGACCTTTTCCTGCTCCAGAGAAGAGCGAACAATTGAAGCAATACCTGTAAGTCAAGACAAAGGGCTAAAGCACCCTGGCTCGTTGTCAGCCTCTTTCATTGGACCGGGTGAAAATGATTTGGATATAATTGCAAAGCAAAATCGCTGTCTGCTGCAATTGCTTAAATGGCAGCTCAAGTGTTTAAAGAAAGCTCAGATGAAATCGTCATGAGCTTACACTCATTCATGTCTTTATATCCTGCGCTGTGCTAAGGGGATTCTTGAGCAAAGTCATCTGTATTCAGTAAACAAAGTGGTATTGATGAGCTGATTCTATGTGGCTTTGCCAGTGAGCGAGCCGGGGAAGGGATTATGTCCCCAAGCCAAAACCCAATACAAGTTTGAATAAGGGGATAGATGTGCAGTGCTTACTGTAGCAGCAGAGGATAAGCTGTGTTCAACATTAAAAACAACTCAATACCTGGGATATGAAAATGTTTGAAAATCTCAGAGTATCTTGAGTGGAAAATATCTGTTTACAATAAATTGACAAATCTATCCCCCTCCATTATTTCTTTATTTTTTTAATAAGGGAATGCAGTAGGTGACAGATGACTGTGTCCGCAGTGTTTGACTCGATATTCCTGCTGGTAACAGTTAGCAGGGAGCCTGTAATTGACTGAGTTGTTTGAGAAGGTTTCATTTCATTTACTGAAGGATTTAAGCATCTCCAGTGAGTGAGGCTGGAAAGGTGTAACTACAGCAGCATATGGCAGAGACTGTGAGGAATCCAGAAATCCGATAATCCACCATCCTTTACAGTACAGGGATTATATCTTCTGTGACTTCTCTCTGTTTTTACGTCTCGCGTTCTGTTCGTCTGTCCATAGTTTGGCTCTGGTTGCTGCTGCTGCACAGCTATGGAGGTGCTACTTTGTGCCTCATCTGGTCATTTTGTAGAAACAGCTTGTGAGCAGCCTCTATAAAATCTGTTTTACTCATTTATCTTTATAATATTCTATATCTGCTTTGCTCTAGATTAACCCTGCATGGAGATTAGGTGGCTGCAGTTTTGTAACGTTGTAGGAGTTTTTGTAATAACATCTAAAAATGTGCCATGTCATTTTGGCCTAAAGGGCAAACATGAAAACATGGTTTTCAAATCTTTTTTTTTTTTTTTTCCTCTAGCATTAAGTATTCATTACAAAATTTGCAACTGGATCGGATTGTCAGGATGTGGTTTAAACAGATTGGACTGACTGTGCCTCCATCATAAGCAAACTACCTTCCAACTCTTTTGACTCAAATATTACTAACGCCTAATTGGTTCCCTGAAATATATGACATCAGTTTTCCCCCATAAGAATGACAGACGGTCAAAACAAAAGTATAAATACAGAAAAACTCTAATGTGAAACTCTTGAAACTGTGCAGCTCCACCAACCAGCCCAGTCACAATCTCCTCCTCCTGAGTTTCAGCGTTGAACCGCAGCCAGAACAAAGCAGAACAATGTGATGCCACACTGAAATTGACTTTTTAGGTATTTGTGTCATCACATTTGTACAGAATTGTGTCACAATTACCGCATGAATCTGTGAGGTCTGGCCAAAACGTGTATTTGACCTTTGACCTTTCTAAACAGTTTGTCCCTGAATCCAAATCTGACAACCAATCAGATTGCTGGGTTTCACCTTTCCCTTTTATAAGTCTCCATAACTCCTCTTTGCTTTCTGATCAATAAGGTTGTTGGATTTAAGTGCTGATACATATTTATGTTACCAATTAGGCTTATTCCTGTGTACAGTAAATGCACTCTGCCTCCATCCTGTGAGATACACCTGTTTCTATCTGTGGCAATTCAATACAACCACTCTGCCTCAAGTCTACTTTACTGATGCCTGCCTGCAATATATTTATTTATGTTGTTGGAAACCTTTAAGTTTATTAATATGTCTCTTATTGAAACAATATAAACACTGGCTGCTACATTTTGAAGTAATAATTATTTCTTTTTTTACTCTCTCAGATGGATAGAGGCTTAATTCATTGTAAATCTCAGTGCAACTTGTTGAAAATATCCTTTGTTGATTTAATTGCTTTCATAGATCTCCTGTTCATGGACATGGACGTCATTTCACAGCATTGTTACAAATACACAACTAGATGCATTTGAAAGCTAATTATAAGTGCAGTGCAGTATAACTGTATCCATCCCAACGGCCACAGGTTTTTAAATAAACGTGTATCAAAAGTGATTTACAGCTCCTGCACCACACATGCACAATTACAAAGACACACACGGCTGACAGTTTGATCCCTCAAATTACATGCTTGCCTCCCTGTTATCATATTTCATCGCTTCAGTCCTCACCAGCAGAGCAGTTAGAGCCGCGCGGCCAGACACTTGACTTGTTTGTGAGTTCAGGATGATAATTAACTCTGTCCAATGGTAAAATGTGTCCTCTTGCAATTCATACTTTTCTCCAGAGGTGAGGATTCCAGTCTCTCCGTGTCTTCATAAATTACATTTCAGAGAGTTTTTAGAGTCTTTGTGTTTTTTTTTTTGCTCTACAGAAACCCCAGTCAACTTAATTATCGCCTATTCTTACATTGTATTGTAGACTTGTCCTTGAAACGCCCAGTTTTATGTGTGCCACAGTCCAAGCATTCTCACTTTTCAGCACGTGCCTCATCACACATCTGTAGAAAGCCTGCTTCCACCACAGTGAACAAATATTTAAAATAGCTCGAGCGTCCGCCGCGCTCCTCCAGTATGAGTGTATCAGCAGACCCCACTGAGAGTCGCTTCTTAACATCAAGTGCTCATTTCTAAAATGAAAGGTGGCAATTAGCCCATCAGGCTGAGGATGGTACCACACTCACCCCCTCCGCCTCCCACCCCCCTTTCACTTTGTGCAGGTACAGCTACAGCAATAAAGGTCCTGTTGTATGATTCGCATTTCCTCTGCTGTGATAAGGAGCCCCAGGACAGCGCCTGTCAGATGAAGCCAATTAATGATGGCTTGATGTGATGTTTTAAGTGTTCAAGGCAAGTCCACAGCTCCTCTCGCTCGCTGTTGTTCCCTCCCAGATAAGCTTTACTGCGTTGACTTTGCCCAAATCCAATCCCAAAACCAAAGGCACTTATTAGCTACCTATCTGAGAGTGACATGTGTAGCTACAGGGAGTCGTTGGATAATGGTCCTTCATTGTCACCCCTGTAATTTGTGGATTAACAGTTTGATTTAATTTTGAGCCATCACACATCGCAGCTGTTTGGCGTTTTTGGAGGCAAGGACCAATGAATCAATCCTCCCGTTAGCTCCTCACACAGGCAGTTTGCATGTTTGCTCGCTTGTTGCACACGTAATTTGTTTTGCTCTACAGGAAATAGGGATGGGGAATAAAAGCTGTAGGATTGTGTTGTCTCATACTAAATATAATAGAAACATTACATTGTTTAAATCTTTCAAAATTACTCAAGATTCACGTGATCATCTGATCTACAGTCCGAACCCATCAAACATGAAATAGCAGTATAGTGGCTGCTGGTAATGGTAACACTCAACAACATCGTTCATCAAACAGACACAATATAAACAAATCCAAGTCCACTAACCATCCATTTGCCATTACACTTATCTTACAGGGTCATGGGGGAGCTGAAAGGTCACCAGTCCATCACAGGCCCGACACATAGAGACAAACAAGCAATTAGGCTAATATTCAAACTTCAGATTCACCTAATGTGCCTGTCTTTGGACCGAGGAAGCTGGAGAACCCACAGAGACACCTGCGTGCTGTGGTGGTGGTAGAGTTGAGTCAACACAATGATTTAATGGATTGCTGTGAGTCACGATACTAATGCTGCATTCACATGGCGTCCAGCAGACGGCACACCGGATGTCATTTTAGTGGAGGCTGGCAAAGAATGCCGTCGACGGCAACGGCAAACGGCAATACCGTCTGAAGTTAAATATTTTAAATGTTGCTGTCCTGCACCACAGGATTGCGGTGTCACCATAGCAACATATTGTCACACGTGTATCGTTTTGCCGTCTTGCCGTTCTCTTGGATCGGACCGTTGTTGTTTTTCGTGTTCCGTTCCGTGGCTGTAATCTATTTGCCGTGACCCTTTCACATATCATCTAGAACAGGCATCACCAAATGGCGGACCTCGGTCCGGACCCGGACCGAGTGATGGTTCGATCCGGACCCGAGACCAATCTCTAATAATAACATTTTTTTCCGACGGGACAGCGGGCTCAGCTATAGGTCAATACGGCAGCTTCACTCAATTGAGCCAATCAGATCGTTTGTTTACCCGGTGCGGCCAGTGCGTCTGAGAGGGAAAGAGAAAGGAGACGGAGTGATGACAGCCTTGCTCCAAAATAAAAAAAAGTTGATGCTGAAGTCAAAGGCGAGCCGCTGGGCGTTTGTGGCCGCCGCCGCCTTGGTTAAGCGTGTGTGCGCGCGCGTGGGGGCCGTTCAGATGTGGGTCTCTTGCGCGCACAAGCCCATTACTTTAATGTGCGCTCACAACGCCGTAGCGGTGCGACGTGCTTGTTTCCTGCTTCTCCGCCGGTGTTGTGTTGACCCCCGGTTCTCCCTCGGTCTGTAAACCTCTTCACGCGGAGCTCTGCCCCGTTTGGAAGGAGCAGGAAGCTCGTATGCGGGAAGACGTCGCTTCAGAGGTGTAGAATGTGTGTTAGAGAAACACCTATTTCAGGACTACTGACTTGTATCACCAGAACAGAACAGACATATCCTGTGATTTTCAGCCTTCCTCCATATTTAATGGAGGGGGACAATACAATGACAGTGCAGCTATCAAGATGCTTTTGACACCTTGGCCTCAAAAAAAGAAAGGAAGAAAGAAAAAAGCACCAAACAAACAAACAAACAAACAAACAAACAAACAAACAAACAAACAAACAAACAAACAAACAAACAAACAAACAAACAAACAGGGAAACCCCCTTATTTATTCGGTCTTGTTCTCTTTAATTGAAATACAGGCCTTAAATTAATTTGCCTGGGAGCTACTTTTATTCATGGTAAAAAAAAAAATTAAAAAAAAAAGCTAGTTGTTTACTATAAAAGTGCACTACACACTACTATGTTTCCTGTGTTGAAAATTGACAATAGATATGAAAATGCACTTCGTTGGGGTAGGCTATAGCTTATATATAAGACACCATTTGGACTTTATAAGGTTCGGACCTTTCACTTGGATGAAAGTTTAGTAACTGGACCTCAATGAATTTTAATTGAATACCCCTGATCTAGAACCACGGAAGTTTATGGAAGTTTATGAAAGTTTATGATAAAATGCCTGAAATATTTCCCATCAGCCTCAGCTGTACTTTGGGTGTAGCAATACTTAACAGATGCTAAACAGCAAACCGCCATAGACTCTTGTTCACATCCTCGATAATGAGCATCTTTATCACCTCACTTCTTGCTCTGTTTACAAGGAACTTTATGACATTTTCTATCCATATTCTTCCCAGTATGATTCCTGTGGCTTTTGGGTGATGCTGGCTAAAAAAAACTGGTTGATGCATAAAAACTGGTTGATGCATACTTGTTCTGCTGCGGCAAGTCCCTTCAGTTGCATCTTACAAGTCAGGCATAGCGTGAGATGCCTAATTTAAAATGTAAATGCTGTAGTTTAAGAAAGACGTCTGCCTCTAAGGTTTTGTGTTATATACAGGATTAAATTCTGTACTGGCTTACACAGTGGGATGTGCTGCTCCTCTTTGTCTGGGCTGTTATTTAGTTAACCGCTTTATCTTCCCTCTTTAATAAAGGTTAATGTTTTTCTGGAATAATGTAGCCACGGTGTTTGTGAAATTGCATTAGTGTTGTTAAATTTCCAGCTTCATGCTCCTGTAGCTTAACATTACAATCAAGTGGAGGCAGATCGTCTTTTGTCATTTGCTATTGATTTGCTGAAAATGTGAAATATCCAGATCTTTTCTTTGTTTATTGTTGATGCAAATATATTTTTAAGAGTGCTATCTACCACTGAGGTATGTGGGAGATGGTTAAGGTTGTGTTGTGATATATTTACAGCTGTCAGTCAGTAACCTCCTGAGACTCAGATAAGATAAACTCCTGAGACGTCGCATCTTACCACTTGCAGTATCAAGGAGCACATACTCCAGTCATGCAAGCCATCCAATTCTATTTGATATATCCCAAGCCAATATACAAGCTGTCAGTCAGCATTAAAGTCAGATTCACATATTTACAGAAAAGTTGTGTTGCTGTCATTAGGGAGCAAAGGCCAACAACTCAAGTAAACTACTCAACAGCTGTTCAAAAAAAGTCATGCAAATCTTGTTAGGAAGTTTTGTGGTGCTGCTTTAACAAACACAGCTATTATCCTGTGGAATAAGTGGTATTTTTGTGCCCAAGTGATGCAGAAATATAATTCTTGTTTTTGCTGTAATTCTGAACCTCTGCAAATGAATGATGACACTCTTTAGCACAAAAGAAGCAGTCGAGAGCATATTCAAACAGCAGCTTCTCTCAGCAAGTACTGCGACCCTTAAAACTTTCTCCGTGTCTCTTTTGTTGTATAAATGTTACAACATGTTCGTCTTGTTAGAACAGATAAAAGCTGTGACAACAAAATAAAAATGTAGGAGAGGTTGAAAAAAGGAAAAAACCCAAGGTTTTGTCAGAGTACTCTCTCTATTAGAAATGACTGTAGTAATCCGAGTACAATCGCTGGAGAGGGCCACCCGAGACAGATCGAACGCTGCGGTCATTTTGTGTCTCTTTGTGGTCATTTGGAGTCTCTGTTTGTTTGCGTCTATCTCTTTTTGGTGGAGTCTCTTTGTGGCAACTTCACGTCCCTTCATGGTTGTGGCCTCTCCAGCAGTAAACGCAACATAAGCCACGAGTGTCACAGACAAACAGACTAATACAGAGAGATTCAAAGGAAAGACAAAGGTCTGTCACAGTTTAAAATCCAGAGAGAAGCCTGAAAACGGCACATTTAGTTTTTAATAGGAGTGTACTGGGGGCTCCTGTGATGAATCCGTCAACATCGGGGTATGTTTCACCTGACATCTAACCGTTAAGTAAAAAGCGGCGGAGCTATCTTTTCATTTCTCACTCATTATTCTGGGCTGTTTTTTTTTTTTTCTCTTTCTCCTCTTTCTCTGCTTTTGCACAGGGAGGTGGTGCCGGGTGCCGGGTGTTGGTGGGGGGTGGGGTTGCTACTCCTTTGTAGCAGTCACAGCTCCAAATCTCATTTGTAATGCTTATCAACTGGTTGGGCTTTTCACAATAGCTAATGGGGAAAACAAATTGGTATTTGCCGTGTTTATCATTTGATTAACCTTCATATTATCCATCTGTGTAATTAGCCAAATTATGAGAGGCTTTAGACTGCCTGTCTGATAGCTCCTTGTACAAAGAGGGCTGAAATGTTCTGGCCTTTAACAAACGGGAGCGCTCCCTGTGTTTACACACTGACACTGAGCCAGTGCAGCTGTAAAACATGCTCTGTTGCCGTTTTGCTGTATGATGAAAGAATAATTTGCAATTTAAAACTTTCACTCGCCGGCAGTTTAAATAGTAAATAATTGAAGCATGTGATAACAAAGTAATCAAATGATTTCCCATAGACATGTTCTGTTGGTAGATACAACAAAGAACACACTGTTGCACCGTTAATGTAGAAGTCCACCGATGGACCTCTGATGTCTGTTGCTGTAACCAGCCCAACAAGTTTGTTGTCTCCTCCTCGGGGAGCGCGTGCTACCCCGTCCACCTGCCCCCGTCAGACTGGAGTCAGCCGGCTGCCTCTTGTCGGGGTTACTGTTTGGGTGCAGACAGGATGAGTTGTGATTGAGACCCTCTTCTCCCCTGAGCTCTGAGCAAACGCAGTCTGACACAAGAAAAAGGTGATTTTTGCCTGCTAGCCTTCTCGCTCCTCGTTGTCATGGCAGGTTTGTGTTAAGTGGCCGTTGCCGGCACTGGATCTGACTTATAGCAGGTGACTCTGAGACAGAGGTGTTGAAACACGATGCGCTGGTGTTATCAGAGGTGAAACTGTAAGGCAGAGCTCCCCGTAACTGTAAAGACACCGGTTCAACTTCTGTGTGTCAGTTCCTGTTCTACACTGATGACATTTTACAGGCTCCTGGCCAAACACACACACACACACACGCACACGCACACGATGATGCGATTTTTGTTTTCTTGTACCAAACAAACAAAACAATCCTTTACTGTATGTCTTAAGAATAGGATTTGTTGTCCATCTCTCTAGCATTTTTGCAAAACACAACATTTTTGTGATTTTTGTGACATATTTCATAAAAAAAAGATAAATAAGTGCAGCTATTGTAGCTGCCATTTGAGAATTGCACTTATTGCAGTTTCGTCTACATTGCAAATGAATTATGCAGCTCTTACCAACATTTTTGGGGTGACGTCCTCCTCTGTCATCCCTCTGAGGACTTGGGACCGCTCGCTGTGTTGGAACTAATCATTGATGTTTTTCTTCTTTAATCCACACCCTACATGTTTTACAGGGATAAGTAATAACAAATTACTATTACTCAGAAGTCCCTGTCTTAAAGGGATAAAGACATTTCTTTCTTACACTTAAAATCCTGACTTTGTCATCTGGATGTTTTCTGTGTAAGTTTGTGATAATGAAATGTACAGCCTTGTATCACTAAGCAGCATAATAACCTATTATTCTTATTAATTGTATCAGCAATATTGACATGAAAGCAATACTCTCATGTAAAACCAACTGAAATTAGATGTAGTGCCTCTAAATCAGCAGCAATAAAACCGTATGCTTTGCTCTTGAGTGGATGTGAAGATAGTCGTGTCATGCCGCTGCACTGTTTGCAGTGGCTATGTTTCAGAACATGATGTTTGACTTGCCTGGTCCTCCGATGCCCTGGCCCTGCTGTTACGCTTCCTCCATAAAATTTTTAACACTTGAAAGAGGTCCAAAACAGCTTTTTGCTTTTATTAATATGTCAACACATGGCATGGTGTCAGCCTTCCTGCACTTTCAGATATTTACCCTTTTGCACAAAACATCTCAGGATCCATAATGACCACTTGAACTCTTTGCTCTTCCCCGTTTTCAAACAGCAGAACGTGGGGGGAACGAGCGCTTGTTTGTGTAATGTCGCATTAACCTGCTCATCCATTCAGCCGTCCCTCTAAAGCAGAGCAGGTCCAATGCAGAGAAGACTTCAGCAGCAACGTCTTGCAGATGGGAACCTTTAATTTTTAAAGCGGTTTCATCCGCATGGCTGATCCTCCGCACGTTGCGTCACAAACTGAGTGCTAATCCCAGTCGCCTACCGCCCCGCTATTTGGTATGAAAAATCTGCCAGCCGAAGTGTATCTCCATCTTCATCTCTGCAGTGTCCTTTTGAAGTGATGTTTTGATCGGTGTCTAGTGAACCAAGGGCTGTGTGGATTTAACTGAACTCTACTCATGGGACGAAGCACAAGGTGGGAGGAAAGCAGCATAATTGCCCTTTAAATCTTAATTAACTTTCTCTCAACAAGCTAAACAGGTGTAGGAACACAAACACTCTTAAAGACAACACTGGACACACTTTGATACATCGTATAATAGAATTGTTCTGTAGTTCAGTAGTTTAATATCAATCTTGGACTTAATGGCTTGAAATGTAAAATACAAAGAGTATACTGACCTCACATCAGCTCAAAGAATCACTGTACCTGCTCGTCTCCAAACAGACTGGAGCTGTGATTATTTGGAGTTCGGTGGAGACCAAAACAGAGCAAAAAGGGGAGTTATTACAGTTATGTCTCTGGCTCTTCTGCCAGATCAGGAAGTTCACCCCGCCAGGAAGTTCTACACCGCAATCATTCAGTCGGTTCCCTGAACGTCCGTGATTGTCTGGTTTGGTCCAGCCACCAAACAGGACAAAGACTGAACAGGACAATCAGGACTGCAGAGAGAATCACTGGTGTCAAACTGACCTCCATCCAGGACTTGTTCACCTCCAGAGTCAGGAGGAAATGAGCAGCAAACTTCACAGCTGACCCATTGCTACCCAGACACAATCTGTCCACACTTCTCCCCTCTGGTAGGCGCTACAGAGCCCTGTACACCAGCACAACAAGGCACAAGAACAGTTTCTCCTTACAGGCCATCATTTTGATGAACACTTAAATATATCATTCATTGTCAGTCAGTAACCCTCTGACACCGAAACATCCACTTCCATGTCGACTTTTTTTTTTTAAGTATGTTTTTTTGGGCTTTTTCGCCCAAAAGAGACAGGACATGGGGAGGCAGAGAGGGGGAAATGACTGCAGGAAAGGGCCGCTGGTTGCAAGATTCGAACCGGGGGCCCGCGTGCAGTGAGGACTGTAGCTTCAACACATGGGGCGGCTGCTCTACCAACTGAGCTAAACACCGCCCCTTCCATGTGGACTTTTATCACTGATATCATTTCATGTCATCACTCACTGCCACTGCCACACCCTGCCTGTACGGCTGCAGGCCTGCTTTACATACTGTCAATATGCACAGACGGCATTAAATCTTTCCAAGCACTCCGTTGTTACTGCTGTAATTGACTATACATATGTTATTATGTACATTGTAACTATACAATGTACGTATCATTCATACCACATACAAATATTTATTTCATGGCATTACCTCATTTATTTGCTCTACATGTTACAGCACAGTCTAGCCATTGACCACTTCTATTTAACTATTTTTGTATTATTATTATTATTTATTTATTATCATTCTATTTTAACTTATTGTTCAGTTGTGGTTGTTACATGTAAATCATAGAGCAATGCAAAACTCCTTGTATGTCTGCAACATACTTGGCCAGTAAATCTGATTCTGATTCTGAAAAAAAAAGCATGAACGGTTAGGGTGGGCAGTGTGGCCAAAAGATCATACAATCTTGATCACAATGATTTTATTGTGAAGGTCATGAGTAGAAATTAGTATTATAGTATTTCCAAGGCCAGACAGTTGACTATAAACTGGCGAGTGCCTAAATATTGTACCTTTTTATGATGTCATGTGACGGTTCATGTGAAAAGTATAATTCGTGTCAATGTGAGATCTTAGGATCTTAGTGCTCAGCTCATACTTTGTGGCTGTTAAGTAGTAGTTCAATACTCAGTTTGAGCTGTTGAAGTCACAGCTTTCCTTTAAACTGTGAAGCCTTCACTTAATGTCTGCTAAGTTGCTCAACTGTAACCTGTGACCTCTGAGCTCCGGAGTGAAAAGAAGACAAAACACTCCTTTAAGAGCAGTCAGATCTCCCCCATACATATTTGTGTGATTGTCTGCGAGGGAGAAGCCAAAGGAGAAACTGAAGTGTTTGCTGGTGGAGCATTTTTATAAGCAGCCGATCCTGAACGCTGTCAGATCAAGTTCGGCAGTTTTGTGTGTGTTTTCATGATGCGATTCAGTTTCCTTGCCACAGAGAAGATTTGCTAGAAAGCATGTCATATTTTCTCAAAAAAAAAAAGAATAGAAATCTCTGAACCCTGCTGTTTTATGTTAGATTTCAGTACTCTCTGTGGTCCTCTTTGGATGGTTTTGTTTGATAGTTTCCTTGGTGGACATGAAAGATTAATGCGGCAGAAACACCTGCAGCAGTTCCTCAATGGCAGCTGTAAAAGTGCAGCAGAGCAGCTGGGAGAAGACAGCCCGACTGCCATGGCCCCATAAAGCAAACTGTTAAACATGGTGTCACAGCTTTGTGAGTCATCTTGTAACTGCCCCGGCAATCGCAATTGACTTCCCTTTGATGAGGCTTCAATATACAGATACAGTCTGTTCTGTGTCTGCATGCATGCTCTTTGACCTATGCCATATGCCTCACTTATGGCAATGTGTGGTGTGTATTTTTTTTGTGTTGGTGTAAGAGATGGCAGTTCTTTGTTTTTGTATCACACACACATCAAAGCTGATGCAGGAGAGCAGTGAGCAGATGCATAATTTAGCTTATTAAGTAGCGGCGGCTCACAGAAGTCAAAGTTAGACAAACAAAAAGCATGTCATGTTCAGTCTTCACTGGATCGACCTTTCAGATTCTCATCGCATCGACTCCACATCTGTTGAATCAGAATACGTTTATACCAAAGTTCAAGTCATTTGCATGTGGTGTGCGCTGCATGCATTGTGTTTGTGTGGGTTTCCTCTGGCGTCCTCCCACTCTCAAGACACACAGGACGGGACGGAAACTCCAGTGTGTAGCCTGTCACTGCTGCATGCATTATCAACCAGGCGTGATAGTAAATTCCCAATAACTACTCATGACACACTTTGTATCACTGGATGGTCGGACTTGATCGCCTCCTTTACGCCGATCAGACGCAGACACGGTGAGTGCAGTGGGTCTTCAGCGGTCCATTCATGTGAAGGCGAGTTCTACTACAGTACATGATGTACAGTACACATCCAGACAAGGCCCGGCTTCATCAGCAGCTGTTCACGATGAGCAGATGGAGTTGGGCCTGACACCAGAAAATTCAGTTAGGAGTTTTAATGGAAGTGAAATGATCAGCAACAGAGGAAGCATGAGGACATTCCACACAGACATTGTCCACCACAAACAGGAAATCAGTCACATGGTCATCTACTGTATACCCTGTGGTCCACACCAGCCACCACCGCCCCGCTTATCTCCTCTGCATCTGATCAGATGCCACTCAGTCTGAACTCTAAAACTAACTTTCTCAGTGGTAAAATACAAAGCGCAAGCATTGCTCTGTAAGTAATATGAATGATGAAATTAAAGGGATAGTTCACCCAAAATTCAAATTTCGGGGGGGTCCGCGCAGCAGTATTTGTCCATATAATGGTTGTCAATGGATACCACTTTTCTTCGTCCAAAAAGACACACCAAAAAACACCCAAATACCTCCATACTGCTCGTCTGTAATGTCCCTCTTTTATTGAAGCCCCGACATAAGAAATTGTTCCGAAAAAAATTAAGTAAGTCTATATTTCAAGCTTGTTTGTAGCGGAAGCTCCCAGTGTCTCAGTTCACTGCTCTTCCTGTGTCCTGACCGGCGGAACAATTTCTCATGTCGGGGCTTCAATACAAGAGGGACATTACAGACGAGCAGTATGGAGGTATTTGGATGTCTTTTGGTGTGTCTTTTTGGACGAAGAAAAGTGAGCACCATTCACAACCATTATATGGACAAATACTGCTGCGTGGACCCCCCCGTAACTCAGAGAAGGCACGGAGGACTCTGAAAATTCTCACAGCTCTATAGTCGACATGAGGGTGAGTAGATAATGAGTGAAATTTGAATTTTGGGTGAACTATCCCTTTAACATTGTTTAGAATGAGCTGGAGTGTGCACTTGTTCTTTAACCCAAACACCATCTTGGACTAAGACTTCATTTGAATGCGTTTTGATGACTATATTTTCAGCATGTAACAGGTTATATCAGAGTTCCTGCTCATTTTTCTTTGTAACAGCGGTTGAAACCTAAAATCTTTTCAAGCACTCTGTTGTTACCACTGTAATTGTGGCATATTTTCCTCGGCCGTGAGCCCAGATTTGTCTATAAACAGCCAGCTCTATAACGCTGACAAAGATGTCATTTCAACTAAATATACTCGTAAAGTAGTAGTAGTCGTAGTATTTTTGCTTTTTCACTGCAGTTATGTTGAGAAAAAAGTTGTGTTTTTAAATGACACATGCCACAGAGCCGAGACACGTGTCTGTGTCGAGCCTTTTTGGAGCTAAAATAACACCACCAGGTCGCTTCTGCTGTGATTTGTGTCATGACTCATTGAGTGGAATTGATCATAGTCAGCTAATTAATATGCCTAACACAAAAAAGACAACAAAAAGACCTGTTGATGGCTGCCTGTTCAGTTTCCCTGTGGAGGCTGATTTTCTCTAAACAGAAGCTTCCCCTCAGTCTGAACATCGACCGCACCGGCTGCTTTATTTGTCATGTGTCTTATGATGTCAATTGGTGATGCCATACTGTGAGATGTCAGGTTCCACTGAAACATCCAGATACATATTCCATGTGATGTCTGGGGAGTAGTCGACAGTATATGACTTCTCGCCCTGGGAGAGAAATCGAGTCACTATTATGTTCAGATACTTGTCTCGCAGCTTTTTACCTCTCTCCCTCTTTCACTCTTTTCTTCTTCTGTCTGAGAATATCACAGATATAAAGGCAAATGTTCAGTGTTTTGATTTAATCCCAACAAATGACAACACTGTACTGATCCCACTAACAAATATTATATATCCAAAGCCTTATTTGCTCTATTCAAGTAATTATTTATTAAAAAAACACATCCAGCCTCACTTTTACACTGGCTGGTGTAATTGTTTATATTTACAATCAAATGTGTATTCATCCGCTGCTGGAAAAAGTCCTCAACCAGATGCACTGTTTCCCTCTGTAACGCCAAAAACTACGTACAGTTTTGTGGTGTTCAAAGAATTTGAAGGTGGATTAACCACAGCTGTTCAGTTAAAATATTAAAATAAACAAGTATGTTTCTAATTATCCTTTGTTGTATCTGATAAAGCGGCTGTCACTGAAATTCTGCCTCTGCCTCAGTACAATGGAGTTGACTGCAGAGCTCAAAACAGTGAGAAATTACATTTAAAAACTCTACAGGATCATTTCCTTTCAGAGCCGGTGTCCTTGTGACTCTATAAACCACAGAACACACTGTCAACCTTTTTTTTTTTTATAGAGATCACTTCTCCAATAGAAAGTAGATTAAATTTTAATTTGAAGTTGGTTCAGAACGAATATTATGTAGATAAGATTTTATAGTAAAAAATGGAAGAAAAGTAATTAAAAGTTTTTATTCACACAAGTAATCTATGAATCACTGGAGTGAGGTCCTTATTATGTCGGGCTCAGGTGTGTGTGTCCACAACGACACACAAATGACTTGTTTTGGATGAGGTTTATTTGAACTCATGTGGGTTTAATGTGCACTTTAGGGCCGCGTGCATGAAGTGACACTGCACTGCAAATTATTTGCCATCAAAAAATGAAATCACAAACTGAAACAGAAATTTTCCACTCAATGTGTAGTGTGTGTGCGAGCCTCACTCACACATGCGAGGATCTTTTTTTTTTTCTTTTCTTTTTTTCCCCCCTTTCTTTCCGATTCATCTTTTATTTTGTTAGCCATTTCAGTGTCGAGAAATGAAAGCATTTGTGCTGAAAGGACAGGTGGGTGTGAGACACCAGCATGGCGTCTGAATCGTAGCATTAAGAGCAGAGGAAAATATCAAAAGTAAGAACCATTCAGACGGCAGGAGGAGCAGGGATTTGAGCAGATATTAAAAGATGATTGTGCGTGGGCTTTTCTGCTGTGCTTCGGAGAAAGAATGTAAACCCTGTATCAGTCAAAGTGAGGATAATAAACAGCAGAAACATCAGAACACAGCACAACAAACACAAACAAAAAGAAGGATGGGGAAAAAGCGTGGCGTATAAATAGTTCAAATATTTCAAGTGATTTCAGAATGTGATGGTGAAATACTGGATGTTTGTGTCTTCAGCTGCAGCGAGTTCTTTTACCCTGTGTTCTCCACTGTAACTGTATTAAAGACACACGAGTCGACTTCGGGAATGAATGATAGTCATTAGCTTTCAGTCAGAGCTGCTTCTTGATGTGAACTTTTATGTTTATATCTCGTGCTTTTAGTGACCGCTAGAAAAAAAACAGCAAGGAATAATGAAAAGACAGATTTGAAAATTAAGTCATGCATCTCTTGTCTTCCTGTGTGACGTGTACATCAGTGTTGTGGCGTTCCTGAACACTGATCTGATCTCAGTTTTGACAGCTACATCAACACTTACAAATCACTGATGGTTACATCAGCATTACAACATTTTTCAATACTTTTTCTCTTATAAAGTCTTTTTGTTTTTAAAATACTTTGTTGTTTTCACTGTTTTTTTTTTTATTTCTTGTTCTGGTGTAGGCTTTGCAAGAATGGTTGTGAGTAAAAGAAAACAAAAAAAAAAGCGGTTCCAACTTTGTTACCACCTTATTAAATAGGACACATAGTTACCGTATGTGTCAACATCACGGTGGTTTTCATGTTAATGATATTGACAGCTGGTTAAATACTCTGACTTGAATGTGACCAATGTAAGGTGATTCATAGCAGGCTGGCTCGGACTGAGTGTTCCGAATATGAGCAGAATGACCAGGATATGCCGGTGCTGCTCAAATTAGATTCAAGTGCTGGTGGTGACTTCTCTGTTGAGCTGCCTTCGTTTTTTAGCCATGCTAACAGCAGGGCTCTGGGGATGGCAGTGTTGGTCCACCGCTTTAGTCCAGAGTGAAATGTCTCGGCAGCTGTTAGATGGATGATGGACTCCTCAGAGGAATCCTAATAAGGGATGGACCAATAGGTTTTATTCCAGGGTATATATTGGTGCTAATATTTAGTAATCAAAGACCCAATTAGGGTTCTGCTATATATATATATATATATATATATATATATATATATATATACACATACAGGTATTTACTCTAAAAGCCATTTCTCTTTGTCATTTATGTTGATCAACATTAAATCAATTGATGAGAGTTTTCTTCTTCCTCGTCAGAACCATGTGGAATAACCCAGCAAACAGTAACAACCAGACAGGACAAGTGGCTGCCAGGATGGAGACCACGCCGTCTTTGGGCAGCGCGAGCATCTCCATCTCCCAGCAGCAGGCACCCAAGAAATTTGCCCCTATGGTTGCACCCAAGCCCAAGTTCAACCCCTACAAACAGATGGGAGAGCACTCGGACCCTGCAGGTAACACACACACACACACAGGAGACAGCACCACACCACTAACATCAAGCAGATTACAAATGAAACTCAACTTGGGCTTTATCTGAAAATGTGATTTGACTAGGTGGCTCTAACCTCTGTGTCTGGCAGTCAGACTCAATGTGAAGTGAGAACATGACTTTGTTTTCATGTCTCAGTGCTGGCGACAGCCGAGGCCTTAGGCACCGTGTTTTCAGGTTTTCCATCTGTCCGTCTGTTTGTCTCAGTCTCGTGAATGTGATATCTCAGTAACACCTCGAGGGAATCACAAACATTCACTTAGATTCAAAGATGAACTGATTCGAATTGGATGGCCAAAGGTCAAAGGTCACCGTGACCTCACAAAACATGTTTTTGATCACAACTTTAAGATTTATTCATGAATTTTGACACAATATAGGACAAATATCTAAAAGAATTACATGATTGACCGATGACATTTTACACTCTACACACCAAAGGCCAATGGTAAACTTCACTGTGACGGTGGAATGTCAAATTTGATGCTGCAACTGAGGAAGAGGTGATGTGACCATATCCTGCAACTTGGCTGTTTGGCAGAGATATAAAACCACAGGGTGGTAATTCTACTACACTGACTTATGTTAGTCGAACAAACGTCTTCACTTCCTGGTGCTGACAACCAGGACTAAGGGTGCTGCTCCTCTGGAGTCCAACACAAGCTCTGTAGTCCACTGTAACACCACTCTAGATGAAATCAACACGTTTCTCACTCAAAGGTATTCACCCTGAGTCATACATGTCCATTCAGAGATGAATTCTATTTTATCAAGAAATGCACTCAATACTGCTTATGAAATTCCTTTTAAGTCTGCGCAACATATAATATATAAGTCTGGACATGCAGCCATCAACTGGACTGATTGTTGGAGGCAAACAACAGTGAAGTGGTAATTCTAGTCCTCACTGTGCACATAGTATTTTTAACATGTAATTTATATCTCAAAGACGGTGTCTCCACAGTTTTCAATTTTAATACTTGTCTACATTTCATGTTTCACTTCTTCTTTTCTTAATATTAGCAACCTTTCCACAGTGGTCCATGTTCTGCGGTCTATGGTCAAATCAGAACAGAAGCAACCAAAATGTTAATGTGTGTCTGCGTTAAGCTTTAAAAGCACAATTGAACCAGTTTCCATTATGTGTTGAATTTCTAAAGCTGTAATGAATGGTATTTTTTCTTAGGAAATACATTTGCTTGCCACTTGAAATTTGAAACGTGGTACATTAGCTCTATTCAATATTGGCCTCTACAGTTATGGTGTTAAATATCTTAAAAACTCTAAAAAAACTCACTGATGTTTAAAAAAAAAAAAGTTCTGTGGACGATCAGGTCCACAGTGTACTGTATCTGGACCTTGAACAGAGCTCAAAGGTTTTAAAATGACTTGCCCAACATAGTGTGAAAAGAACCAAAGTGAAGGAACATAAACATTATAGAAATATATATGTACGGTATTCAATATGCACCTGTTTTGTTCATTTGGATATCTCTATCAGATATGATGAAATCTACTATACTTGACTCATATGAAGCACTTTGTCACTTGTATTAAAAGTGCCACACAAATAGTGTGATCATTATTTTTAATAGCTTAGCTCAAGAAACCAGGGTGTACGAGCAATGATTTACAATATATAAATAAATAATTTTGATTCATTTTTGAATAAAAATGACAATACAGTATAAGAGAGCAATATATAGAAGACTAGGTCAAAACCTACTGTGTGTCTGCACTGAATATCTTCAGTGTGAGAAATTGAGGACATTCTGAAATTGAAAACTCTTGGGGAATCATTGTAAACAAGTGACACTGTGTTACTTTTGCATTGAGTCCAGTGTCAGTTGGTTTCAGCGCTTCATATGTTTGATACACTTCACTTCTCACATCAGCAGTATTTTTAATGCAGCTGAATTTCCAAGTTCTCATTTACATGTTTTTCTGTTTCTGTTGTCAGACAACGAAACAAGTTTGAAATAGTGAGTCAAACTCATTAGACTGCATTTTAACCAGCAGTCACCTCCAAGCTGCTGCTCTGCTGCTGCTAAATCCTGATCTTAAAACCATATTTACCTAAAACACACAAATTTAAGTCAAAGATCTATGCACCTAACCCTAAGTTCTCTGCAGCAGGCCGGGCACTGGAACCTCCTGCACTTCTAATCAGTCAATGTTCGTCTGAAAGTTTGGTGCTTTTTAAAACAACTTTCTTTAAATCTAGTGACAGATCTGCTTGGTTGGAAACACTGAAGGCTGTACACTCCCTCTAATAGGAGCTATTAATCAATGTATTTCCAAATTGGAACCGCCAATGGGGAAACTATATTTAGGTCACATGCCATGCAACTGACCAATGAATGAACTATGATCACTCAGTCAGTCAGTTACTCATGGACAGTCATGATTACAGGACTGGCCTTCCTGTGATGGTCCATCCAAACAGCCACAAGCAATCCTTGAGCTCTGGGCTGCTCAGGCTGATTTTAAGTTACTACATTTCTAAATGCTAATTAGAGGACTGCTGTATGACTAATTTCTTATAAATATACAGTGTTAGGACTGTGGTTTGCAGTCATGAGGCCTTGAACTATCTGCTGTTTGAGGTCCCTTGTGAGATATATATATATTAGAGAAACGTGAGTGCTTAACATGCAATAAACCCATTTACTAAGAGAGGGTTAAGGTCTGGCCTGAAGATTTACATGTTGGGTAAAGATTATTTAAAACAATGACTATGTGCTCCACAGAGCATAACTGTCTGTTTTACATGCGACAGATATGACTGGCTTGAGAGGACTTTCTAAATTAAGACGTACAGTGAGAACTAAGCAAAGAAGCAGAATGTGTGTTTTATTTGGAACTTATCACATGATCATGTTTTTAATTCCCAAACCCTGCTTTAATAACCCAAAGAAACACAATAATAGGATGATATACAATGCAAATGAACAGAAAGAAATGCCTCTCCATTCTAATAAAATGCTTTAAATTAGAAGAAGAACACAGGAAGTGACTTTGGTGTCACTGGCAAGAAATAACACTGAGAACTGAAAAGTTAATACACCTACTCAGTGCTCAGGCATTCTAAATGCATTGATGCTCATAATTTGCATATGCTCAAAGTGACAGTATTATACCACAACCACAACTGTACACAATGTGGTGTAAAGACTGTTTTCAACACTGTGTGTACAATGTACAGACGGATACTTATTCAAACAGTCGAGTTGTTACAAGGAGAGAACATGACACACAGAAAATGTTAAACACACATATATCAACCCACCACCCCATCTGGTGAATATATAGTTATGTGAACATTATCTAAACCTCTGTCCTCAACCCCCCCGAGAGCCCTAGATTTCCAAAACAGGGGAAACGGTTATGAAATTCAGAAAGTAGCAAACACAGTGTCAGGCTAAAAAACACTGCTGTCTGTGGGGGTTTGTGGTTTGAGTCGTGGACCTCTCTGGTACTCCAGATGTTCGTTTTGTAAAACTTGTTCTTAGATGGCTGCTTTGTGAGCTCTGCCCACCGCCAAGGAGAAAACAAACAAACGAACATCACTGCTGCGTTAGTGCTGTAAATGAAATGTTCTTCACAGGCTCCCACACTGCTAAGGCCAAAAATATGCTTTGCTTCTTGTTACTTCATTTCGACATTTGACATTGGAAAATATTTTTCAAATTCATTCAAATTAGATAAAAAGTATTATTATTAAAGACTTGGTAAGGCACATGATTGCTTGCAGTAACAGGAAATATGTTATAATACTCCAAACACTCACTGGACACCCAGAACTATAGCAACAAACTACAATAACAAAGACTTTAACACATTGTCCACTGACTGTTGGTATCAAAAACTAACCTGACACCAGATGGCTAGTTCCACGCAGCCACCTGGGAAGATATGTTGAAACTTGTTGGCAGGTGATTGGATGAACCCTCTGTTTTTAGTAGGAGGGCACTGGAGAGGAAACACAGCACAACAACAAGCCCCAGTCGGAAGAGCTTTGAAAGCTAGTAAGCATATCGGCGGGTGGCTGTTGTCAGATTTGCGCTTAAAAAGCACAAATACCTAAACAGTGGCCTCTCTGTAGCCGCCTCTAGTTCCAGCAGTTTGGTCTGAACCACTGCAGTTCGGCTACAAGCCAGCAGCTTTGCACCAGCCAAATTCTTGATTGCAAGAAATCCAGCTGCATCACTTAATAAAGAACTGGTTTTGATTGAATATAAATCTTAATCGCTATAACTTTAAACTGTTCTGATGATCACGAGTTTGGGTGTGAATTTGGCCCAGACTACGAAGAAGAAGTACACTTCAAGACCTTGGATAAATTGCTTTGATAGACTCAGTCAGGACCAATTAGTACATAAACAGTCGCTCAAATTCACACTGAAATTGTGCGTTAGTATTCAGCTTCACCTCTGGCCATTTAAACTGATTTTTAACAGATTAAGAAAAGGCTATATTTTATTCCCAGTTGATGATTTGTGGCACCATTAAAGCCTTGTAATCCTAAAATGTCGTTTTGCAGCATAATATTTAATCCAGACCCTTTGCCACTGCCACAATTAATCACTGTGCTGGTATTAAGAGGATTAATGAAACAATATAAAAGGGGTGCAGATATGGCACATTTGGAGATGATATAATTGTTGTAAGTTTGTACTTCAAATGTTTGAATTTTTATGAATTCAGTAGGAATTGAGTGATATCAGAGCTATGTTTATTCACTGTCTCCCATTAATCCCACTGTTTTTAAGTGTCATGCACACTGTTCACACTCACTGTGACAGTAATTACATAAACTGGCATTCTGTCGTCATTGTAAAGATTCAGAGGAGGTCACTTCTGTTACTTATTTGGAAAATATGGAGGAAACACTATTCAAGAGGCGTTTCAAAGCTGTTGCCAGGGTTTAATTTGACAGTATCTTGTTGTTTATGTGTAATTTCCTATAGAGTGCAACATCCTCTGCTGATAAAATACTCGGACTTTGGCGTGCTGCATTAGTCTTCGTTAAACATTTGATGATGACAGTGGTGATTGCTTGTTGTCAGCATTTTGAACATGCAAAGATGTAAAGCCATCAGCAGACATCTCCACTTGTCAAAGGATAAGACGTCTTTATGAACAGATTATCTGGGTCTCTGGTCGTTTATTTATTTAATATCTTTTATATCAAATGTGGGGACTGTCTGATGTAAAACTGCGGATTAGCATAAAAATCAGGGACAAGTCAATTTGGCACAGCGCCTTGCCGTCCCTTTTGTCTCGCAGAGGCCAGTGTGAGGGCTGGAATGAGCAGTCTGAGGCCATGTTTACTGCACAGACAAAGAGGTCGGTGCAGACGGGGCGGCGCACAGTTAGCACGGTCTGCCGTCAGATTTTGGAGGGAGCACTTGTCCTGATTAAAGGCCCAGCAGGAGGAAGGTAAAGACATATAGGCCTCAGACAGTGACCCTTTACTCTCCTAGTCCTAACATCAGATCAGATTTTAGGTTTAAGGTTTAAGGTTTAAGTTGATGGCACATGGTGGCTGCTCTGTAGGAGGGTCAGTCATAATTGCTTTATGAAATCTAATTTTTATCCTGTGCTCCAATTCTCTTGTGCAGTTTATGCAAGATCTGAACTGAGCTCATAAGATTCAGCTGAGGATATTTGCAAGATGGAGTGATTTTTTTTCAAGTAAAACTGCATGCATGCGTGTGCATCTTCAATGTGTGATTAGAAACATGTTAAACTTTCCAAAATACTATATGAAAGTTGGACAAAATATTATGAATTACTGTACAAGGCAATGCAATCCAGTGCAATATCCCTGCAATAAAAGCTACCCCTCTGAAACACGTTAGCTTCATTCTTGTTAAAGCAGCATTGACAACCGAGTGTCTTTTACTGTTTGTCTGAAAAGTAACTAAAAAAGCCTTTATGCTATTAACACATGGAACACATTCATGAATGCATTATGGGACAAATTAGCCCTTCTTGAAAACACTAAACCATTATATTTAGTCAGAAAGAGACCTCTCATCCCTGCTGCATGATAATGAGTGACTGTCTTCCTTGACGTTTTGCATACTTGTTACTGGATCTGCTCGCAGCTGTCTGCACACATCAACACACCATGATGACTGGTTGGAGTCCGTTCAGTCATATCTGGGACTTCTCTATTTCATTGAAAACTACTCTGTTAAATGTGATGTCGAGGACAGAGGTCACTTTCCCTGATCTGACTGGTTTCACTCTCTGTCTGACTTTTATATTTCCTTTTATATCAAACATGGACACAGCAGTCTAATCGATAGCATGAGGAGAACCTTAAGTCTGATGAGCTGCACTGCTGTGTGATTCACTTGTAATTTTGAGACTCTTTCAAACAGCTGCTTCCACTGTCTGTTGATCTCAGTCAAGCATTAAATAGGGATTTGTTCTCTGTAAGTGAATGAAGGAATCATCATGAGCAGCCTCATTCAGAATATTATAATATGCAGTCAGTGATTAAAACTTATAACTTTATGTAATACAAATCACATTTCTTTTAAAAGCCTCAACCGCACAAATTATACTCAAGCCATTTTGTAATAATGATGATAATAATAAGGAGCTGTTTGGTCTCCTAATGTCTGGCTGCCGATTGTGGAGCACAATAAGTTTCTGTAGCGGTATAATGAAAGTTAAACATCCGAGAAGTGCTGTTTTCGATAAAAAACTTCTTACGCCAAGTTACCAGAAACGTGCTAATTGTTTGCTCAGAGCAGTTCAAAAGTGTTGAACATGTGCATAAGCTGTTTTTATTCCTCCCTGCTTGACTGGCCAGAGGCAAACTGACTACCGGTTGTTATGTCAGAGTCCCTCATGGGTGTCACCAGGAGAATATACAGGAAATCCACCAATGAGTGTGTGAGGGTCCCAGTAGAAACCACAGGCTCATGCTCTGAGCGCATACAAAAGCCACTTTTATCAAAGTGGAACACGTAGCTCAACTACTTGTTGTATTTTGTATGCAGTGTGTGTGAAGTCTGTGTGTGTGAACCCGCAGATTTTTTTTTTTCGTCTTTGTTTTAATCTTTATAATTCTGAAATACAGTAGGTTGTTTGTTGTTTGATTTTAGGGGACCACGGTTTGTCAGCCGATCATTTTGAATCTGATGTTTTTGTTGCCTGAATGAGATATTTCACTTCTCTAAATCTCACTATTATCGTAAAGAGGGTCATAGCGTTATGAAAACAGTTTCCTTCACATCCTGTCTCTTCACTGAGCTCTCTATATAATCAAAGGAGTAGGACAAGTCTGAACGCTGAGGAACCTGTGAAATATTAATCTTCTGTTCAGTCGCACCAACTCTTTTGTCATAAAGAGACTGTTGATTTAAAAACATGAAAATACACGTTATAGTATTTATTTATACATACATGTATGAGATGGATGACTTGAATTAATCTCTTAAGTGAAAAATCAATATGCAAATAAAAAAAAAATCCAATGTTACATTTTTTCATCAAGCAACAAAAACAAACAGAATCTAATTCAAATATATTCAATTTATCATCAGTTTGTACAGTATATTGACTGGTACAGTGTCTGTGGGCATCCACCAGGTGAGGACTGATGCTGTAGCTGCACATCAGGAGATGTTTTATCTCAGTGCAGCTGGTCGCAGAAGTAAGCGGAATGTTTGTGTTAATATAAGTCTTAAATAGTTATATCTTCCGACAGCAATCACTTATATAGAGTGTTTGGTCCGAAACACGGGTCTGTCAGTCACTCTGCTCTGAGCCGAGGAGAAAACGTTCCTTGTATCCTACAACCTTTATCCAATGAGGAGAGAGAACGGCATAAAGGGGCGGTCCTCTCTGTGTGTGCGGCCAAGGGATGCGCGTGAATGTGGTGATGTAGGGACGAGGGCGGGGACTGCTAACTCCATCGGCTGACAAGAAGTTAGCCAAAACCACCGGATCGCTTACTTCTACTTTAACTGTGCAATGGGTGCAACCAAATGTCAAAAGGCTGCATAAATCACTAATGGTCTTTAAATTGGACTTTTCTTCAGTGAATGATGTTTATCATTATAGATATAATGTAAATAAGAAATAAATTAAATGAGCCAATGTTGGCCAATATGTCATTCTGGCTGATTGTTTGGTCTAACCATAATATACTGTGTGTTACATCATTGGTACTAAATCACATTATCGCATTTACTGTTCTGATTTCTATATATGGTCTCTTAAGCTCTTTGATAACATCACAGTTGCCACAGTTAACAAGCCCAACTAAGTGTTTCCCATCTAATACCGTAGATTACATTAATTGTCTATTATATCGTTATTAAACTATATTTACTATTTTTAGCATTGGAATATTCTCTCAAACTATCCATTTCTCTTGACCACACAGCCATGTGATGTCAGTGAGAAGTGACTACATGTCTGGGTGTCTCACACAGCCTCTGACACTTGGAGAGCGCAGGCTCTAAGTTTACAGTAGATGCTCAGCGTTGCAGAAGCTGCTCGGTTATGAAACTGTCTGAATTTACGCAGCAGTGACATTTGACTGGCTTCATTTACTCTCTCTCTTCTGTCTTTATAAGAAATGACAGCACAGCTCTGCTCTCCACCTCTGATGAATCAACATGTCACTCATTAGAAAACCTCACCAACATCACGGTTTGAGGCTCTAATTGCTCAGCCCAGTCACTGGTGCAAATGTTTAGATAAAGACGTCGGCTCTGGTTTTAAACCGTTCACTCTAACTCACAGTGTTTGTTTCTTTGCTTTCACGCAGAAACATAATCCGTCTATTGTCCCTGATCTGGATTTCTCCTCCCATGGGGATTCTCCCTCAGAGTCACAGGAGCCAGTTCCAGTCTGCTCCTCTACTCCTCTTAAAACAAGCGCATCTCTGAAGACCTCAAATCCCTGCCTTGCATCTCTGAACCAAATGAAGTCATAAATCACTCTTCTATACATATCATGCTAATTAAGAACAGGGCTCAGCTGCTCCTCTCTGGCGGAAGATGGAATAAAACAGGTCCATAATTATGTCAAAACAATGTGCTCTCAACCTCTGCCACAACGCATTTGGCACGAATGTGTGGGGACACAACATGTGGACTGACACCCAGGACTAAAAACACTTTGTTCATTTTGTGTGGAAGGGATTATAGTTTTTTTTTTTTAATTCTTTCTTAAAAGCCATTTCTCTGATTTCCTTTTGTGTTACACACAGATTACTTGTACTTTAGAATTTGTGCGAATACAAAAGGATGAAGAGTTGAGATTTTAGGGGTCAGCTACTGTTGGGGTTTTCTCACTCTGCTGTAGATGTTTATCGTGTGACACACATGCGGCTCCACACTGTCTCACACTCCTGTACCCACTGTGGGTCATGTGTAAGTTCTGACAGACACCAGCAAGTCAGGCTTTCAGCGATAAACCAGGTTTAAATTGTTAGAGATAATTTATGCTCCGTGTCCACAAACATGCGAGTGAAGTGTGATTTTTGTTGCAGCGGACTAAAACTAAACTCTTGCCTCTGCCTCTGTGCTGTTCAGGTCCTGCTGTTGCTGCTGCTGTTGCTGTTCTTTCACTGCATTGTTTCATGCATTATGTGAAAGGCAGTTCCAGTATATTATACGACAGGCTTTGTCCTAAGTCCTTAAAGGCCAGATGGCTACCGCTTAACACACGTGTAACTCCTATAATATTGTACATATGTAAATCTGTAAACATATGCTTAACCTTCATTGTACAATCTTCCTCCCCCTCATATACTAATCCCTACCACAGAGCAGACCTATTTAAAAAAGGACTCATCTGCAACCTGCAAAGTTTTTTTTTTTTTTTTCGCTGCAGAAATAATTCTCTACTGTTATTCCTATTTTCTGGTTTGAACAAATGTACACATATAGATGCAAGTGTAAGACTGTCACGGTTGTCAATCACTCATATATAGTACTGGGAGTGTTACTAAATGTATCACTGACTGCAAAAACAAAGTTTAATATTAGTCCCTGTCACAGCTGGATCCATCTCCATGCTTTTATTATCCCCCTAACAATACTCTGGTTCCCGATAGCCAATTATACCTCTTATGGCCTCTCAAATAACTTTAATCACTGATCAGGATTCCTTGTTCACAAAGCAGCTACTTAAAAGTAATTGCTCAATAAAGAGAGGGGAAGTTGTCGTATTAAGTAGGTGTTCCTGCTGCTTCTCTCATTAGTGCTCACTTGGAGCTTTCAACTCCCTGTTGTCACAAATGGAGTCAGTTTCATTCACAGCACAGAAGCTGTTCTCACGCTTCCTGGTTCACGCTGCTTCAGAGCACCACGGCAAAAGCACCGCACAGAACAGAAAGTCCTCAACAGTTCAGAGCGTTGTGTTGATTTTTGAGTTGTTAGAAATAGTCAGGGTACAAAACCTGGGATTAGATTTCCAGTGGTGGGAACTCCGGAAGCTCTGACTTGGTCATATTTTTCAATAACTGCAGTTTAACAGTGGGAAGCCAGTGAGGGTTGTTAGAGTGACATGTGCTATTTGGTGTTGAGCAGGCTGAAAGAGAAAGAGAGCTGTAGAAACGGCTCATGAGCCCAAAATACAGTATGACTGTGGTTCATCTCAGTTTTTAGATCTTTACACTTTGATAGTAAACAGATGTGATGTCATGTCACTATAAGAGTGAAAAGAAGGTCCACATTTAATGAGAACAGTTGTGAAAAATCAACAAAAGCAATGCAAAAAGAGAAGTGTAAGAATAAAGAGAAAACAGTTGACATTTAATTAAAAATATCAGCGCATTATAAATGGTATTCCTTTTTTAATACACTTTTTATTACATTTTTTGTATGTGTGTGATATTCACATTGTCATGTTTTGGAAAGTTCTGGTTATTTTCTAATTCTTTACTTATTTCTGTTGTTTCAGGTTCTCACTGGCTCACTCTCTGTTTAGACCAACACCAACAGTTTGCCTATACTTGTGTAAATGTTACAAATCCCAACTCAGACTCCCATCACTAGTCCAAACAGTGCATGTTTATAGTGAGTGTGAATATTGTACACACAGTGCATCCACTTGGAGGTTTGGGATTTTCAGTAGCGATGGTTTCTGAACCACTGTGTGTGTGTGTGGGGGGGCAGGAACTGAGTCCAGGAACTAAAACTAGAGCGAGGGTCCAGTGGTCACTGAAATTCAGGTGAAAATACCAAGTTCCTAAAAAGGTTCCTCGAAAAATCCCTGTAGTGTCAGAATCAGTGTGTTGGTGGCACGATGCAGTAACACCACACAGAATCAGTGTTCAGTGCATGTTTTCTGTTATTTTACATTCACTTGTATACATGATGGTGTTGGTTGTGTGTTGAAGAATGATGATCATAACTTTTTTAGATGTAGGGATTTCAACATGTAAAAATTTAAAAACTCGTCCAGTTTGATAACACAAGCTGCCAAAATAATTTAAAAAAAAACAAACTGTGTGAATAATAACAAAAAGATCAACTTCACCTTTAAAGGTGCAATTTGCTTTTTATGGGTAGGTTCATAGTTGGATATTACTGGGCTCAAGGACACGCAGGCACTTGCAGGAGAGTGATGTGACACAGTTTGCAGTGCTGGTTGTGCAACATTTTCTTGTTTGGCAGTTTTCGTAGGTAAAACATGCAAAGTAATGTAGCAATGTGGCTGCAACAGAGGAGAAGAAGAAGACTGGGATGTAGCAAACATAGATGTAAATAACACAGAATTTCTGTATAAAATCTGCTTTGCCAGTAGTTTATGAGGAAGGAAATGCAATCAACACATTTGACGTCAGTTATAGTATATAGTATAGTATCGCAATTCTTGTTTTCAGGAATTCTAAATGCAACTTTTGATTGTTCTCTACAGTATGTGCCACCTTTAAACTCTGAGGTTGAATCTTTAAATGAGACATATTATGCCCCCTCTCCACAAATTAAAATAGTTCTCAGGTGTCTTAAAGACATGTCTGTGACATGCTTTGGTCAAAATACCCCATGATCAAACATCACAGCTCTTTTTATACTCTCAAAACAGCCCTGTTCAGAATGACTGGTTTCAGTGCCTGTCCCTTTAAATGCAAATGAAGCCCCGTCCCACCCCTTCTACCGGTCCCAGGTAGGGGTGGGATTATGCAAATTCAAATCCTAGTTACATCACTGGAAGACAACTGAGGGAACAGCTCGTAAAACCACTTGGATTTCAATCTAGGGATTCTGCACATTACAGATATTTTTGTCAATTCTCACATTTAGGGGCGGAAGGCAAGACAAACACCCAAATATATTTTAAAGAGCCTTCAAAAAGTGATATTTCCATAATACAGTATGTCCCCTTTAACAGTTTTTTATGTGATTTACTTTGTCAATTTTTGTTTCCAGTGCGAGACCCAGTGTTGAAAGGGTGTTATTAGGCCTTGGTGATTCCAGTTTCTACAGACTCGCAGCAACTAGTTCCACATTTTGCTTGATGAAATCAATAAAATAGTAATGCTTTGAATGTATGGTGTATTTAAAAGCCACAGCTAAAGATCATCTGGTCACCAGCAGCGTATTTATAAAGGAAGGATATTTCCTTTCATAGATGAATATTAAATTGTGGACACACCGTAAGCTTTAAAATTACACGCCACTTAATTTAAAAGGCTTGTATTAAATTCCTTTCTGCGCTGACCCTGAATCAGCCACAAATGACTTTAGCGATCGTTTATGAGAGAAAAAAATTTTGCTTGTAAGGACTATGGGGAATACAAACGACCACTTACTATTGTGTTTTACATTAGCATATTAACACATTTCAATCTTAAGTGACTGGCGTGATGACAGATACCAGGAAAATAAGGTCGAGGGGGGAAAATAACGAGACAGATCCTTTCAGCAAAGATGCTTAATGACCCCTGTTCCAGCTCCAAGTCGTGCTCTCCACTGTTCCACATACAGAACTCTAAGACCTTTTCAATAAAACATGCGTCTCTGAAACATTTACAACTCGTGTGTTTCCTGAAATGATGAATCCAAAACATCTTTGATGTTCGAGAGAAATGTACATGAAACTTAATGTTTTAATTCTGTGTAAGCCCCCAGTTACAAATGACTTATATTCTGGCAAAAAGGATCCATGCTGCAGCAGGAGGGGAGGGAGGAGCGGGCCAGTGCCTTGTTGTCGAGCAGCATATTTTATTCTCTCTCCCAGAGGTTTAGAAGAGCTCTTACACTCTGGAGTTTTAGCAGAGGTCACAAGGTTATTATATAAACAATTCACATTGAGGCCCTCAAGCACCCAGAGGGAATGTTTAATGCAATGCTCACAATTCTGCAATGTTATAATGCTCAAGACGCAGACATGTGTCCAATTTTAACCACGCTGCATTATCTCTCAGTCTTCACTTTTTTTTTCTCTTTTTTTTCTTCTTTCGGCTGTTTTGTCGAGGCAGCTGAAAATCATGCTTAATTAATTTGGTCAGCTGCCTTGGATAAACTACATTGATGACATCAATTAGATTCTAATGAAAACAGATAAAAGCCATGGAAAGCAAATGGAATTTCTGAACAGAACTCATCAAAGTCTTAGCATTGGAACAAATTCCCATTACGTCTCATAAAAGCCTTTAATTTGCAAAGCTCATGTTTGGTTTGGTACTTAGAAGTACATGGTCAAATGATTCAGTCTTAAGTCTTGTGCCGAGAGAAGCCAAATCAGAATTTAATTTGGCACGTAACTCCTTATCCTGTCTGAAACATGTGGTTGGACGCAATCCTTGGATTAACGCGGACTTTAGAACTACAAATTTGGCTTGTTTCTCCTCTTCTGGCAGAACAAACACCTTGTGTAACCCGTTTGTAACACAACACTTACATTTTCAATCTCAGAGGGGGGGCACACACACACACACACACGCGCTTACTCCAGATTAGTACTTCTTAGTTAACCAAATTGCTGCAATTATGTGTGTCAATCCACTGACGCTGGATGACGGCGCTCCGTTTCGTTCTCTTTAACTCTTTGTCCGTCTATTGTAAACGCTGCCAGCTGTGACAGACGTCTGTGAATTGCTTTCACAGGTTCACACTGATCGGATGCATCATAATCTGTCCTGAAAAATCAATGTGGTCCTGCTGCATATTGATATAACAACCTGACATTGTTGCACAATCACGTGCACTTTCTCCACACATCAAAACAATACTGCCCATTCAGCTCCATTCATGTGTTTATACAACATTAAGCGTGAATCTACTGTCAGTGCATCTTTTGCACTCTTCATTGTTTACATATGCGTGTGTGATTTGCATGTCGTTTTTAATTTATTTTATTGATTTTTATTAATTTTATTTCTGCACCCTGTGGTGCTACTTTTGAAAGTACAGATAACCTGATTAACAACAGTGGTTTATATTCATTAACGTTTGTGTGTAAATTCACCGCTGTCTGTTCTTTCAGATTGTGACAGTTTAGATGGAGAAAAAAGGGGAAGTATTTAATAAACTGTTTTTTTTTCTGTGTGTGTGTGTCCATCCTCAGCAGACTACCCTCCCCCTCCACCACCTGCTGAGGAGTCAACCGGTTTCCCATCATCCCCTGGTTCCTTCCCTCCACCGCCGATGAACTCGTACGACTATCAGGTGAGCGAGGCTTGAATTTCCTTGGATGTCAGTAACTCTCCAAGAGTCAGCACAGAAAGCAACAACAGCCCCGAGCTCTACTCTGGAGTTCATGTACCAACTCCAGCAAAACTGTCTGTCCATATAAGCTGCAGCCAACTGCAGAGACGTATACGGCTCCAGATGCTGCCTGGAGCCAGCCGTCCTGACTCAAGGAGCCACACACTTTTCTTTCTTTACTTCTGAGAGCTCTAATGCAGGAAGGATAGAAGACTGACACCTATTGGCCGAGTCTCGTCACTTTTCTTTGCTTTGCCGGTCAAAATACCCACAGGCATTTGGCCCTCCCAGGATATCTGGCCTCTGCGATCTGACTGACACTCTTAGCACTCGGCCTCTGCTGTGAAATCCTCCAAGTGCTTCACATTCCTTTGTTGAGTGTAAGCAGGAAGAAGAAAAATCTCTCTCCTCAAGTCCCTCATTTGATCTAACCAGTTTTCTATCCTAAATGAATGCCTCCTTTGTGAGTTTGGAGACAGAATGTTACATAATCTAAATAAGTTATACAATGCTGGTAAATTCAGCGCGCCTCCCACACAAACTTTGCACATAGACAGTATAAGACAGCACCCTTGGGATTTAGCGGTGTATCTCTGTTCATGTAGTGTTATGACCTCGATGTAAACTACAGACTCTCCCATAGATATGCAAATATTTCAAAGGTTCAGCGTAATGACGCTCACAGTCTCTCAATTCCCCGGCTTTGTGTGACCAGGGGAAAGTTGAGCTCAGCCAATCAACAGAGCTCGCTCTTGTAGAATAAGATCAGCGAACAGACACAGACAGAAAGAAACAGAGTTTACTCCTCATGATAAAATCTATTCAGCTCCAAGGAAATCATTCGATCCACGAGCTCCCACACACATAATTTCTCCCACTGTTCCTTTCATTAATTTACAGGTCATGTTTAAGTAAATTACATTGGCTAGGTTTTTACTAAGGACTCATCGGTCTCTCTTTATGAGACGGGGGTTAATTTCCTGAACTCAGGGTGTTGGCTAGTACTGAACACTGAGCTAAAACGTTCCACTTTGTCTGTTTAAATTTTTGGACCAAACCGTGTGGGATCATTCTTCTCTGTGCAAAGTCAGGAGAAGCCATAACTACACATCCTTTATCAGCTGGAGACACTCACACACCAACACTCTCCAAGGCTTCTGTAAAGTTTAATTAAAATCCTATAAAATGCAATAAAAATGTAATCAAGTTGTCTTGTTTTATAACATAAATAACACACGTTTTATGATGAGGGAATTAAAAAAAAAAACTGAATTCCTCTCATCCATTTCAAAATGCCTGTCTTTGTAAGTCATAGTTCTGCTCTGGCTGCAGCTTGTTTTTCATATTCAACCTGCTTTCTTAAAGTTATCAGATATTCTTAAATGAAAACAAGTGGGAGATTTGTGCATTTTTTCAATGCACCACACGTTCTGTGAATAGAAATATTTTGTTTATTTCGAAGTGATTAGAGTCGATGTCTGAGTGTGCAAACAAAGCAGTAACATTAAAACAGGTCAAATCCATCCAATGACCTTTAATGTGAAGGTCTCGGTCCTGATTTACTGGAAATATAACCTTTTATATTTTTTCTTCCTTTAATCAACAAGAGTGAAAGACAGCTTTCTATTTGACAATTGTACAATCCAGATTTAGGATTTACAATCCTACTTCATAAAGGGTAATTTCGTAAAGAAACTATTTAACCGACAGTGTTATTTGAGCCGTCGGTTTTCACCCTCTGATTTGAACCATAGGAAAGTTTCCTGAATGGCTGCCCTCACCTACGTACAGCTGGAGATATACCACAAATAAACTGTTAAAAGACACAGTGAGAAAAATAAATAACCTGTCTGCCGTGACAGTAGTGCTGTGCTGAAGGTTTGGTTTGGGTTCAGGGAAAAATCATGGTTTGGGTCAAAGGACCTTCAGTGTTAGAATAAGAAACACACAGTTACAGTTATAGTGTGATTATGGTCCTGCTGAAAAGGAACAGCCTTGACTATCAGGTTGAAGCGGGACTCAAACTGCAGTTTCAGCTGTCACTGACCCGTCCACCACCTGACCTCGCTCCTACACAGACTAAACTACACAACAGCAGCATCCGACTTCTTCCTTTGCTCCTGTCACAGCTGTGACATGGCTTTGACATCAGTTTGTTATTTGCTGATACAATCAAAGCAACAAACATTGTGGTTTTAAGAACCAAAAACCATTTAAAGTGTAGTTTACATCCTCTTTCGGGTTTGTCTCTGGAGCTCTAGTAACACAGGTCAGAGCCAATCAGAAGAGAGGAGGCTGTTTGCTGAGCTGTCAAATAAAAATATACAGTAGCAGATTTCGGGTGAAACTCTCGGGGCATTGGGGCGTAGTTGAGGGAAGTGACTGTTTCGCTTATGACATCACAAATTTAAAGAAACCTTGAGAGCTCAGTTTCTGAATACAGGGTGTGTGTATATTCTCTGTGGACTGAGGCTTTGATACTTACACACTATCAGTGTAGAAACAGGAGCTGATCTATAATCAACAAAGAAATTGAAAACTAAATTTTGTGCAAAAATGTTTTAAAACGTTTATCTCAAATTTCTGCTGCCGGAGATAATGAAGACAAGTGGAGATCTCTTAACGTTACAGTCTTTTCAGTCCACACTTCCTCTTTGTGTTATTACCCTTCCACCAATGCCAAGCACCACAACAGTCTGAAGACACACAAAGAGGGCTTGTTGTACTAAAAGGACGGCAGCGTTGGAAAATATCAGCTTGAAATGGGTAATTCAGACAACCCAAGTCAGGGTATTGTGTAAAGTCAGACTTAGAAAAATAACATAACATAAACCTCTTCTTTAAGGTAGATAAACAACTCAAAATTCCACTGGAACCTGAAAACAAGCTTATTTTTGTGCAGCACTTCTCTTAGTGTCGCTCCTTCTTTCACCATCTTCATTTTCATCTCAATAGTATTTTTGAGGCCTGAAATTAGATAAGAAATTAAGAGCCTAATTAGTTTTCAAAGTGCCCTACTGTTTTCATCTCTAACTTTTCTTCTCCCATCACAATGGCTGTGGAATCACCCTAGAAGTGAAGCTCGGTTCCTTAATACACCGCTGCTATCTTAATTACGTGTCCTGTAACCAGAGCAGAGGTCTGTGGCTGTAGGCACCGTTCAGAAAGAGGAATAGATATCAATCAAAATGTCTTTACATCTTCCTCTCTGTGCCTCGGAAGACAAATTATACATAGTGAATGAATAAATCAGTGACTAAATGGTATTTCCTCAGAAGAAATATTCTCCTGTCTTCATCGCTCTGACTGAGAGAGACGTCTGGAGTCTGACACCTTAATGCTGAGAGCTTTAGCAGGGGAGAGGGAGACAAAAGCAGTTAGCTCTCATCATGGCTGTTGTCCACATTATGAAGCCCTACACGGCAAAATCCAGCACGTCACGAAGACTGCAGTGTTTCCTTTCATCCTCCTCGTTATCACTGTTAAACAAGTTTGCCTGTTTTTCTTTTGTTGATTTGAGACAAGCCATTAGTGTTTTGCTTTGTTTACCCCTGCCCGTGATTGCCTTAGATGTTTTTAAGCAGCAGCTCGGCTCCAAATGGAGGCAAACCCCTCGCCTGTAATAGATTGTGACAGGTAATCCAAACACATAACATTAGAATAAGAAGCAGTCACTGATCCAGCCAACTCAAAAAGCCCCCGCAGGCAATTGCAAGAAGTCTTCTTGCAGTTGCAGCATAGTTCAGAAGACTAAAAATATATCTGTCATTCCACGGAGAAATTCCCGGGAATTCTGTAGAAAGCCGACTGCCACTAATGGTCAGATCATTTTAACTACTTTCCAGCTTTTTTGTGCAACAGCTTTGTTTTTTCTCTTTTGGAAGATTTTAGTGTCTCTTCATATGTTGGGGGCTGTGCTTTCTATGAGGTGGAAAAGGGGGAGATGAATAAATCAGTGAGGTCTCAGACAGCTGGAGTGATCCTGTTACTGGTACTTTAAAGCTTCCTCTGATAATAAACCAGTTAAAAAAAAATCAGAGCAATTGTTATCTTTTTACAACACATTCTTTTTAAAATATGGAGAAAAATATCAGACTTTTCATTTTAAAGAATTGACCCTTTTTTATTTGAAATGTTGGTGGATGAGATGGTGATGAATAATGCATGAAGAATGAGATACTGTAAATCCAAGTGCAGTGAAAAGCAGGAGGTGAATAGTGCACGGCGTTATGAAAGTTGTCTCTCAGACAATACATCACTTCTTATTTCTCACTGTGTTTCTCTCGGAGGAAAGTCTCTGCTATTGATGTGTGGCTTTCAAACAGATTGTCTGAGGTCAAGGTGAAACATGAACTTAGACGCTGTAATCCAAGGTGTAAGAAGTATGAAAAAAACATCTCAGTGGCAGAATAACTCGTCATTGATGAAGATCTGTGCTTAACTTTAGAGAGCAGCTGGTGAAGGTAACCAAGTGTTGTTGTTATAGACTGTTTGGGTTTAAGTTCACCCGCTGGTTAACTTTGCTGTTTTGCACCTTTTGCCATGCTTGCCGACAGATGAAAGGACCGGAGAAGACGCTGGAGGAGAGACGCTCCAGTCTGGATGCTGAGATCGACTCCCTCACCAGCATCCTGGCAGACCTGGAGAGCAGCTCGCCCTACAAGCCACGGACCGCCCAGGTATGACAGCAGCACCGCTTTACACCTGTGTGCACACAAAAATACACTGGTCCTGAGTGGAGGGGAAATAACAGGATAACCTTCAGTGTGTCACAGTGATGTCATCAGGTTTAACAGATGATTGTGTTACAACCTGATGTCTGAGGAAGGTCTGATGACTGAGATGGCTCTAGGTGGATGTATAATTTGTTTATTGTTGAACTGGTTGTGTATTTAAATGAGTATTCAGATGTATTTAAATACAAAGTCAGATTTTTAAAATAAATGATAAACACTTCGGTTTATAGTTGCTATTCCAGGCACTCCAGGATGCCTCACAGTTAAAGATAAGATAGCAAGTATGAGGCATAAATACAAAATAAATTAGAACAAATATAATTGCATGAAATAAATACAATTCCATTGAACGTGTGTGCTTTGGGAAAATATAAGATAATCAATATTACACACGTCTCTTGGGAGGTTGTTGCCAGAGTGGAGGGACAGCATTGAAGCTCTTGTCAGGCAAATTCTGATCTGGATATATAGGTTGTTAAAAGCACTGATATTTTCTATCCTCCAATTAATATAACTTATTGTTATTTTCTTAATTTGCTGTCCTCTGGTCTTGTAAAGACAATCTTTACATATTTAGAAATATATGTAATAAAGATTTCAAATAGAAATACAGTACAAACAGTAAGCCCAACATTATTCAAGATGAAAACAGGGTCCAGTTGTCATTAGAGTTGAAATGACCCAAAAATCCCAAATTATCCTAAGCAAATATCGGAAAAAATGAAAACATAACAGTGTATGACCCTCATTAATCAGGATGTTGTGACCAGCCTGAGCCTGGACTAAACTACCTTTATTCATAAATAAGCCTTTGATAAACCTTTAATCATTTCAAATGCAGCCTCCCATACATTTGCTTCTTGATTAATATTTCTCTACAGTTACTATATATTATGTTGAATACAGGCCCTTTAGTCCTAACAGTATTTTTGTCCTTTTTCTTTTACACTGTTGTTGAGGTAGTTTTGGTGAAAGGCTCTGAGTGCCTCTTTACTGTTGTAAAAGCAAGACAGCTTCGAGTGTACAGAGTATGAAAACCGCTTTAACCATCGCACACGATTGGAAAGAGATGATTTACTGACCCATATGTTGCATCTTTTTCAAAATGTTTTCACAAAAATGAGTCTTGACCTATATCATTAGTTTATATCAGAGGATATTAAGAGTAACTTCAAAAAGTCAAAGCCTTGGGCAGTTCACTAAATTGTTTGACACACAATAAATGTAGGACAGGCGGATAAAAAAACTCTAACCAATTGTGTTTGGAGTGGGAAGGCTCAGAGGGGCTTTTAACACCATGCAGATCATGTCTCTAGTGAGATATTCGAGCAATAATGTAATACCTGAAAGGGATTTCTCTGTGACAGAGACGTGGCTGCACCGCCATCAGCAGCGCACTATAGTTAAATTTAACTTAGGTGTCATAGAGTGTTTATTCTATAGGTTTACTGTGTCACTAGCATGTACGCATGTCGCCTGTTTTATTTATCAAAGGATGCACACATTAGACTGAAATAAGGGTTAGGAGGATCAATAATTGACAGATCATTTCATTTAGCTGCAGATAAGTGTGTGTGCCTTGTTGGTGCAGAGCAGAAAGTGACGTTTAAGTGCACTCAAGAAAAACAGACTTTTAGAGCAACTCTGTGAACCCACTTTAAATTCACATATCAATGTTTGTGGAAAATGACACTTTTCAGAAGTTGGAAGATAAACAAAGTTGTGTTCACGAGCAGTCTGGGAAATGTGGTGTTTTCTGGTGAAGCATGCACTTCGACAAAGACAAACAAAGGACTGATAGTTCCAAGTTCCCACGTCCTTTGGTTTAGGGACTCCTGGTTTTCTGGTCAGAGGAAGTTTAAACTGACGAGTTGCACACAAAGTGAAAATTATTGCACCACACAGAGGAAACGTGGTGGACACACAGCGACAGGCAGCGAAGCCTGTGGTTCTGAAATGATACACATTAGAGACAATAAGAAAAATATGACTTGATGATTTCTAGTGTTGTGATGCTTCAGTCTGACACTGTGATAATAACATGAGGTTAAGAGCTCATAAAGTTTGTTGAAGTGTCTCTATCAAGTAGAGGTTTTGTTGTGCAGGTGTGACCCACAGAGTGTGTACTGAACTGTAACTCTACAGGTGTCACGTGGTCCTGGTTGGAGTCCAACATGGCTCTTTGATACATATGTTGTTTTCCTGTTAATCTATCTTCAGTTGTTATACTTGTATGTAAGGACATGGCCTCTAGTTACTATGACTTCATTCACTGTCAATGTTACAAGATCTTAACTTTTCACCCCTGTCGAGACCTGTTTACATTCAGAGCCAACGCACTACAGGAACATCTGTTTCCTTTATTTCATTCTGTCTTGTAGACACATGCAAACAAGTATCTCTATCCATACTGAGGCCCCACATACAGTACGTATGGTCTATAAGGGCAAACGTTTTTTTTAGGATGTGGAGCGACCAGCTGCTGAAGTGCATTTTTTTTCCTAAATAAAATATAGTGTGAGTGCATACCTTTGTTGGGGGGTAAAAACATGTGCAGTGTATATTAGTGCAGGAGTCTGAAAGCTCTTGTCAACATGACTTGAAAAATTGATGTGCACCTGTACAGCTCAGTGAGAGCCCAGCTTGCGAATGAGCGGGTGAGCAGTCGTACTAACTAATGTATGGCTGTCGTGGTGGTTTTACCTGTTCAGGGTCAAAGTGGCTGCGCCTTTATTTTTACTATAACCTGCCGCAAGCTCCTGGAGTTATGAGTGAGAAGCTACACCACCTGTGTCTCAGCAGAGTACACATACATGCCATGGCATGCATTAATCATGAAAGGTTATGTATCAGACATTTTGTTGACTTAACCCTGTTTTCCCAGCAAGCATCTCTGCACTATCATGATGCCCTTTTGCTGTTTCTGTGTCTCCTCTCTGAGCTTTTTGCACATGGAAAAGACTCTGCTTTCTATTTAATTGTTTATATTTCAGTATCAGAGGAGCATACACACACACACACACACACACACACACACACACACACACACACACACACACACACACACACTGTTACTCTCTCGTCAGCTGATGCTGATTCTAGCTGATTAACTCAGGTTGACCTTTTCCTCCACCCAGCTGTTCTTGTCATTCTGTGCTTGCTTTCTTTCTATGCATTATTCTGCAGTGTAACACTGCTTTTTATGTGTGTGTGTGTGTGTGTGTGTGTGTGTGTGTGTGTGTGTGTGTGTGCGATGCTCTAGGTTTCAGACTCCAGCATTGGCACAACTGCTGCACAGTAATCTTCCACTTGTATAAGCAAAGAGTAACGAGTGCTCTTGATTTACAGCTTTCTGCGCACAAGCAATTACAGAGCCAGCTCTCCAAAATCAATAGGCCACCCAGCACTCTCCCGCTGAGGCTTCTGGGAGAGGAATCTTCCTCCCGACCTTAAATTTGGAATCAGCGAGGGGACCTTATGTGTGCTCGCCTCTCAGACGAAATTGAAATGGACGTTGCTGCTCATTCATAAAAAATCTAAGTAGCATTCCTGCAAACATTCAGCCGGCACTGATGCTTCCCAGACATCAAAACAATTTTGTTTGCTTTAGTTGGTATTCTCTGTGGCATAACAGTGGGTAATGAAATGTGATCATTATATAATTCCCATTTGTTCTCTCTCCACTTCCATCTTAGATGTCATTTGTTGTTTGACACAGTTAACTAAGTTTCTGTTACAGTTTGTTTGCTTCATCCTGCGAGAGCGGAAATTAAGACAGACCTGATAATAGTGTTTGACTCTTTATTCTGTTGGACATCTTTTCTGTGTTTGACTATTATTACGCTGAATGTCACACAACTTACTTGACATTTGTAATATTTTTTTTCAGTTTTATCATTGCTTGCTGTTAAAAGGTGAATCAGTGATTTATTAAAATCTTTTTTTGGCATTTAATTCAACTTTTACATTTAAGAACATGGTACTTAGTTTGTTAAAAATGTCTGTCTATGTACCACAGTGCTGTTTGAGTCACATGAAGGCAACAGAAGGTCAGCAGACATGGTTAAAAAATACAAAAGAAATATCTGGTTGACTGTTGAAACTAGTTGTGAAACTATTGTTCTCTTTTCAGATGTGTCATTGAGTGTGAACCTGAAAAATGAAAATGACCTTTTTGGTGCTGGAAAGGCAGCTTGTTTTTATAGCTCAACATGACATCATCCTGCCAGTCAAATACATGCAAAACCTTTGAGACAAAAGATGGAATGATTGGTGCCTTGATCCTTCCCATGGTCATCCTCGTCCTGTCTCAGTGTTTTCTGCTTTGGCATCTCATGTGTGTTTATCACATGAATGTGACTGGACCATCAGACCCTCAAACACCTTTACCTTTAAATCTGGACCTGATTAGAAATAAGCTCAGGGTTAGGTTTATCGTTTGGAGAGCTGTCCCCTGCATATTTCCATTTAAACATCCTGCCATCTGATGCAATAACTCTTGTTGTCTTTAATTTAAAGTCTTAACTATTCGAGGAAACACAAAAGAGCATGTTCATGCTACACCCTCCAAGTGTGCAGCGCTGCAATCTGAGCCCGACCAGCCCCACTAATGTGCAGCGTAGGCCTGTCTAAGCACATCAGATCTGTTGTGGGTGAGTTAACAAGGAGGCCCAGATGAGTGTCAAAATAGTGCGCTCATCAAGCGCTAGAGCAACTTTGGAGGAGGCTGCAGAGGCTTCAACTGCTGTGACCTCTACTTCACACTGACCCTTCCTGTGTTTCTAGTAATCAAATGAATCAGCGTCCCTCCCACTGAGATCCTACAGCATCCAGTTCGCGCGGCACTCTGTGCGTTGTCAAAAAGAATTGAATATCAGGGTGTTTTTATCCTTGCGCGTTCAGTTGTTTGCCTCTGGGTCATAATTAACAACATGAAAACTGAGTGTGGCCATCAGAACAGAAGTTACCACTGGATGGTATAATCAGACCTCAACATATGAATGTGTGCCACAGCCTCTGAATCCTGAATCCACACGAGCTCTCTCACATCAGATTGATTAAGTGTATTTTATTCTGAAAACATCTTTTGTATTCAGCTCCTTCCAAGATGCAGATTGATAGTTTTGGCCGACTGCTCGTAGCAGGTGGCTGAAAATTAGCAATTAAGTTCTGGTAATATGCACACGTAGAAACACAAAGAGAATACGAGATGACGAGTAAACAGTGTCAGCTTTCCCAGTCTCCCTCTCTCCACATATGGTGCACAACATACTGTATGTAAGTTGTGTTCAGACTCATCACCTGATTTACAGGACTTTAAACACAACAGAAACATCAGACCCACAACTTGTTGTTTCAGTCTTTTAATGATTTATTATGTTGGCAACTAAAACAGTCAACAATTTGTTTATCATGTGAATATACACAGTGCAGGTTTAGTTAACTATCACCGCCATGTGACCAATTAAGTAACCAAGTAAGACGGTTATTTTCCACATTAAGCAGTGACGTGTTTGTCCTAATTAAAGGCTAATGCACTTCCTCTAGTAAAGCTGGCCCTCGCTCTGATCAGATTTAAATCTGTTGTGATGAGATACAAGTTGAAATGAAAAAGCTCCTCCCGTCTGATTCATCTACACGCTGTTACACGGTATAGCGTGATCCATCAAATATTGAAAAGCCTCAGCCCCCCGAATGACGTGCTGCTGCGTCAAGAGGTGCGTTGTACCTTTAACTGAGGCCACGTAAAAAGACCCAGAGCTTCTCAACTGAGCCAGAACTTTTGGGAGCAGTGATGTGTGACGCTCTTACACTCGCGGTTCCACCTCAATTAACAAGTGCCCTGAAGCCGCTTCTCTATTTGTGCCCGTGTCTAGAAAGACAGTATGGGTGTTGGCGGGAGCAGCGGTGTCTCAAAGGAAAGAGGCTGTGATATGGACTTCATAGTTTACGCTGCGGAGTCAAACATGTTTTTGAAGTGTGAAGTAAGAGTGATACTGTGAGGTCTGAACTCGTCCACTCAGTGATATTTGAAACCTTACTTGGGACTTGACTTGGATTTAATTTGGATCAGTTGGGGTCTTGTGCTGTCGCAGCAGGCTTTGTGACAGTATCAGTTTGCCCTTTTAGTCTAAACAGCTCCAGAGACCATGGAACTAAAGATTAAAGGCCTGAACTTGGATCTAAGAGCATTTTCAAACCTGTAGGTCCTTTCACCAAACGTGTTGTGTTTGTGGTTTCTTTTCACACGGATGAAACCAAATTGCACCAGTGACAGCCTTGTGAGAACTTTCACTTTACTCAACACAGGAGATTCTTCCTGAAGATCTTATCTGCCCGAATATCAAACAGCAACGTTGTTCATCATTAGTTCATCTGTTGATTTTGCTTGTTAGGAGTCATTTACGTAAGATTAAAGCTGTCGAGTCCGCCTAATGGATCAGATCAAGGTGATGTTGTTGTCCCATCGCAAATAAACCTTGCAACAAACTGTTAATGTTGAATAGACTGATCTTGGTGCTTGTATTGGTGTGAGCCCAAGTCTGCAGATTAAACTGGACTAAACTAAGGCAGGTTTGAGAATGCCAGAAATATCCTTTTACATATTTTAATTAAATTTTTTGCGTTCTTTACTATTCTTAAAAATAACTAGCCTTGAAACTGACACAAAACTTTGTTTTATTGTTAATAAAATGAACAAGAACTGTCAGTTTTAACACTTTAACTCAACACTGAGGCAGTGTGTACAGTAAGTTAACTACAGTAATAGCAACTGACAGCTCTGTGGACATTTTTAAACTATTATATTTTTATGGCATCTGACAGGACTTTTTTTTTTAAACTTTTTTTTTAGTCAATTACTAAAGTGCACATATGATGTGACTGCATTATGCCTCTGTCTCTGTTGAAATCTCTTCAGCTTTAATTGTCCTGAGGTTTTACTAGGTGCAGTTTATTGGTGAAATTCATCATGTCACATACTGCACTTTAAATATTTAGTAAAACTGAAAATCTGCACTATTAATAGTTATTTTGGTGTGTGGGTGTTTCAGAAAACTAAAGGAAAGTGAACTCATACAACTTTTACTTTTATATAACAAAGTTAGATTTCATATGGGGAGAATTTAAAAGAGAAGCCCAAGCTCATATCCCATCTGATGAAACATGCTGCAGAAATGTGGAAAACCTCTGCATTTTCTCTGAGAATGTCATAGAATAAGACTGAGAATTTACAGTAGTAGCTACACTGTGTATCCACACTAGTATAAACTCTGGTCTCTGTGTGGTTCGTGCTGAACCTGATACCAAGGAGCACTTTAATGTCTCTTCACCGCTACGTCAGCAGACGGGCCGCAGCATTGCACACATCGGTCTGTTTGTATTTTTACCCAGCGTCAAATAGCCTCATGTCTGTGTAATAAGTTGTCATGTCCATACAAAACAGATGGGAATTATTGAAGTCTGCAGACAGTTTAGCTGAAGCGAGTGCTTGAAATGCTGCTGAGATGGATCCTTCCACACGAGTGCCCTAAGGAGGCCTGACTTCACACTGTGCCAGTCAAGCCATGCCGTGACACTCCCGTCTCTCAACAGGCAGAGCATTGCGGTTGGCGCTTGCTGTCACAACACGGCAGAATGATAGGCCCTCGCTGCTCGCTCCCAAGACTCCCACTGATCACGGCGTCTGCTGAACGATCACAGAGATCGCAGACTCTGGACCACCCTGGCCGTGTTTCAGCTCCCCGAGAGTATGATAGGGTTGGTGACCTTTCATCTGCTCCTCTTAGGAGGTGCAAAACTCTGGAGGCATCTCCAGGGACGGCCTCAACATTTCAGTTCTTTCTACCATCACCGCAGCAGCACTCCTGTGCTTCTGCATATGAGGGTGAACAGACACTAAATGTGTTTACACTTTTACATGGATTAACATGGGACACTTAAGTCTGTGCCCATGTCAGGTATACATTATCTGATAACAGCAAAGATGTAAGATCATAATGCAATGTCATAATCACCAGGGGTAGAAACAAACCCCCTGGTGGGACTAGAGGGAATGGATCAAAGGTGTCAAACAGATGGATGGAAAAAATGTCTGTAATGAAGGTTAGAGAAAAATCATAGAATAGTAAATCAAAGAGTGACCGGCAGCTGATGATCTTATTATCTTTGTAGAAACAGCAGGTGTGAAACTTCAGAGTGGCGGCATGACTTAAGGAAGTTGCTGGGACAGAGCCAGGCTGTGTGTACTGTATGACTCCAGTCTATGTGTAAACCTGAGCTAACCAGCCTTCAGCCTGATACTCAATATGAGAGCAATGTCGATCCTTTGGAGAATTTAACAATATAATTTATGATATACAGCCACGCCCTTAGCCTGTCGTTGTTGCAGTAAACTAACTAATCCAGTCTGCAAAGGCTCATGGGAACTCTTTCTCTTTTTATCTAGTGAAGTGTGGAATATGCCACAGGTTCATTTCCCAAGGCTTTTCTTTACATTATTATAAATGTCAATGTGATTTTGAATGAGGTCTAATAATTTGTGAGACAGCAGTGTCATGTCAGCACTCTCTGCTATTGTAAATGTACAGGTAATGGCAGATTTCTGTGAGTTTTTCTACATTATGTTTGACACCTCAAGTGTTGGAGGATCTACAATACTAGATCAGTGTTCAGGGCTTGTCAGAGGTGTTGCGGTGTGCACACTGTGACATTGTGTGCCCTTGTTTTCAGAGTGTCGTTGTACCTGTGTTACCGTCTTGCTAAAATGAGTGTCCTTCACGTGTTTTAGCTGTCACAACACTGAGACACTCTGATTTATGCCTCTTTTAAGGTGGAATAAATTTGCATCAGTCTGGAAAACATGTAGCAAATTGCATGTAGTGACATTTCTCTTATCAGTGCTTTTGTCATAAGCTTTCAAAAACTAAAAGGTCATGCAGTCACTGAGAAATTGAATGGTCAGCTATGATGTGCTGTTAAAAGTCCATAGAAGAGAGGATCTTAACTGACCTCATCAAAATAAAGCAGATTTAATGTAAACACTCAGAGAAACAAAATCCCATGATGTTATGTCGATGATCAGTGTGGTGACTGTTTTGTTGTGACATCACAATGTTACAAAATTCCTCACAGCTCATGTAAGGCTTAATTTAATCTCTCTGTGGATGTTACTTTTGTAACATTAATACAGAGCACAGACCTGCTTTATAATCACACAACACACAAAAATCCACTTTTATACTATTTGAGACCTTTAAAGACAAGTGAAGAGAAAAGAAATGGACAGTTTCTGTTTAAAATTCAGATTTTCTCCTTGAAGGTTAGACAGCACTTAGCGGTTGTGCATTTCAGTGTTTCTGCATCTTATCTCCAGGAGCTACCAGACTGCAGCGATATGACTCTCCACTGCTGTAATTATAGGGCTGGGTGGCGTTTACGTTTTTCCTCTCTGTTTGTTTTATGTAGCGCTATTTGCTTTGATTGCTTTGTTGCTGCATGGTGCAGAGATGTTGCCACAGTGCCGGTGGCGCCCATTGACCTTATGGTCAATCTGGCAGCAGGTTCTGAGTTTTGACAGAGGCAGCCAACTGTGGAGAGAGGAGCACGCCTTCGGGCGCTCAGTGTGTTCCGTCAATGTTCGTTAGTCAGATAAACTGCATAGTTTCACCCCTTTGTCTTTTATTAGCAGGGCGAACCAATGACAAATTTAGCTTGAGCCAGGACGCCAGTGTCAGTCAATGTAATCTGCCTCTTTACATCATGAAGTCCTAGCAACGATGCTAAAAGGCTTACCATCAACTGCTGTCAGTGGATATTACCCTTCCTCCCAATAACATGTGCGAGCTTACAATACACACACACGCAAACACACACACAGCCTCTGAGAGAGCAGTTACAGTTGCCGTCTCTGGGATTGATGACATCGACACACCATAAGCGATGGACGTTTTCAGCTGCGCAGTATTTCACCTCCTGAAGCAGGAGGGGTCACAAGTGCATGAAAAGCTCATTACGGCGATGAGTCAGGGGTGTGTGGTGAGAGACTGGCCTGTAGTTCTGCAGGAGGTGAATGAAACAATTAGTTTCTGCTGTATGAGAACTACAAAACACACATTTCCCTCTTTTGTACAGATAGCCTGCAGAAACGCCACGATCGGTGACTCTCAGGGACTTTTTTTCACACAGTAGCCCAGAAAATGATTTTTTAGTTGCATCAGTGAGTAATACGCCCTACTTTGTATGATGTTGTTACATCATACTAGAAATATTACATACTTTTTTTTCATGAAACCCAGTTTTTTTTTTTTTAGAGGATTACATAACTGTGAATTTTGAAACACGGACTTAATGTTCAACGACATCATCTTAGGGTTGTCTTGGTGGTAAAACCAGAGTGTGCATGTCAAATGTGTGGCCGCTACCTGCCTCATCTCTCCCTGTGTTTGAAGTGAGTGTAATTTCTGTATTCTGCATCATATAGTAACAGAAATTACTTAGACATCATGAAAACACTAAATGAAAAAAAAAAAAGCACAAGTAGCACTTAAACCATGACCTTTTGATATTCCATATGCCAGAGTAGGACACATTTATTAAATTAGTCATGATTACTACAGCACTATTGCATCCAGAACATAATTACATTTTTGAATATATCTGCATAAATAATATCATCCTTCTCAATAATTTCCCAATTTGTGATCAATATATGTAAATATATATAAAAGAGCTTCAGGTGAGTGCAGGCGCAAGTGTTGATTTTTTATGTTGAACTTGATCTGTTCCCAGCACCACCCCAAAGGAGAATGTGCATGCTGATTAAGCCTTGACAATTATGTTGTACACCTCAACCATCCATCCATTTAATATTATGGGGTTTGATTTTCCATTTGCTTACAGGCTAGCTCTCAGGTGTTAAGTTTAGGAAGTCCAAACAAAGAGAAGTACCCACACATCAAAAATACGCATACAAGTAATATTCTGGTTAAACTTAAACCACATTTCTACAATATCGTCAAAGTAGTTAAAATGTGTTTCCAACCACCACTGTGGAAATAAATGTGAAACAATTACACACTAAAATTTGTCCAAATTACCCGTGTAGCCACTCCTTCAATGATTTATGGCCACGGTCACGCAGGATTTTGCACACCATTCATGTCTGTGAGGATCAGGGCAAAATCGCACTTGCCACCTTGTTTACTTTGTGGAGAGCTTGAGATAAACCAGAACGCTGCTTGGCTGCAGGGTCCAGGTCTCTTCATTCTGGTTTTTCACACTCTTTTTTTTCTTCAATTTTCAGCATTGTTTCTGCAAATTTGAAAAAAATTAATGGCAATGCACCTAAATATACTGTTATGTGCTCAATTGAATACACCTGATAGACCTGGCTCATACACCATGGATGAAATAATCTGTGACATTGTTGCTTTCACATTATTGATAATAGACATGTTTTGTTTCATTACTGAAAGGACCAGGCTTTAATTGAATCAAAAGTAAGAGCGACATTTCTCAAAAGACAGAAAGTGACGAGTCACAGTCACAGGATTTCAGGACAAATGTGATACATTAAACATTGATTCTAATTTAAGTGGGAGCGAGGGTGAAGGCTTTGCTTAAATATGCACTTGTTAAAGGCGTGGGTTGTCATGTAACTATCACTTGAAGGAGCAAAAAAGAATCAGATTTAAGATAAACCGGTAAAAAGTTCCCAAATGTGTATAACACAATTTAACTGCAAATGAAAAGATAGTTCAAAACAGCTGGAGGCCTCGCCATGATCCTCAAAGACATTGTTTAATCATGTTTAATGTAGCTTATCTAGAGTTATTTTAGGAAGAGAAGTGATATCCTTAGTTGTACGAGTGAACGGAGCCTGTCGGGTTGTTAATTGTGACTTTTGTGCCTGATAGTTCAGAGACGAGATGAGTGAAAGTGGAGGGAAGATTAGCGAGTGTGTTGACTGGGAATTCTTCCATGGTCACAGTGTTAAGTGCTGAAATAGACAGATGCAAATGGACGGAAGAGCCAACAGTTGAGACCACTGGCTTTGTGTGAATAAAGAGCAGGAAAAAGTTGAGAGAAAAATATCCAAGGTCTAAGAGGAGTCTGAAAAGATGCAGAACTTCTCCCTCTTTAGGGGTTTTCCCCAAGCTTGCTTTAAAAAAAAAATCCCCCACCCTTGTGGTTTGAAATGCAAAGTTAACAGTTTTACTCGGCCCCCCAAGGCTTGTATAGTCTCTCCTAATCTTTTTTAATGTGTCAAAAGGCTTTCTTGAGAGTCTCTGTGAAATTTCACACTTAAGTTGTTTGCAAAGTCAGTCTGAATTACAGTATAGAGTGAGGGTTAACTTTTCCAAAGGGGTTGGAGGAAACTTTTCTAAAACTGGATGTGTTGTGTTTGTGTATGGAGGGGGTGTTAGAGACAACAACACAGCATGCACTGAGGCTGATGCTGTGTGCCAGGTCGGACTTCCGGATTTTAAACTGTGCCTCATAAAGTCGGCCGTACACACAGTCTCACAGATGAATCATTGGCTGTGGAGTCTAATTTTAGATGTGTATGTATACCATTATACCAGTGCCTTTCATCATTATTAATAATAACCCTTCCTGGTGAGTGATGTGCACCTTTACACATGTCTAATTTGTTCAGGTAAGTAACAATCAATGTGAGCTTTGATCAGCTTGAGGAACAGTGGAATTGTATTAGATAGATTGTATTAGAACATAATCATATTTACGACACTATGTTGCGGTCTCAAATTATAAAGCGTAAAAATGAACAAGGTTGTTTTTGTCTGTGTACAAAACGAAACAGCGGAAATGAGTTAATGTTCTAAACTTATTATGGTTATCCTGTCTGTAATTTTACATACTAAACATTCACATGACATGTTATCATGTTGCAACAAAATACATTTATTTTGTGTCACAATAAGAAGATACAAAATGTTCATTGTACTTCAGTGTGTATAAAAAATTTATATTTTTGCCACATGGCCGCGTGGCCCCTAGTTAAAAATATGAAATGTAATCATACAGTGATATGTAAGTGCACACAGCAAATAATACTTCAAAATAATATTTAATAACACATTAACCAATAGACCATCCTGTGATAGCAACACATCAGCTGCTACATGTACGCCCATCATCACATACTGAGTAATCATTACCACATTATTATTATATTATTGAATGATCATTAAGAACTCATGGCTCAGGCCACATCGGTCTTCAAACTCAGCCTTCATTTCAATCTCAAACACACCCCTGTGACGTTTAGTAACTGCATCTCCAACACTTCAACACCTGTGATGTCCACAGATGTGAACACCTGCAAGTCCTAAACAACCTCCTTTGTGACAGTTGCTGCAGCCATTGTGTCCAGGACCACATTTTCCCATGACGACACACACACAGTCTCACATTGTGAACACAATAGCAGCCATATTTTGTCACATCTGGTAACTATAACATATCCGATGATGTTTTGGGCTGCATAAGGGAACAGCGCCTCACGGTCCTCCGCATGAAGCCGTAAACTGCACAGCTGTCCACTTGGCTGAAAATAAAAGCTGTTATTCAATTTGGCCACTTATAGAGACTTGAAACTTAACAGCCGCATAAACAAATAGCTCCTCTTCACTTTGTCGTCGTGACATTATCTCAGACCTCCCTCATTAATATTGACAGGTCAGAGGCACGCAGCGGCTAAAAAGATAGTTTAGTTAATATGAAAATCTTTAGGGCTACACAGACACTCTGGTTCAGATCGTATGAATTTGATTAGTTTCATCACCCTCAGAAAGGGGTGAATCCATTCTCTTAATGTTGTGGAAAATGTACCATGACAGTGTAATTATTTTGAGGGGACCAATTTGCATTTCCAGTGCTCCACTAAGTAAATGTTACTGTAGGTTCTAAGGCCTTAAGATAAATTACTAATCTGGAGTATTTAAAACCCATGAAACATTTAAATTAAGTAATTTCACTTCCTAAAGGGCATAGTGGAGATTTTTCCACACATATGCAGACAGACACACTTTTTAAAATAAACATCAGCCCTAATCACTGAGACAGAAATCTGAGTGAGAGCAGAAAATATTTTCTGGAGCTTTTAATGGTTCCTTAGGGGCTCCCCTCTGTCTTAGATTAGATGGGATTTAGACAAAGTTGATACATGCACCTCTTTACCAAAATTTAGAGCCCCCCCCCCCTTTTTTTTTTCTTTTAAAAAAAATATCTCAGTACATTATTAGGATAACAGATTTAAATGTTACTGTCTGCTATACCAGTGGTAGAATTACAACATAAGTGTTTTAATTCAGTTTAAGTGAGGAGTTATGAGGACGTGCAGCAGAGCTCTGACATTTCTCTGCAGTGTGCTTTGATCAACTTTTAGGGGAAATCGATTGGAATTGTTGCTCTGCCCCAATTTAGAAGACATCTCATCAAACCAAGCTGCAAAGGGTCTAAAGACTACAAGTGTTCATTTTTGTTCCCCTAGTGCTGCAAATTTAGTAATTGACTCTGATTTTTGGCTTCAGGCAGTAACCTAATAAGGCCATCCAAGGTTAATGATAGACCCTTTTTAGACGGGCTGAATGTCTGACACCGATATGTAGTGGCGGTGAAAAACAATTATTACTTACATGAGACACACTCAGGGCAGAAGCCTCTGACATCTGAGTGAAACGTTGATGTTTTCCACTGCTGTATTTAGCTCCGTTTAGTTTTTGCCTGTGCATCATACTGTATGCGGCGGCTGGACATCAGACCCAACTGCCACAGTCTCCCAGACGTCAGAGCCTCAGCAGTGCGTCCTGTTGCTGCTTTTACTGCCGTCTCTTCCCAGGAACACCAGCACCACAAATCTCTGTGATTTAACGTCCTTCACGTCCAAGCAGCTGGAGTCAGCACAAGTGTCATGTGCCATTGCCAATCTGCTATCATGGCGTCCTCTGCAAAACAATTTATCCCTTCCCCTCCTGCTTTATTAGCCATAGATTACGGGATGGTCGTGGACAGTCTCTGCTGTCGAGGTAGCCTTGTAATTGACTCTGGACAGGAAGGGTAGATAATCTTCTGAACATAAACCAGGCTATCTGTAAATAGCTGTTGAATACAACTATTGGATGTCCTCCATCAAAGTTTCTGTTTCATCTTGTTACTGTTTCAATTCTTCTTATACATTCCCTCATGTCTTCATGTGTTTAACACATCCTGGTGACTTTGATGATGGCCTGATTGTTCACCTACTGCCATCACGGGGCCAACATTTGTCCAGCACTTTAATTTGTGATCATATTCCTGCAGCTGGATCAGACAGTGGTCATGGTGAAAACATTATGCCTGGTTATCATCAGCAGACTAGGACTGTCAGTTCAAATCTTGGGTCTAAAATGTACTTTCATTTTTGAAGTCTATTTGTTAAATTTAGATGTCAATGTGTTTCAACTGGAGCTCTTCTTCTCCTTCTGCTGTTTTTCAGAACTCTGGATCCTCGGCAGCCTCCACCCCCAGCGCTCCAGTGACCGGTTACAAGCGCATGGTCATTCCAACGCAGCCCCCTCTGACGGCCACTAAGAAGTCCACACCCAAACCTCAGGCTCCGGGCGGCGTCTCTTCTATCCCACCTTCCTCTGCCAGCCCGGTGGCCAAGCCTCAAAGCCACACGGCTCCTCAGCCTGTCCCAGCGTCCTACGCCACAGCCTCCACCCCGAGCCAGCCCACCTTCAACGTCCAGGTGAGGTCGGCCCAGCCCGGCCCCCAGCATCAAGCCCCGGGCGGACACCATTTTGGCCAGCAGCCCATCCGCAGCCCCGCACAGGTGCAGTACATGCCAGCCCAGCCCAAAGGTCCGGACTTTGCCTACGGACCGCCACAGCCCGGCTTCTCCCCGATGGCCCAGGGTGTGTATCAAGAACAGCACTATCCAGGAGCGTCTCATGCCGGTGGGCTGAGCGCCAGGAGAGCAGAACCTGCCCCCGTCCTGGCCTACCAGCCTCCTGGTCCCAAGAAGACCTACATCACCGATGTTCCACCGAGCTTGGCCTCCTACGCCTCTGGACCAGCTGTCCCACCAAAAGTAAGAACATGTACAGTATACATGTATGGAACATACGCTGTTAGCTTATTCTCATTTACTGTAATTGAATTTAAAATAATAGCTGATCGCAGGAAAAATATTTTCAAAAAATCATCATTTCCCTGCACATATTTACACACATTGCACACATCCACTATCTGTGGATGAGGCAACAATCAATCCATTCATTCATTTATACATCTGCACTTCCATCTACATGTATTATTCCCTTTTTCCGATTTCTGGCGCTTGTCACGGTCAGATTCGGAGGCAGCAGTCTTATGGCCTCTATACATTTTATTTTATTTTATACGATTTTATACGATTTTATACGATTTTAGCAGTCTTATAAGACTATTGTATGACACACTATGCGATGCGGATCTAATAGTCTTTGGTACGACATCAAGTTTGATGTGTGCAGATTGCAAAATGACCGTTCTACTGAATTGCAGGCTACGACCCCCTTATACCAGAGGAGCAGTAGGCCTACCACCAGTCGTCGTGTATATCCGTCTGTTACTTAAAAATGAAATCACGGACTGTAATGACAATCGGTACCGGAGAACATTGTAACAGTACCGATTCCCATCACAGTGGTACCGTCATGTCATGAGAGCCCATCTAAACTAGGACCAAGTCACCTCTTTTCTGATGGCTGTACGAGTCTTTCTGTGTTTCTCCTTTTCCGACAGTAAAAGGGAACATTTACACTTTTCCAGACAAGATGATACTCTCCTAAACCATTCGTTTTTTTTAATTGAATGACTATTTACTTGAAAATCGTTGCTCATCCCTATCATCTGCGCCACCATAGTTAAACTGATACGTCCATGAGCTGATTAGTAGACGTAGGTCGTAGCAGTTTTCTGACACCTTCAGAATTTAATCTCAGGTTATCTTTAGTCACAAGACGCTGACAACGGTCGTCCTTGAACCTGTTTCACAGTGCGACATATGACGACCGATTTAGAGCCACGACCAAAGATATCGCCATGATTCTCTTACGATGGTCGTCTTTCGTCTGCGACAGCCCAAAATCGCACAGTGTATACGGGCCATTAGAAGAGTCGTCCAACTCGCCCAACTCCTTGAGAATCCAGAGGCGTTCCCAGGCCAGCTGGGATGTTTAATCCCTCCAGTGTGTTCGAGGTTTGCCCTGGAGCTTCCTCCCAGTTAGATATCCCTGGAATACCTCCACAGAGAGGAGTCTGGGAGGAGTCCTGATTGGATGCTTCAACCACCTCAACTGGCTTTTGTCAGGAGCGTAGCTGTTCTAATTTAAACCTCAATGGGACATATGAACTCCTCTGCCTATCTCAAACGGTGGACCCAGACACCATGGGAGGAAAACTAGTTTCCACCATTTGTAGCTGAAATTCTCTCCTTTTAGACACCACCTGAAGTCTGTGAACAAAGCTGAGGGTTGGAACATAGATCGAGTGATAGCAGTAACTCCTGCATCCAATTCAGCATCACTGAAATCCCTTAATCACTTTCCGTTTTATCATTATGAACATGACCTGAAGCTCTTTAAACCCTCTCAGGTCATTTATTGGGCTCAGATGGTAACAGAAGGATAAGGCCCGAACACCTGTACTGTGAAGTTCTGACATTTCCTCTCGATTGTTGTTCATCTCAAGTAGGGCTGGAAAATGAGACAAAATATTATCAAAATCACAATATGGCCAAGTGCAATATCCAAATTGCAAGAGCTGCAGTTTTTTGTCCTGATAAAGGTCAAATGTATCAACAACAAACCATAAATGAAGCATTAAGAGGACCACCCAAATCATAACTCCTCGTACAAAGGGACATACTAGTCTGAGAATGAAATGTTTAAGTGACCACTCCAGCTGAAATCATGAATCATATCACAATATGATTTTTTATTATTTATTTTGTTATTGTTTTGCATATCCTTGAGCCCTAATCTATTCAGTCATACCAGTATTGTGTGTACAAGCATACAAGACAGCATGTGCATAATTGTGGCATTCACTCTTAAACACTTTAGTGTGTGTGTGTGTGTGTGTGTGTGTGTGTGTGTGTGTGTGTGTGTGTGTGTGTGTGTGTGTGTGTGTGTGTGAGTATACAATATGCATACATCTGTGCAGCATCAGATGGCAATGCATTGGGGAGCTTCTTGCCATCTTTCATTGAAATGCTCAGAATAAACAGTTGTTTTAACCTTTATGAATTTTTGAGAGGTTTTTCTCAGCTGGGGGTTCACACCATCTGATTTCATTTGTCTCATAAAAGGCACATTGTATTCAAATGTACACTGTATATCTACCCACGGTGCTATATGAACCCAAGTTTATAGTTTGAGGATAATATTGATTTTTTTTTGTTGTTTATTTTCAAATGTAAGCTGCAAGCATTAGTATGTCAACTGGCTACATGGTGGTATCTCCAGAGTGGTACTTTCAGGGCCACGGAGCTCAAAAATGAAGACAGTTAATGACCTGCCCATCCACTGTGTTACTTCCCAGCTCTGTGCAGAAGCTGCTCCAGCACCATCAGTTAACACTGACACCCAGTTTCACCCAACTACGCTTTACGTTTGTCAGACTCAGTAGTTAATTCTTGCTCTTTTGTCTTGTAATGATACAATCGTGTAGATCTGCTCGGGAGTACAAGGGAAACGCTGCATGACAACATAGATTTTTTTTTAAAATCTGGAAATGTATCCTAGGCCTCATTTTGTAGCATAATGCATGCAGCCATCATCTTACTTTAGACCCCTATACAAGATACTCTTTCTGAAACATTAAAAAGGTCAACATTGTTTGTAGCTAGCATTATCTCAATTAGCTAAGAAGCCTTCACAAATCAATGTCACAATGACAATGGTAAAAAATGTTTTACACTGAACTATCTAACCATCTGTTCTGTGTGTAGCATCATTATTACAAAAAGCTCTCCATGTAATTTTGGAATAAGCAGTAGAAGATCATCACGTGCTCAGTCCCAAGCCTTTAAAACCAACGCAAGGTTGGATGCAGCACTAGACCTTTTTATAGAACTGTATGTGATTGAAAAGAATTACAAAATACTGTCATCCCTTAGAACAGAGTAGTCAATGCCAGAGAGACTTCTATTCTCATCTCTATATCCAGCCGTCGACAATCTCTGGAAAGTGCAAGGCCCTTGAGTTTTCTTTAATTCAAGGATTTTATGCTGGTTCCAAATACAAACTGGGCCTCTCAGCCTCTGGGAATAGCTCATCAAGGACTGTACTTTACTAAATACAAATTAGCTTCAACGTTGCAGCTAGTATCTTAAAAATAAGTCTAATTATATTTGTTCAAAACAAAAGTCTACATTTTTCTTGAAAGCTCGCTTTGGTCCCAGTATGATGCATTATTAAAAAAACAAAAGGTGCCGTTTAATAGATTTGTGAGCGTCTCTTTGATTTTAGATAAAAGCAAATCACTAATTTTACAGATATAGCTCATGCATGTATATCTACTGTATATATATAGAGATATACATGTGTATTTGTATATACAATGTAGGGTTGTACGGTATACCGGTACTAGAGTGGTACCGGGGTACTGACGCATTTAAAAAGGTACCATACTGCGCTTAGATGGGACCGGTACTTTCATTTTGCGCCGCCGGCAGCGGTGACGTCGCCGCGTGAAGTCGCCGCATTGTAATTTGAGCCGCGGCGAGCGAGTGAGCAGCCACAAACGAAGCAAGGTGCTGTTTTTATTACCGTTACAGCGCCACCTGTCCATGTGCCTGTGTTTATGTGTGTCTGTGTGTGTGTGTGTGTGCGTGCGCGCCGCGCGCGAGAGAGACGGCCGCCACAGACTCGTTAATTAATGCAAACAGCTGGTTGATAAGTCCGTTTTTACCGCGGATCACCACTGGCATGCTCTCTGTCTCTGTCTCTCTCTCTCTCTCCCTCTCTCTGTGAGTGAGTGAGTGAACAGCGCTACGCGGAGATGAATTAACGGAGCGATATTGCGTTGATGGGGGGGTGAGGTGGTGGGGGGGGGGGCTTGGTCTTGATTCTGTGGCGCTGCATATGGGAAACAATAGGTGTGTGTTTGTGTAAAATGAACGTTTGTGTTTCATTCTATAAACTACTGAGAACAATTTCTCCCAAAAATTACAGCTGGTCAAAATAACAAAAAAAGATGCAGTGTTTTCAGACCTCAAATAATGCAGTTGATAATCATTTTTAAACAGACAACTAATGATTTAATTTAGGAAGAGTTCAGTACTGATGCATATGTTATAGTTCTAAGATTTTCTATTAAAATAAAGTCAATAATGACATTTTTTGTGTTCTCTTTTTATTTGGAAAAGTACCGAAAAGTATCGAAAAGTATCGAAAAACATGTTGGTACCGATACCGGTACCAAAATGTTGGTATCGTGACAACACTAATACAATGTTGGATAATGGGCTCTCTGCCCTTCCCCCAGTGCTGTATTTGAATGCTCTGAGAAACACATCAGGAAACTCGATGCCTCATTTGGTCACATTCATCTAAAGAACATGGTGTAAATCACATCATGTTTGACCCGACCATCCACTAAAATATTTGTATCCAAACCTTAGCGCTAATCCGTCTTTTTTTTGTTTGTTTATTTGTGTCTTTAATGCCAACCAGAGGCATTATAAAAGCCAGATTAGAATTAAAGCAAAATCTGTCAACTTTGCCTTTATGATCATCACTCTGCCTGACCCGATGCCGTGACACGTTCATAACCTTCTACAAATGGTCTTAAAATCTGCTTAAAAGAAAAAGGGTTGTGCCTCTTTTAATCTGTTGTGTAAATAAACCAAAACATAGTCAATTAAAAGAACCATTTAGATATTTGTCATAATTATCAAAAAATTATCTTCAGTCGCTGAGACTTAATGGTGGTTTTATGTAATACCCGAGACTTCCTCAGTAGGGGGTCTGTGATTTTGATTGAGGACTTCATTAAAGAGATCATTTCACATAATTGAGTGTATTCATAGAAGGTCAGTGTCATTACACTGGAAGTACAAGATGAAGTCGTTGGATAAATTCTATGATCTGGGCTTGTTCTAGCTGGCCTGCTCTGCCCCCACCCCGCCCTGTATCACCCTCTGCCACCCAGCATCCAGCACCCAGTCCCCTAACGTGTTCTTACTCACACCAAAAGTGGAGGTGTAGGAACATCAACAGGCTCCTAGGATGCTTAATTACCCAGATCCACCACTGTTTGATCTCTATTGTAGTGCAAAAAATTAACAGATTTCATGGCTGCCGGTTAACATACCAATTTCCACGAGTCTCTCCGTCTTTCCCGAAATTGGAGGAAAGCTAAGCTGGATGATGACTTGTGTTATGGCTGAGCTTGAGTGACGTTTGGCAGGGGAGGATTATTTTGAACTGCTCAATCCCTGCAGCCAGTTAAAGCCCCTCGAAGGTCAATGATGGTTTCAACTGTCAAACATGTTTAAATATCTGACATTTTCTCTGCCTTCCAGTCCTGGCCACTGCGCCTTTTGACCTGCACAAGAACACTGGCATATGGTGCACTGCCATCAGGATGTGTCCAAAAGACCCCTTTTCATATGTGTGACCTGCCATAAACCCTTATTAATCTCTAAAATCCTATTTAAAAAAGAATGCACTAAGCAACACCTGTGAAAATCCACCAAAGCCAAAAGCAATTCACTGCCCATGTGAGCATTACTTATACAAATGATCTTTGACAAGGCATGAAGACATTATTCTGGTGTTTCAAGATAAATTCCTGATTTTTATGTAATCAGGTTAAGCTAACAAGTGCATGTTATGTGTGAAATGCTTCATAAAACAGAATTACTAAGTGCTTTACAATAAAATAATTAATTGTCCAAAATCTAAATTTGTAAAATCTAATTCATAAACACGATGTACTGTAGCCTGTGGGGAATCAAAAAGCAGCTGGAGACGCGCAGTGTGTTTGTCTTTACATGTGTTTTTGCAACTGACCATGTGTTGAGCTCTCTGGGCCACCGTACATTATTTTCAGATGTACTGCTGCATGTTATTTCCATATGAATGGATATCAGTATTACTGTATGTCAGTTGCATGTGATAGGAAAGCAAAAGACAGCAGAGGATACAAGACGGAGGCACTGACTGAACAAACCACAAGACTGCTCACCTAAGTTCACCCGCTGATGATCGCCCCAGATGCTTTTTACTCGGCACTACGCTCATCTACATATTATTTTGAGTGGTCCGCTCATGCATGTGGGCCGGTGGCACTTCTATTTATGCCTTGAAGGACAATCAGGTGTGAACTCCTGCTAGGTTTACATCATACATGATGACTTGTCCTAAAGCGAGTGACCCTAGCTGCCCCAAACTCAAGAACTACGTATGTGCAGCTCCAAAAAAAGCAGGCTGGCTGGCTGGCTGAGTGCAGGGTTTCCAGTCCTGCTATAGATTTCCTGAGTGGATTCTTCTTCTGGTGCAGGATTACCACATGTAACTACAAAGTGAGAGCCCAGGGCTTCAACAAGATGAAGATGTTATCAGCAGCTCTGTGATCTTTCCCCTGTCTATAGATGCACCTTGAAACAAACTGCACTTTGTTCTACACAACAAACAGATGGTTATTCTAAACTGTATATTGACAGAGGAATAGTCCCAATGTTATATTGTTCTGAAAAATGTTAAGTTGTTGGTAGTTTAGAAGTAGCCTCTTTAAACTAACATAGGAGTTTGATTCAGATGAGCGATTGACATATTGTAATATAATCTATATTTCTCTGACCTCTTGATCTATTTTCATTCATCTCACAGTGCCATTGAAACATCACATTGAAATGCCCATCCACATATTTTTTGTGGGCTCATCTTTGCTAAACTGTGCAAGTGAACAATCTGCAGAATCCCCCTCTGGCTACACAAGACAAGAAATGAATGATTCTTTATACTATAGTACCTTAAACCCACTTCTATTTTTGCTAAACCACGGTGTCAGTCTTCATTCCCACCACGTTCCACCATATGTATGTTTTTATTTGCTTTTCAAACGTTGCTTTGTTTAAAGGACAAAATCATAATTCCTATTTCCGTGTAGCCATTTCTGCCAAATTAATGTACAGCAGAGCTTCCAGACAAATGACACCGCTAAAATAAAACTGTGTGTGTGTGTGTAAGGTGCAAGCAGTGAACCTGAAATAGCACACTGCTCTCAGTTTTTCAAACAGTGACATTGTCTTTACAACACAATTAAAAACTAAATGAGTCATGATTTAAAAAGATGCACACCCACTCACATCTAAGTATGAATACTTCATTTACTCAAGTGAGTGACTCTGTCTTTTCAACAGTCTCTTTATTTCCTCTCATACTTTTCAAGAAAGCAAGATTATAGGAAGAAACAAATAACAGCTGCTTTGCCCTCTGCTCATTATAATTCATTCTCTTCATTTTCTAATATAAAGTGTAAGGCCACTTGAGTAAGGCCACTCTGCATTAATGACACACATTCATAGCGGTTTATTAGCTCAGTATATCCAACTTGCTGGTGTTAACCTTTCAATTATGTATTAATGAAATTAACAGGATACATAACTTTTACTGCCTGCATTGAGTAATTTTGTATAATAATAATAATAAAATATATAAGTTGATGTTTTGACACAGGAAATGATCATGATTTGCTTGAGGCCTGACAAATATACGTAGTAACTCCAGCCTCCGACATTTTTAAAACCATTAAGAGGGGTCATAAGAAAATAGGTCTTGTTTTTATAAACATCCAAGTAGTGAGTAGTGGGTCATTCAGCTCAGTAAATATGACCTCACATGAATGAATCATTTTCTACACCCACAGCATCACAGATAGGTCTTTTACTGCCGTCGGGTCAGGATGTGCATGATAAGTTATTGTTGATGTTTTTGAAACTGGGCCGTGAACTTTGAGGTTTCAAAATATCAATAGTGAGTTGGGAGCAGCGTGTCTGTAACAGAATCTGTAAGGTGCAAGGCATTGGGAGACACAGGAGCCTGAAATCATTTTTAAATGGCTGTAACCTAATGCGCGCACACTGTCTCTCTGCGATGTGTTTACACAGCAGATGTACTTAATAGTAAACAGCTGAACTCATTCTGCTCAGTAAGATCTGAGAAGAGATGATGTGGATACTCTGATTCAATAAAAAGATCAAAACAGAGTCCAGGAGACATGCTACAGAAGGAGCTACATGAGGTGCTTTAATCCTCTCACCCTCCCTCTTCACAGCAGTTTGTAATATTACATGTATTGACACATACCAGCTGACCGAATTATAGCTTGTAACCATGCAGCACACATTCCTCTGCACCGTAGTATCATGACAAGCCATCCCAGCACTAATGCAGGTCAGACTGTGACACCGATCTGTTGGATTGCTCCTGCATTGCAAGCTCACACAGCCGGTGTATTTTAGTTATTGCAGTGCCTCCAGCCATGTTGTTGGATGACATGATGTTTGCTGGTGGTCCAGGATCTGGTTACTGGAAGTTTCACAGAGCAAAGTTCAGTCGACTTGACCTGATCCTTAGGGTCAGTGACGGAACATGGAGCTCCTTATGTTTCACTTTCTCATGCCGACACATCACAAAGCTTCCTTCCAGTAGCTGCTTCCAGGCTTGAGCTGTAACAAATCTCTAAAGCAAATATAGCCCCAAGCAACAACAAAAAGGAATTAGGCCCATTAAGGGTAACAGGGACATTTGTAGTACTGATAAATACTGGTGATTTCAGGTTAAAGTAATTGACGGTCTGAGCCATGAATCTTTTGTGACCGGCTTCTATAAAAGGGAAATAATTGTTTAATATTTGTTTGTCTTTATTTTAAAAAAATTTTTTATTGAACTATTTTGTGGACTGCCAGATTAATTAAAACATTACAAATTAATTAAGATTTTAATTATACATTAGCATTAATGACAAACTCATACAATGCGCTACAGAACTAACAAGGTTTACTGTGAGATATATGAAAGACGTGGTTTAAATATTAAAGGAGAACTATGCAAGTCTGGTCGCTTTGCCACTGTTTTGCTAACCCTCCTCCTGGCTATGTGCATTTGTTTACAACAAAGCTGGTGAGAAAGCAATCAATAGAGCGATACATAACGTTATATATCATACTGTATAGGATGTTACGATGTGTAGTCTTATCTGTCATAGCAAAGATATGAGACGAAAAGCTGTTAATTGAGGTTAAAATGCAGCATAGTTAAGTTAAGTTAAATCCTGCAGAGTTCCTCTTTAAAGGTCCACTGTGGAGTCTGTGACCACTAGTGGTGCTAAGGAGCAATGTTTGATCGTGGCTTGTAAATAAAAATGGATGTGGCATCATCCATAGATATGTGAAGAGCTCAGAATGAGTAGCTCCACTGACGCCATCTTGGCGGTGTCTGACTCCGCCCTCCTCCTCCTACCCAGGAGGTTGCTGCTTGGTTTTGATGAGTGGGTCTCTGTTTTGCACAAGACGTGTTTCTGTCAGTGGTTTCAGACCAGTCAACTCAAGAAACATAATCTACGTTTGTGACAACATCACAGGGTCCCTTGTGTATGCTGTCTTGGTGATATGTGGCTCGCAATGAAAAAGAGCCATTATCTGACTTTTAGTTTTGGTATTTCATGATGCATCTTATTTATGAAGTGTGTGTTTTTACTAGCCAAACATAATTTATGTCTCATTTTTTATCTGAAAACTGGAACAAAAAAGTGAAGGAGAGATAAATAAGAATATCTCTGTGAATCATAACTTCTACTATGATCCATTCACTCATTCACAGATTTTGACCTTCACTGTGTTCTCTTTTAAACACACAGCTGCAATGCACTCCTACTTCAACAGACATTTTCTTTTTGGTAAATGGCAGAAAGATTTTTACAAAGAATTCATAAAACATACCTCAGTCTTATTTCTTATTCCTCCCTATTCATCCATTTTCTAGAATAAAACTGAGCACTGCCAGAAAGCACTACAGCTGAATTTCTATGTATAGCACTAAGCCGCCGATTCTCTACAAAGTGAATTGATTTAACATGAAATAAAGAGCAGGTCAGGACTTTGATTAATGTTCAGTTTTTGGTCTCACTTAAAGACTTTTCCTGTCATCCACATTCTTTTCTGTTAGCCGCTGATTGGCCGGCTCGTTCGGTCAGTGGTAACCCTCAGTAGATCACAAGTGTTTGTCACATAACTGCTTATAAATAATAGGCCCTGCCACCCTGCTCTCAGCTGGCCCCCTCCGAGACGAGCAGCGCGGCTGGTAAATAACTGGCCCGATCGATACCTGTCATTACAGTTCAGCGAGCCCCGGCAATCTAAAACGTCTGAGCTGTTTGTTTATTTTCTTGCTCTCTGCCTCTCCTCGACGGCCTGCAGCGAGGAGATGCAGATGTGTCCTGCAGCACCGAGATTATTCCACTCATTATAAATGTTGTATGTTTATGATGCAGCGCAGGCAGCTGGATGATCCCCCCTGCACTCACCTCCGCGTCACAGGAAAACAGTAAATTCATTTATATAATGCCCTGTATTTTCAACAGCAGTGTCACATGTGTTGATTTAGAAGGATTTTTGTGAATATGCAAAAAAAAAAGCGCATGAGTTATGTAAACGTCATTCATTTACTTTGGTTAATGGGAAAAAAGCGCAGATCAGCTGAGTGACACAGTGTTAGTGTATTGATCCAAGCCTTTTGCCCACTAAGTACAATTTACAGGAAGGAACAGAGTTGTCTTGGTTAAACCAGACAGCAGGCAGCCAAAACCACCTGCATAAACAGTGGCCCCTGCTGGCTCCTCTAGGACATGGTCTCCTGTCAGTGTCAACACCTCTCAGCGCATAAACAAGTTTTCTCTGTTTGTGGAGTGGTTCTGAAGCCGGATTCCTCTCTGCCCTCTCGACATCCCCTTCTGTCCACACGAGAACTCTCATCCGCCCCTGGCTCAGAGTCCATGAAACGTGTGCACTTTCTAAACATTTTCTCTCATCAGGGAGGCAGACCCCGAGTGCACCAGGCTTCGGCGTATTCTCGGCTCCAGCAATTTAGCGGTGGTGTTTGGTCAGCAAAGATCCTTCAGGCTGTCATTCACATAAACCATGGAGGCGTTTGGGTGGAAAGGGGAGGGATATGCGACGGGTCACTTAGGAGGTGAAATTACACAGGAGATCCACAATTAAAAAAGGGAAGCTTGTGTTGCCAATACATCGATTTGAAGACATAACCTGTATGGCGCTTCATTATGTCCACCACATGTGTTTAAATGTGGATGTGAGCTACCACATGAGGACAGAGCAGCAAAATACTTTGAGCTCTCACCCAAACCAGGGAAACCTGCATCCTGTGTATTATAGTGTTTGCTTCACTCCCAGGACTGTAATGGTATACAAGGAGACGCCAAATAAGTTTTATCTCTGTCCCAACAATTTGTGCAGTCATTTGTTATTGTTGTTTTGCGTTTTTTTTTATATTTTTTTTTTTATGTTTTTTTTTTTCAGATCGCTTGTGGCACCCCTCTCTACACTCTCAGATTTTTCAAATATCTGTTTGCAGGGGGATGTGTCAGTTCCGAACAGATGACCTAGTTTTTACACACGCACAATCTTACAAACATTGAAAGGCCCCTCTACATACATTACATGTCTGTGAACGCTCGACTGAAATTCATCCCTTTATATGAATTCAGTTTACTGCAAGAGATTTGAGTGGCTGTGGAAAATGTCAATTATGGAATTGGTTAATTTTTAATTATCGTCGGCTGCTCTGTACACAGCTGCTCTACAGTTGACTGTTATTTTTTTCCCCAGCATTTAATTGGAGCTGAAACAGCATGACCTATTTTGTTTGGAGAGAATGTATACTTTATCTGTGCCTCCTCAGAAGGTGGCCTTGAGCTTAATTTGCAGTGCTTGTGATGGTTCTTCTCAAAGTCTAATGCATTACAGATTACTCATAACCTGTTTAACATCGCGAGCAGAAAATTCATCAACTGGATTACATAAAACCACAAACATGTGATCCCTCTCACAGACTTAACGCAGTCTTAAATTAAACATGCAGCAGCCAGAAAAATGACAAAGCAACTTTTTTCTCCACAAATATTATTTTTGTTCAGACGAACCACTTTGGTTTGACGAGCACACGCCGCTTCCTGAAGCCGCTTCACAGTGGCATCTTAACTTCACCTGTATCATCGAAACAGAGGCGTCCTTTGTGTTAGCATGAATGTAGCTCTTAATTTTGTCTGGTCAGTCTTATGAATGAATCACAGTAATCAGGCGCTCTCAGTGGTTTCTATTGAAGGGCTCTGCTGTGTCACCATCACACAAACAGTCTCTTTCAAAGCCACTTGAGAAATTAGGTCTCTGCACTCTGGAATCAAATGATGTCATCCACTTTAAGTCGATGGCTCTTAATACACACTTTTCAAAGTGTTTAACCCATATGGTTGATTCTAGACACACGACATACTGAAGCCCCCTCTCCTCCAAACACCCACTGGCACACACGCACCCACACACACACGTGCACACAGGCGCAAACACACGCTCACGCAGTGAAAGGATAGTGTGACTGATCCAGCAATCCTCTCATTGTTTTACTAAAACGGAGTCGCCTAAGCTGCTATAATCACTCGTTTAGTGTTGTGGCAACAAATGCTTTTTTTTTTTTTTTTTTTAGATTTTCCAATCCAATAAAAAAATTCCAATCCCTCGTGTACCCTAACTAATGCAATGGTCCATTTGCTCTTGTTGCGGTTATTATTGGCATTATTTTTAATAAGCCATTTCCTTTTCACGGGCTCTGTGTCCATTTCAAATTATTCCATTGTGATTTGAGAAGACAAAAAAAAACAGGATGTCAGATTGTGAGCTGACTAAAGCTTCTCTTTTAAAAGCCTGAGTTAAAGCTGCAGCTCTATTGACACTAAAGAGCATTTTGTATTGTAAAGTCCATCATGGTTAATCTGTGGATAAATATGTCTATGCGTGCTTATGTCTTTCTTCAGTTTGCGCTGAGCGTGCAGGAAATGGTAAGCTATCGTAAAAAACCAGACAATTGCTTTTGGGGTAAGGTGCAGTTTGGCATTTAGACGAAGTCAAAGAGAAGCTGAGTGATAGATAGATGACTGCAGGTTTAGAGGAACAGATTAGCATTGTTTAGCATGTTGTCTTTCACAGGGCTCCCCCCACCGTGCTTTTACTTTCCCCCTCCTGGTTTATCACTTTCAGCTCAGTGGTTTGTGTTGTTTATGCAGTGGTTCCCAATCACATTGTGTTTGCACGTTGCTTTTGAACTTTGAAAAGAGAAGTGGCCTAAAAATGAGGATAAAGTTCACGATTCTTCAAAAGTTAGATTGAAATTTGACTTCTCGTTTTTTTTTTTTCAAGGAAATCTAAACTCTATTGACCCTGCAGGTAATCGACATGAGCTGCATCTTTTTTTTTAAGGAGCACATATAGCTATGTACGTACAGCCCACAATGTCGGCCCCTTTGTCAACAATATTACAGTAGCTCTGTCCCTTTTATTCCTTTCAGATATCTGTCCCTTTATATCATTCAGCATTTTTCAATGGAGGCTTCATTGTGTTGTAAGGTCTGTGCTCCATTCAGAAAGCAGAAGCTGCTCTGTGACTCATCATTTTAACTGATAGTTTCAGAGACCCCGTATGAAACTGGAACTTCCCAGTTCTCTTCCAAAAATAAGAAAATTTCTTTCAAAACCCCATCCACGTTTTAGCTTCACCGGCAACTGAACAGTCTACATTCATATAAGTTTGGCTTTTTTTTCTTTTTTGAATCTGTCATTGTTTATTCAAAAAGACTGAAAAATGTAGTTGTTTTTTTAACAGCAGAGATTACAACTAGAAAATAGAAAGCGAAAAATGATGAGCTAATGGCGGAGCTGGTTAACTGGTTAACTCCTGTCTGGCCTGTGTGAAACGTACATGATATAAAACCTACTTTACACACTGATATTACACAAATCACACCACAGCACCAACATCCTCAGTTGGAAACAAACAAGTTGACGCCCACAGGTGAAGACTGATGTAGGTGGCACATTACTGAGGAAAAATAAACTCAAACTGATTCTTTTTGCTCATTACACTTGTGTCGTTTGACTCGTTTGTGTAATTTTTACATTATACTGTACATGCTTTTTGCACACCGGTCGTGTGTACAGTCAATTTTCAGCTCTCAGTGTTTATGTCTCTCTAGATCCAGACACATTATCCTTCTCCTGCTGGCTGACCTGTGTCGCGCATCTCTGTGATTTCTCCTGCTGAGCTGCGAGTTCCCTTTGTTCTGTACATAGTAGGTGATGATATGCAAAATAGTTCCAGCTTCCTGTTCACTCGCGCTCCTTTGTTCCACCTCCACTAACAGAGGTGCGGATCAGATGCCCTGAGAACAGCCGCGTCTCTCCTGTTCACTCTCTATCACGGCGGTGGAAGTGGGAAAGACAGAGCCTGAGGTTTGGTTCTTAGCGGGACACGGTGCTGTCAGGGCATCAGGTGAGAGTGTGTACCGTGCCCCCCCCCTCCCCCTCCGCCCCCCCACCCTCCACTCCTCACTTAATCAGTTCTGACACAATGCCAATCTCACAGTGGGTGGCACAAACAGTTTTATTCATAGATGTGGCACTGGGCTAGTGATCAGTCCACTCACCCCTCGCTGTCACTGTGTCGGCTAACATGCACCACTGGTCACTTACAGATGTTACTGTTTGTTTTTGATTTCAAGCGGTCTGGCATTTAACAACACCCTGACAACCATTAGTCCAGCTGATGGTATTTGACGGTCCATTGGGATCCTTCGGTGCTATCACAACTGATAGGTTTTTTTTGTTGTTTTTTTTCGCCGTTAAAGAGCAGAGATCTGATGACCTGAAAGTACAAGCTTCAACATACTGGAGAAAAAGGTGGAAAATGGGTGCAACTGTTAACCCAGTCACCGCTGAATTTAAGCACTAACTTCAATGAAACTGTGGCTGAGTGTCCTGAGGGCGTAGGCAAGCAATTTACTGAATTGAGCCAGACATAACTGAAAAATCACGTCTGCAGCACGTATAGCTGCTGTATGGTTTCTATTGTTGCCTCTGAAAAGCTGAACAGGAACTGCGAAGCAATCATAAAGCATGCAGGGAAGCAATTTCTTTCTCTTATTCAAGTGAAAAATTATTCCGTGCTGTCACAAAAGACTCCCTAACAAGGTGCTTTAAACTCTCTGGCAGTGCATTGCTGCGGGGTGTCAAAGAGTGGATAAGGTATAAATGAAGCTTAAACTCAAAAGTCTGTTTCTGGTAATAGCAGCATTTCGTTCCCTCTCCAATGTGCTTTTGATGTGGAGCTAAGATTAACAGTGTTAAATCGTCCTCTTCACTGTCTCAAACCAACAACACAGGCATAATGAGCAGAATGTTGACAACAAGAGTGTTTCTTTGAGGTGTACGAACATTGCGCAGACTTATTATCTTTTCCTTTGTGCAGGTTGTTGTATTAGAATCCAACTCTCTGCACACACACACCATTGACCACTGTGTGGTTATTTTTTAAAGAAGTCATATCATTTATGGTGGCAATAGAGGAATAGCCAAACACAGAGGAATGTTCCTTTCATCTCCTCCTAATCCTCCGTGATGCGATCCTGGCCGTCTACGCTCGAGTGGCTGCGTGGAGGCGCGGGGTGCCAGGGAATCCAGGGAATCCGGCATGGCAGGAAGATTTGCACCTTGGACATGTCGATCCCTCAGAGTTAATGAGGCCTATTGTTTGGGCTTCCATTATCAGCCTGCTGCATCCTGAGCCAGGCCGAGCAGAAGTCATGCATCATAAAGTTTAGGCTTTCCTTGATACATTGTGGACAGTAAGCAGAGCTCAGCGTTTCTCGCAGTCTCTGGATATAAACTCAGCAGACCACTGAATGTTCTCACACCAGATATGCTGCGCATTTGCATTACCAACTTTAATGTGTAGTTAAAATGACACCTGCTTTAGAAACCTTCTCTGACACATGCAGTGAGCCCACTTGATAAAACCCAGTCATTAATAATACCAGAGGATCTGTAATTACTCTCATTCTGAATACAAAAACATTTTTCACTCAATCTCCTATTGACAGATCTGATTCCTTTATGTGACACAGTAAACCTCAGATAGATCAGTACAAAACCAGACAGGCCGCTAACATTCACCAAACTCCCAGACGTCACAATTAGGAGCAGCTCAAAGGTCAGCTCAGATCTTGGCCCATGTTGCAATATTGAAAATCAAATCTACTGTAAAGATCCAGCCGCCCCAAGATCGAGGGAAGGTCGTCGAGTGTCACTGAAATTTTTTATTTTTTTTTAAAAAAGCACGGCCGCACGACACCAAAAGAGTCAAGTTCAGGCCTCCGGGGTGTCTGCAAAGGACACACACACCTGTGACGGGATTGAGCCGTGAGCTGGGGCTCAGGGAGGAGGGGATGGGGGGTGGAGGGGCGGGGGAGTTGGTGGGGTGGGGTGGGGGGGTTGTATTCTCTGCGAATGATTGGCAGAAAATGTCAGGCACAACACGTCAGCCCCATACAGACGCACAGCAGGCAGATGTCAGAGACGGCATGATAAGAGGGAGGGCAGGCTCACAAGGAAAGGAAGGAAGTGACATCTTCAGAGAGTTATGTCATCCCTCTGAAATATCCTACACAGTAGGCCTCGACATGCCCCACACCTGAAGCCTTTCATGTCTTAAATAACTATCTCCTGACCTATCACCAAAATGTGCAAGTCTTTAGAAAGTAGCTTTCTTCTTATGTTTGCCTCCTCTTTTCTTCCTGTTATCATTATTTTCCAAACACAAGGATTAGTCAGGGTCACAGTTTTGTCCACATGCTTGAATTGCACAGAAGGATATGCACAACCTTCTGGGCTGCACACCACTGGGGCCTGAGCCAGGGTCAGATATCTCAGAGGAGAAAGGCAGACTGAAGACCATCCACTGCATGTTAATTACAGTAAATGTGTTTTGTTTGACCTTGAGACAGTGCTTCATCCTGATTTATTGAAGTCAGGTTTTCTGAATATTTAAGCCAAATCTGTGGAAGCAATACGTTCTTGTACTTTTCTTTTCGTTTGAAGCAGTAGTTGTATCACACCCAGCGCACATGAATTTAATTAAGACAGTGGAAATGAATGCACGAAACGTTCTTTATTGTCTTGGACGGCTTTTTGAACGACAAATATGTCTCTCTTCTCTTAGGGCAACGCTCCCGTGGCCCACCCTGAAGATGAGCTGGAGCGTCTCACCAAGAAGATGCTGTTTGACATGGACAACCCTCCATCTGAGGAATATTTCGGTAAGGAAGAAGCTTCATCTCACTCACATGTGATTGGCTACAGTAAGAACATGTGTTACAGTCAGACAACTGGTGTAAATGATTAAATTAATGATGGTTTCATTTATTTTCATATGGCGTTGAAATATGGTGACATGCTGCTGCTCTGTGTTTCTGTTCTCTCATTAAGGCAAATCCATCACAAGTGTTGCCATGGCAATAACGTAAACTCAGCTCACCTTTAGCTGCTTTGGTTTCAGGGTCCTGGTGTTGTGCCACACTAGCCAGGTCTCCAGTGCACAGTTGCACAAAATACAACCTTCTTTTAGATAAGTTGATGATACACAGTTGTTAATGTTCTGGGATTGAGTTATGTAGAAAACAAAGAGTTTTGTATTTCACTATAAGGACAGGTTTACAGCAGTCTGTGTCTCGGTCAGAACTGGTCCTGCAGGCAGATGACTGGTGCCATGACTTTAGTGTGAAGACAAAATGTTTCCATTTCTGTTCAGCAAAAAAAACTAACAACAAACAAAATGTAGTTTTTAAAAGCTGAAGCCCACAAGTGTTGATACTGTACTTTCAGCATTTTGACATTTCTGCTGACACAGCTAGCACAGACCTAAGGGTGTAAAAGGATGTTAGATAACAAGAGATACTGTATGTTCATTGTTTTCATATTTACATAGCCAAAATGCATTGATAACCCTCATTTATTGATTTATTTCAAGTAGCTATTTGTAAGATCTGCTATTGCTACAACAGCATCAGCATTAACTGCTCTTTTACTTACTAGTCTAAAAGAAAGGTTTTAAGTTCAGTGTCAAATGTCATTTTCTTTATTCCCCAAGAGGCGAAAGTGACAGCAGTGTTAAAGGGACTACGATGAGTTTCGAAAGGACAAGTGTTTTCACACTACATTTCTCAAGAATGTTTTCATTCATCAAGAATGAAAGTTGGAGGTTCAAAGGCGATCAGATACAGATACCGTCGTAGTTCCGACCATAAACAGCGATCTGGCGGCGTTATTCCCATGACCCGCCGGGCAGCGTCCAGGAAACCGAAAGTAGGAATTCTGGGCGAGCCGACCACTAAATAATAATATCAAAATAACTATAAAGACAAAATGATATATTTATCCAAAATGGAGCCATTAACAAGTGTGGGTGACATAGATTCATCCACATTAATATGAGACTCTCTTATAACCGAGGCAGGTTAGTCTCTTTACTCACTTCTTTCTAGTGTGGTTTAAAAAAAAAAAATCTGTTCTGTGCATTGGACTAAGAAGAGCCAAACTTCACTTGTGTTCCTCATATCGCCATTAGATCTATTATTGTCTCTTGTATACTACATGTTAGAGCTGTGAATACCTGAATACTGATTATTATGGCCTGCTGCACATGCTATTTCTCTTCACGTCTTCTCTCCGCCGCAGCCTCCTCTCGTTCTAGTTTTTCTTACCCCGTGCATGCTGACATTTCATGTGCTCCACGAATCCTGGTGCCGGTGCTTGAACTATATCATAATTTGCGCTATAAATGCTCCTACATACTCAGCTGTCATTGTCTCTCGCACAACAACACAGTCTCTTCACAATGCGGCGTTCATAGGTGAGAGCAGCAAAGTGGCTAAAATAAACCTGTGACTCACTCTTTGATTCACATGTTACACCGACACCAGGAAAAGCTTTGCAACACACTCGCACAAGTATCCTTTTTGATGCACTGCAAAAGTCATTCTGAAAGCATTAGCGCAGGTAGTGTGATCTCATGAGGAGCGCTCGCTCTGTCGCTGTTCGCTGTGATATTTTGTGAAAACATAAAAAAAAAAAAAAACAAGCTCTTCAATTACTCTTGAATTTCTCCTGAACTACAGGTTGTAGTACTATGAAACCAACCTGCCACATTTCTGGTGACAAAGCCTGAATAAAACAATGTGGGATAGTGGGTTAATAGACTAAAACTGGCATAAGGTTTCCTAGATTAGCCTACCCAGTGACCCACAAAGTTAGTTTTATTTCACAAGAACAATGTTTTTGGAAATGGCTCAAGGCTATTGAGTGCAATGCAGGTGTGTGAGAAGCAGACGTGGATAAACTGGTATTCTTGGTGTCTCTTATCCTCTTATTTCCATGGTGTTGACACGGCAGCATATCTATACGAGTCTGGGAAGAAGTCCTCAAGGTAGCGTCTCAAAGCTGCATGGCTGTGATCAGAGGATAAGGCCCAACTCCTGCTCAGGCTATAACAACAGGCAGAGATACAGTGACTGTGGAGAGATGAAACGTCCTGATTTTGATAAAACTCACTGTCCAGCTGTATTTCTTTTTCATGTTATTGAGCCTTTTTTTTCTCAGAAGCATTTGATATTTAATTTTGTTCCTGTTTTTGAAAAAGAATAAAAAAAATACAAGTGCCAGGATTAAACAAAATATCAATTTTAATACTATTTCGCAAAATAGGATTCAAACGACAAGGATTCTGTGCATTTATATTTCATTTCTTATTTTTCCGCCCTCTATACCCTCTGCTGCCAGCGAGTGCCATCCCTCTGCTGCTCTCTGTTCTCTAGCCTTTAATCCCCTTTGCCCTGGAATTAGTTCCCATGCCCATTAGATACCTCACTCAATACATTCAATGGGACTCTGGAGCAGGCTTTATATCAGCACATAATCACACAGCACACCATGATAGCATGTGTAGGTGTATTATAGCTACAGGGACGTGTATTTAACTGGTATTAAGGGATATTCGGCTTCACGTTGGTGCGCACTGATGTAAAAACCTTAATTGGTTCACATTAGACATAGGTCAAATGGATCTGCTGGCTTAAGCAAAGTGTAGTCATTTTACAGAGGAGTGGCCCCTCAAAGCCTTGTTGGCCTAAATTTTGTGTGAATGTGTATGTGCTGCAGACCTGGCATGAACTCTGTGTACTGCTATACCATGCATGCAGTTGGCACTAATTTGCCAACTATAAGGCTGACTGGCTGAGGGCTGGTAAAACAAGGACATGCGAGTTGAGAAATGGGTCATATGTGAGCTGAGGTAGCCAGAACAAGTTAGGGATAGCGCGTGCGTGCGTGCCCAGCTGACAGCGGCTGACTGTCACTGGAGTGGAGCGGAGCAGGGGAGGGGAGGGGAGGGGAGGAGAGGAGAGGAGAGGAGGGTCATCTTGTGGTTAAACTAGGCGACAGCTGAATTAACGGAGAGATAGAAAGAGGATGAGAGCAGGAGCACGACTGAGGTGACTGCAGGGACTCATTAGGAGAGAGTTCAAGCGCAGGCACATGCTGCTCTGCAAATCCACAGAGCCTCCTTCCTCCCCCGCTGAATAATGTACATATAGTCGCCGCGGTTAAAATTGACTTTAGCCTGGCATGTCTCTTACTATATAGCCAATTCGGTGGGAAAATCAGTCCCAGAGCATGAGACTTTTGTAATTACAAAGGATCTGATGGCACACAAGCCTCTTCTGTTTTGGCGGGGTACAGGGGGAAAGAGGGCCAGCAGTTGTTGAAACCCTAAGGCTAGTAATTAACAAGATTAATCAAAGTGGGGCTGCGATCTCTAGCACGCTACTGGACTGGATCATTGTCTTCCTATAGCAAAGTTTTATTGGTGCCACTAATGTCTTTGATGAGCTTCTAATCTGAACAGCTAAAGCGGGTTTTCATTGGTCCAGAGGGGGTTAATTGAATTGAATTAACGTTAGACTCTGGCTCTGTGATGTCACAAGGAAACTTTTCATTAGATTCAATTGAGCTCCATCTGTAGCTTATGCGTTACACAACATCATTATGCCCCTTTACCAAAACAGCAGCCCAGCAATTACACCAGACAAGTATTTGAAGACTTTCCGTGCAGAAACAGGCACATGAAAAGCAGCCATTCTCACATACAAATGCTCCTCAAACTGTAAAAAACCTGAAAATGATGCACTATAAAAGAACAGCTTTTCTTGTGAGAAACCCAGTTTGCAAGCCAGAAATTCCCCTGTGATTGAAGCTTCTTTGAAAAGCAACTGATTAGTCCTGATTTAGAGTTCCAGATTAGATTTGAGTAATCTGAAAGAGCCTTTTCTCCAAATGTCATCATCCGTCATATTTAATCCACTTAGGTTGTGCGTAGGTGTACTGTGTTTGTGGAAATCTAATAAGACACAGCTCCTCAGCTTGCGGTACAGATGCCTTGGCATTTGTGCATCAGAGGAACTTACAATATTTTGTCATCACTACATTTCTGTCAACCAAAACCAGAACGTAAAGCTGAATAATTGAAAGGATGAGATGCTTTGCATTATTTACAATTAGTGATGATGATACTTATGCAGTGTAGTTCATTCTGCTGCAGAGAATCTGTTTTTATTCCTCCTTTAATACCAAAGTGACAAGTTGAGAATTCCTTCATGTGATCCCAGACTTTCAGTTTCCCACTGTATAGAATTAAAAAAAGAAGTGAAATTTTAATATCCAATCAATATTTATACAGTGATTTTCCGGAGAGGTTTCGGAGCAGAGGCATAAATGTTTTTGAAATGTTACAATCAGATAGTGGAGAGTGAGATAGTCACTGGAAATGAGCACAGCGTCATATGGGCATACTGTACTGTACTCCAACACAGGACTCTGGGCTGTCGGGAAAGCCTTTTCCTCCTGGTTTGAGCGAGCCTTTGTTTTATGATAAGAGCCAGAGAAGAGAAGGCAGGCTTTGCCATTTTTCCTCATAATGTCAGCTGGAGGAGCGCTCATAATTTATGAGACACCTTGCATGAAATGTTCATGAGGAATCTTGGAAGAGATACAAATGGCAGTGTAGCTCCAGTAACAGTACAGGCCAGAGGAGTCAGAGCAGATCAGCTAAGGTAATTGGGTCAGAAAAAGTTTAGGTTCACATAGTGCACTGTTGTGGAGCTGCCTCTGTTTCTTTATAACACAACTGAGCATCATAACTTAATGTATTAATAGGCTTCCAGTTTAGACAGCTTTGTGCATTGTCTAAGATACTCTGGTGGAGTTCATTTGCATATTACTGAGGTCGCCCTCAGCAACCTCTTAGGAGTTTGCTTTTAGATGTGCCTCTACATGTCATAACAAGTGGGATGTGTGTCAGAGTAAAACCTTTCTGATGCTTTAAAAAGCCCCCCCCCCTCTCCTCCTCCACCTCCCGCTTCCCAACCACGCTTCCCCACCACTCTCCACCTCCACAGCCTTCAAATGCCTTTGGCCAACCATCTCCCCCAGTACAGACAACTGTTTCCATTTACTGTGTGAAGGTTAACCTCCTCGCTCATTTTTAATGTTCAATGGGCGTGTGTACAAACAACAGAAAAGCTTCTCAAAATATGCAGATACAATGTGATAGCACGTTTACAACGACTGCAGCTTTCATTTAAAATGCAGCAAAAAAAAGTTGTTGTTTTTTTCATTAGTGCAGTTTCCATCCAAAATGAGTGCACTTTTTTTTTACCAGAATTAAAAGAAACTCAGCAAGAAGTAAATCCAAGTGAATTAGTCTCTGGTAACTACAGCGGTGCGGTTTGTTGAGATAAACAGCTGGTTAGACCCGTTGCAGAGGAAGAGATGACGTGACTAAGAGAGTGTCAGTAAAACCTCAAACAGAACACAATGTTGGAAACATAAGATGTTCGTGTTTGTTACATGTCTCCTCGTGACTCCGCTACACTTCTGATGTTTTTGTCACCGCCGCTGTTCTCCCTCTCAAACAGTGAGGCAGCGGCGTCAATGGGCATTTAAGTCACATGGCTCATGTACATCATGATTTATTCTCCAGATGTGTTTTCATTGCAGATAAAGCTAATCCAACATTTCCTCCTGCTGCTCCTTCACAGTAACAACATTCAATGGGCAAAAAAACAAAACCAAACGTGACTTTTATTGTGAAGCCTTTATAGTGTCACATTTCTGACAACCAAAGGTCATGACAATAAAACCTTTATTAAATATTTTAATTAGACTGAAATGCTTAGAAAAAGACAGAAAGAAAACTACTAGCAGTAAAAGTAGTTGATGCTTTGGATGAAATAAAAAAAGGAAAAGATAATAAATCCCCACATGGCACTGTACTTCCTTCCACTGCACTGACTTTCTTTTGATGCAAATAGAAACAATATAGCACAGGAGTTGGACTCAATATTGTCTTTCATCTACCTACTTTAACCTGCCTTCATTTTATTACCACACTAATCTCCATCCAGGCCCCTTACTATGAAGAGACTGTTTCCTCTTTCACTTCCAGAGGATTTCCTCCAATCACAATGGCTGAGTGTTGGCCCTGTCTTTGTTGTGCTGTGCTGTAATCCATGTGTGTATATAATGTGTGCGTATGTGTGTGTGTATGCCGCAGCCCTCGCTATGAGACACAAGAGCATAATGCTGCTGGAAGGAGGTCAGCGACCACCCAGGGGCAGGGGGGGCATCATATGAGGCAGTCTGGTGACATGGCAACTCATCTAAAGCCCATGCATCACTATACCACCTACAGTGGATTATAATGTACGACTGCAAATGACAAGATTATACAACACAATAGCCACGGATGATCCATCATAGCTGCCTTTTGTGCAGGAAACGCTGTATGTATGTCAGTGTAAGGCTGCAGATTTGACTTTTAAGACCCTTTTTCTCCTCTTGGAAATCATGTTAAATGCTTTGAAAGACAGATCTTATGAAAATCTATTTGAGCAGCTTCAAGGAAAACTGTCCATAACTCAGTTCTTTTATGAATGAGATCTCAGTAGTTTTTTTTTCTGCTCTGTCATCATCTTTGCTTGTAATTGGTCACATGGCGATGTTGTCAGTCCTCGATTGTATTTGTGACCGTGTGGGGGCAACAGCTCCGCTTGACGTGGACTAGTTTTTCAGCACAGTTCACGGCTCTCCTCTCTGCCACTTTGTCCTCTCATTATCTGGCCCCAGCGCCGCCGCTGACCTCGCAACGCTGCTTTCTAGTTTCTCAGCTGATGCGGTTGTGCCAGCGTGGGGCTTCTCTTCCCAGCGACAGAAGCCCGCTTTTTGGCAGTGGTTCACGTGAGGTGACCAACCCCCCCGCTCCCCTCCACCGCCGCCTCCTCTTCCACCGCCTCCTCCTCCTCCTCCTCCTCCCCTTCCCTCCCTCCTCCCGCCAGGCTCGGCGCTTGCTATCCTGCCTCGTTGAGACAGCTCCACTGAGGCTTGCAAGATCAGCTGCCGTGCGAGCCCAGCTGAGGCTTCCGGGCACTCACGTTGCTAGATTTCATTTGTGAGTGAGCGTTTGACCTCAGGAATGAGTAGACATCCGCATGCTCATGCACGCAAACGCAGACATCCTTTACAAGCACACGGGTGCGCACGGATAAACAGCATATAAACACACGGACGTCTTTCAGCGCACAGCTTGTCCACATGTTTCTGCTGCACACACACTCACCTGTTCCCTGCCTCTCTCTCTATCTCTATCTCTCTTACTCTCTTTCTCTCTTTCACCCCATTCGCCAGCCCCGCTCGCTCCCTGGCACCCCTCCATGTCGCCCCTGCCAACCTGCTTCTAAAACATGTAACCTACACTCGGCCCCCCCTCGCTCTGCTGCCGCGGGCCCTGACAGGCCGGGCTGTAATGCTTAGTGGCACAGGCTCGCCTCTCCTCCGTCCTCCACCATCACTGCAGCAGTTCTGCAGATTGCTATTTGCTGACATTGGGAATGAGATTAAAGGCGGGGGTTAGGAAAGAGGCATTCAGAAATTGAAATGCGGCGATGACAGCTATTTCTCTTGTCATCCCAAGGCAACTGAAGGCCACAGCGCTGTCAGGCTGCACACGGGTCCATCCGCGGCAACAAAGTAGATTAACCTAGAGGGGAAGAGGGATGAAACAGGGAACAAATCGTGGCCTCTGGCACTTGAATAGCTGGGAGTTACAGGCCTAATGTGTTCAACAGACTTATTTTCCGCTGTTTACCATCCACTGACCTTTTGTTTATGTATTTAATTAAGTGCGAAGAAGCTATCACAGCTTCCTACCTTTATTCCACTCACCTTCTTAAGGCGTTCACAATAATTTAATGCTGAGTGAGTGGATTGAAACACTTAAACAGTAATTGAGCCAAATAAAAATGTAGCAAGATATACGTTTCTATTAGTTTTGTTTAAATCCCTGCCCTGTTGTGTGTTGTTAATATTGAAACACAATATATGAATGTGTTCTTACCACTATATCCACTGGATATTTTAATCCAAGCACAAAACTTAAGTTGAAATCCCAAAATGGATTTTGTGGTTCTTTTATTAGTTTTGGATACGAGCTGTAGTTGCCGGCTTTGCCTTTGGGGTTTGCAAGGGTTGCACCAGCAGAATTGTATTCTTCAGTAACACAGTGTGAAAAGTTTGGTCTCCCACAAAAAAAGTTCCTTGCGATCCTTCTTTACATGCACGATCTTTGATTTCTGACGATGTAAGATCAAATTGAGCTGCAAGTGTGCTCCCTCTCTGCCTTTCATGCTGCTTCAATATCACGGCGTGAAAAAACAAAGAAGGCAAAGACTGAGGGAAATCTGAAGCGTTCTGCCACTCAACATCCCCCATTCCCAAACAACAGCGTCTCACTGCCACTACAAATACATTAGAAATCAATTATTTATGGAACAGAGTCAGGGCCTCTTTAATCTTTTCTTTTTATCCAATTAAATTGTCTAACCATTCTAAGCCTCTATAGCTCACAGGGAATGCGCTTAAAAAAAAAAAGAAGAAGAGAAAAGAAGAAAAGAGTTTTTCTTCAGTCCTTCTTTTGACTTTCGATGTAACAGAGAAGAGACACTTCTGAGAGTTAAAGAATGAAAGGAAAGAAAGTGAGTAAAGTGTAAATGAACTCCCCCTCCCGCCCTGTCACCGCTGGATTGGTTCTACAGGAACTATTTGAAGTTTTGATATTAAGACTCTGGTTCCATTCCCCGCGCAAAGGGACGCTGGGGAGCGGTGAGGCCTTTCATGATTCCTTCATGCCCAGCTGAAATAGTTCGAAAGTATTTGGGATCATCTCCACAGGGGTAAATACGATGTTGCTTCAATTGCTGTCCTGTATTATTCAAGAAGTCAATTGAAGTAGTGTCTCAAAATTGAAAATGCTTACTTCTGATGCAGATGTGTGAAATTATTGATGTGAAGCATTGTAAAACACTCGGCACGTCTCCCTATTATCATACAGTAAGACTGTTAGAGGGGAAAAAAACTGTTCCGGACTCAGACAAAAAAAAAAAGCTTCACATTTTCACACTTTGTGGAAACGTTTTCTTACAAACACAATTTTAATTGATTTGTTGCTTCATTGTTTCGACCATTTATGAACATTATGCAGTTCTTTGTCAAATGTTAAGATTATAGAATGTAATAATGAAAATGAAGTTGGAGAGACTAATTAGGAGTGAAAATAGAGATGAAACAGTGAGTCAATGAGAATCAATGAAGTCAAGATTCTTTGGTTTCATCTTCTCTAACGTGAGAATTTGCTGCTTTTCTCAGCAAAGTTGAATCCTGTTATAAAGACGTCAACATGCGCCTTTGGAAACAAAAATGGCGTTATTCACTCTTTTGTTATGTTTTATGAACTAGATGATTTTATTTATTCAACAAAGCAATAATTGGCACATTAATTAATAATGGAAATGGCAAGTTACAGCTTCGCTTTTATCATTGTTTTACATTCACAGTGGCCACATTAGTTAGGTACACCCTGTGCAGTCACAGTCCTTTAAGGGCATTTTCTATGAAGTCTATATGACAGTGTTGTAGAGGTCTCGGTTCCATTGTTTGAATCATTAAGCTGATAGAGGTGCAGCAAAGGACAGTATTTTCTAACACACACACACACACACACACACACACACACACACACACATACAACTTTAACTGTGCCTTCAGTATTGAAAGAAAAAATTATGGGCTGGATAACAATGGGTGTTGATGTGGCTTACAGTACAGGTGAACCTGATTAAATAGTCACAGAGTCACTGAATTCCCAAGAAAGAAATCTAATTGTAGTGGGGACAAATGAAAGTCTTTTAGTTCTTTTCAAACAATACTGGTCAGAACTTATAATGACTCATTTATCGTGAGTTGTTCAACAGGAAGTTAGTCTGCAAACATGTCTGTGATTAGACAAAAGTCCTTTTTAAGTGAAATGACCAAAACTATTCATGTTCCAGTTTCTATGAACATGTCACATTGAAATCTGGGAAATTATCATGGACTTTTTCCCCCCTGTTCTTACCAATTATTGCCCAAACAATTCATTTCACATTAATCAATAATACAAATTATTGTTTGCTTCAGCCCTAAATGAAAGTAATCATTGTCCACAGCCTTGTTCATATTACATTTTTATTTTTAATCAAGTTTCTTCAATGCTGCATCCTGAAATAGTACACATTATTGAGCTGTGGTCGATCACCCTTTATATTAATAATGACTCACATGTACTACATGTACTACATGTACAGCATGTTCTGTATCCCATCATCTTTATCAAAAACATTCAGCAGGATTGCAGACAAAGCTGTGAGCTCCAGCTTTCATTCATTTTCAAACAATAGAGATCATATAGTTTCATGTCTGACATGACGTGACACACTGTGTGATGTCATGTCATTTTAACAACGTACTCTCAGCACTTTTAAACTTTCTTCACCTTATTATTGGGCTGAGTTTAACATTTTGAGGCGACACTGGGAAGTAGACGAGCACTTAACAGGTCTGGGGGCCGACTGTATACAGCCTCAGATCCGCTGCTCTTTGTTTCAGCGTTGTGTGTGTGTATGTGTTCATGTGTGGGCCGCTGATTTGTACACGCAACATGGCATGACATGTCTCTGGGTATGTGTACAGTATATGATACATGTGTCTGTGTTTGTATATATACTCTACATGTGTGGCATGTCTGGCTCAAAGAGATACTTTTTTTCATTGTGCGCGTGTCCGTGTCTGTGTGTGTGTGTGTGTTGGGGTAAGACTGTGTACACTGTAAGCACAGTCGCGCACAAATAGCTCCTGAGGGCCCCTGCGATCACAGACTGCCAAAAGGAAAAGGATTTCCGAGAGGTTTCCTTCTCGCTATTTAAAGTGGGAGCCCTGTGGGACATGTCTGGCATTCTCATCCACTCACTGAAGATGGCCTGTGATCTGAAGCCACTAACAGGCTCAGCGTGCTCCGTCTCTGTCTCTCGCTCACTCTCTCTCCCTTTCTCTTTCCCTCTGGCTCTCTGAAGTGATTACCCTGCTTGTGATTCCACTGACACCCACATGTCCCCCCGAGACGTGCCTTCGCTAGTTTGTTTAATCTGCCTCCCTGTACAGTAGGTAACACAGCCGTAATTGAGGTGTGGATAGAGCTGTGGTAGCAGATGAAACCGATAGCAGGTTTTATGAAAACTCACGCACGCTATAAGTCGACGTGGATGAAGGCAGTCGCTGAATTTATGTACAAAATGTCTTCAACGGAAGTCTTTTGTTTCTTAATGTCTCCCCAGTCAATGCACGGCGACTCCTGTCATAATAATAATAATAAAAAGTCACACATATCAGTGCTTCAATGAGGATTTTTGAAATGTTGCTGGAAAAGTTGTGGCTCCAGTCATTCTTTAAGCAACTTCTCTCAGTTTCCAGTGGGGCTGCTGATAAGATAATGAGTTATCTGAGATTAGAATACCATTAGCGAGCCTCGCAGTCAAGCAGATATTTGATCTCAACAACATATGACTTCCAAAGTTGTGCTGATACCTGAGACAGATTCTGCTTTACACTCCGTTTGAATTTTTTGATATGAAAACAGTAAGTGGAACTGTGAAAATGCAAGCATCAGATACTCTATCTCCCCCGGTTAGTGTCTCGCCTCTGTCTGTAACATGCTTGAACCGCTCTGTTCAGAACATACAGAGTGTCAATCATCGCCCAAATCAGCCTTTAGATGAAGCAAAAAATGAAAAGGGAACAAAAATGATCCATAGAACTGAACTTGAATTAATTAAATATACTATATCATACTTCCTCAGAGAGATTGCATCTGTCCTCAGATGTGTAAAAAATAAAACATTCTCAGATATCTTTTTAAACCCTATTATTGTAAGATACCAGTAATTAAATTGACAGTGTTATTAATTGGGTTGAAGATAACTTGCATTGAGTCGAGGACATCTTAAACTCAATTAAAGATATCTCTAACTCAATTAAAGATATCCAAATGCCATGTCCCGCAATATGCAATCAGGCTCTTCCTGGCGCAATAGTATCAGTTCACTTGTGCCCCTTTTACAAAGACTTAGTTGTTCTTCTAAAGTTTTCTTTTTATCATTTAAAGCTTGACTTTTTGAAATAGATGTCACACTTTGGTGATGTCTACAGCCTTTTTAATGTGGCATAATTATAGTATTTAATCCTTCCTTATCCAGTGTTTGAAATAGAAATGAAGATTAGACACTTCTGACATCAGAAAATAAGGCATTTAAAGGGACAGTCCTTTTTTTCTTTTTCTTTTTTTGGGGGGGACAAGGTAATATGCGCTGGTGCACAGGCAACAGCGTCCATGCTGTGGTCAAACAGTCTGACAAGACAGGCAGGCAAACAGGCAGGCAGGCAGCAGGAAGTGAACAGTCAATGGAGAAAATAGATACTTACATAAAAATGATTCACCAAATTGGAGGCTTTTTATTCTATTATTTCTTATATTATCAAAATAACACAATAATAGATAGATAGATAGATAGATAGATAGATAGATAGATAGATAGATAGATAGATAGATAGATAGATAGATAGATAGATAGATAGATAGATAGATAGATAGATTTACTTTATTAATCCCGAAGGAAATTCAGGTGTGGTCAACTGCTCACAGAAGAATCAGTCACACACACATACGATAAAAACAGATTATAAATATCTAAAAATAAATAGTAATAATAATCAAGTGAGTTGATAACAACAATTTTGATAATCAATTAAACGTGGGTCATTTATACTGTAAGTTTCTTAAATACTGTATGAAGTGTGTTTTTTTCTTTTTTTAAATTTATTTTGACTGTAACGCCTTGGGACATTGAGGCCTGTGAGAACTTCAGCATTTCTTGCATTTTTTTTGACATGGTGAACTGTGCAATAAGATAAAGTGCAGGAATATAGTTTCTAAGTGCGAGGTTCATACGTTGTTTTGAGAGATATCCTCATTGTTCTGTAACACACAGAAACACACGAGTCTCCTGGATAAAACCCTGCAGGTTTGTGTTGTTGTCAGTGTGTTCAATTATTTCAATTTTTGTTTTAAAAAAAAGTAATTTTCCATTGTCATAACAGATGGCTCCGAGTACTGCAATACCCATGAGCCTCAGCTGATGGTGGTGCAAACCGGAGCAGTGGTCATATCAGAATATTTAGTTGTTGCAGCTGTGAACAAAAATCAAAACACATCACTACAAAATTCATCCAAAGAGCCAGAATTTCAATGTGAGAGAGTGAATGAGACACTGGAAACAAGGCAACGTCACATCTCTGTAACTGATCCACGTAATAATGACAACCAACACGATTCCTCTCTCACATGTCAATGTAACATTCAGGTATTCAAAGAACAAAACACTGTAGTTTTGGGATGACATGCTCGCCCTCATTTTACATCATTTTTTAGAGGTGTGTTGGAAATACTTAGATGTGCGCTGTACATATCTGTTGACAAGGCCCTTCTCCTCTGAACTGATCGGGTCTGAGCTGCTCTGGTCTGAAAAGATTTGCTGCTCTGTGTGATGCTTCTCATCAGGTTGAGCCGTTTGTTATCACCGGAGCATCTGTCAGTGCATGCAAACAGAGTCACACCTTCCCCAGACCTTCTTCACAATGATTTACATGATTGGACAATTTGTCTGGACCTTTGCAATATTTTCAGTGAGTGGAGTGTGACTGTTGGCTTCCTGATAAATGCTATCTGACCTTAAATATCTGTGGATTTATAGTGAATCTGAGCTCAGCCTCCCCCTCCTCCTCCTCCTCCTCCCCCTCTTCTCCCCAGGGCGCTGTGCCAGCTGTGGAGAGAACGTGGTGGGTGAGGGCACCGGCTGCACAGCCATGGACCAGGTCTTCCATGTCGACTGCTTCGTCTGCATGACCTGCAGCACCAAGCTGCGTGGCAAGCCCTTCTACGCTGTGGAGAAGAAGGCGTACTGTGAGCCTTGCTATATTGTAAGTAACTTCTGCCCTTTTCACATCCACGTGCCTCCCCACTATTAAGCTCACTCTGGTTCGTTATGTGTCCGTGGGGGAGGGCCCACCGGTAGCTCTGTGGCTGAATGTCCATATAATTTCACTTCATCCAACCACATTTCATTTCATCAGAGCCTGACAAGACGCCAGGTTCATCGTTTTGTCTTTGGTCTTTGGTGAAACTGTTATCTGTGATTCATTCTCCTGAAAGTTCAGTGATTTCCTTTAGTTACACAACTGTACTGTAAATGAAAGGTAGGAGCATTTGGCACCAGAATCCCTATATGGACTTGATACATGTTCAGTGTTGAATGCGTTACAGACCAAGTTCATGAGTTCATCGATGACAGGGAAAAGCCTACTCGTCTCGCTAACAGCTACTGTAACTGGTGGTGATGACTAGTTTTTCAGTCTACACTCATCAACATTTTTCTGTTAACAATGAATCAAATGTGTGGGTGTTAGTGTGAAAGAAGTGAGGAACCTACAGAGAAAAATTACCCAACTGTAGTTCTCTTACATTTACTCAGCATTGTAGTGTCTTTGAGCTCATTGTTTTGGTTTGTATGGTTTTTCTAGAGAAAAAACCCACTGCTGACTCCTACAACAAGTGTCAGAATAACAAAGTTAACAATGAGCTGGTGTTAGTAGAGGAGCGTTTAGCCTTGGAGTGAATACTGGACTGAAAGTGAGATGTGATTTATTAATGTCTACCGGATGTGGTAAATGGTTCCTAACGCACTGAACATATCAACTTTGAACTTGTCAGTGAAGAGACTGCACTTATAGCTCCTCTCTAGTTTTATTGACTACTCAAAGTGCTTCTCAATAGAAACCACACACACACACACACACACACTTTAATATAGCCTATTTTTTTCTATATACACAATCTGGGCTTTAGCAGCTTGCATCAATACATTTTCAACGAATGTTTGAAAGGCTTGAACTGTTGCTTGTTGTTTACAGTGACATCAAAGCCAAATGTTAAGAAGAGCAGCTTTGAAATTGATTAGCACCTTAGTTCTCTTGGCTACTCACCTCTCAGTTCTTGTAGCCCAGGACTGCAGTGACAGGCGCCTTTTGTTCTCCTGAATAATGATATCGGAGAAGCCTTCATTGATTTTCTTTTAATGGAGGATTTCCAGATATCTCTTCCTTGGTGAATTAGATCACAATTATAAGAACTATGTTTTCACAAGAGCTGATGCACAGCTATCTGAGTTACAGCTGATGAGCAGTCAGATATGGTGTAAAACGCACTTGATTTATTAAATTGGTGTCAAAATCATGTTAGAATATAACATGGTGATAATTGTGTGGATCAGATAAAGCAGAAGATTTTTTTGGTGTCTCATTCCCACTATTAACGTTGGGTTTTAAATCCATCAGAAGGTAACCAAACAGGAATTATTCATGTCACATTATTTAATTATTATTTTTATTTCTCTTTTTTAAATTCCTTCTCCAAAAAGTGTGACGTGTTTTTCTGTCACTATGTTGTGCAACACACATGAAACTATTTCCTGGCACAAAATTGTCAGTGAACCCACATCAACTTACGAGACCACAGAGATATCATTTTTGCAGAAGTGTGTCCCTTGTTGGGTTTCATTAGAATATAGTTCACTACTGGAAATGACAGGCAGGCATTTCTCAACATCAGCAATATCATGGGTAAGTTTGTAGGTCATTCCTGGAAGCTGAGACAGGAAGAAGCTGTCCAACGCAATGAAACATCACAATGGAAATTCTGGGAAAAGAGATCAATTTTGACTCTTTTATTTCAGAATGAGTGATTCATATAATATTTGGTTTAATTTACACACATTTTAAATCTACCATACAGTATAAAGGTAGATCTCCATGCAGGATCGCTTTTTTTTATGTTTTACCTGACATCTGCTCTATTTCTATTAGATCAATAAGAAAACATTGAGCAAGTAATTGGTTCACTGACCTGCTGGAGCCTGACAGAGGAGATGTAAAACTAATATGAGATACAATTACATCTTCTTATGGATCAACACTGCCAATAAAACACTGTAAAAGTGTAAAATATGGGACCTTAGGCAGAGTAAACGTCGTAACGACAACCCATGATGTGAAAACTAGATTGTTCTACTGTTTAACATCCTCGGCCCAGCTTTCCTACAGTAGGTTTTTCTGCAGGCCTCCTGAGACAGGTAGAGGCCACACTGAAAGAAACGCTGTCAGGTAGTTATTTGTAGAGGAAACACCGACGTTCCACTTTCCAGATTGTGGAAGAGAGAGTTTTCAGGAGAAATAATTGGGCTTGTACAAGCAGCAGTGCAGCTTGCAGCTCGCTAGTTAATGAGGAGGTTAAAGCTTTGTTTTTGGTAGATGAGGAATAAAGCATCTTGATGACCAGAGCAGTTAAAAAACATAACAAGATGTCTTAAAGAAATTAATTAGAGCACACGCTGAGATGGTTGATTCCTCTGGCACAGCACATATTAACACATACATACAATACCTTTACATCACTTGCTGGAAATGGCTCCATGTGCACTTTACCAGCAAAGTCTCAAAGCTGAGCCACATGACGTTAAAACCAGTGGCAGGCCATCTCTTAAATCATCCCTTTTCAGAGGCACTCACTGTGATTGTAGTTGTCTTGTCTGGAAGTTCTCCAACTCTGATACATGCGCTAAAGAGGAATGGGATAATTTAAGAACTTTATTTATGCATTTCATCAGCATAAATGTTCTTCTGGCACAAGATCAAAAGGATGGGGGAAATCTGAATTTCTTAATGAAAGTAATTTCTTCTTCTTTTATTCCCATCCTCAGGGTCATACGCCTCTGTACGATTAGAAAATGAACGTGAGAGTTGAGTCTCTGAAGAGAAATGTCATATCCCAGAGAGGAAGACCAAAACTTCAAGTTAGCCTCCAAGTCAGTCAGTCTAGGAATCTCTAAGAGCAAAACGAATGTTAATGATGCGCCGTCGGTGCGTGTTTGACTGTAGATTCCTACACTGTTAAATCTGCAGCACATTAAACCCAGTGTAACCTCTGTTTTCAGTAATTTAGTATCACACTTCCACAAGACTGGGGGAGCCAGAACAGAGAACTGGATGATATGAGTTCAGTTATTGAAACATTTTGTTTTGAGGTAAATTTAGATTTTTTTCTAGTTTAACATTTTGGGAGATACTGTACAAAGTCAAGAGTGAGATGAAAACATTAGTGTCTCTGTTTGCTAGAGTCGTTGTCAGGTTAGCTTAGCTGTAGCTTAGTTTAGTGTAAGGATTAGAAACAGGGAAAAACGGCCAGCTCCATCCATAGGTGGGAGGAGAACAACAATGCGGTCATCAAAATCCAAGCAGCAGAGCCTGAGAAATTCTGACTTTCATTCTGACATTGTGGTCAAACATCAGAAATCCTGCTGCTCCTGGGATGCAGGCAGCTTAATAGTGCATTTTGTGGTGGCAAGTGTCCATGTTTTTCAAGCTCAAAGCCCCACAGTGTAACCTTGCCCTTTTTTGCTAAATAGCCTGGGTCAAACAAACTTCGGTGACATCACTGTGGCATCATCAGGGTATTTTTTAGATGGTGGAAAAGCCCCCCGCTGAGCCACAGAGGACGATATTCTCTCTGGGATGAGGAAAGTGAACTAAGGAAGGAAAAAGACTGAAATGAGATAGTTTAAAACAGAAATTAGTTCAAAGTTAAAACAGGAATACTGGATATGTGCATTGGTGAGATTTATGACAAATCCAGTGGTATGTATGTATAGTAACATACATGAAAATTGTGTCCGCTGTACTGTATTTAAAAAACTACAGAGCAGATTTATTTTCATACTGTGTGTATGTTACAGTATGTACTCTAAGGGTGAAATACATTTTTCTCTCACCCCGTGGCTGTGTACTACATTTGATGAGGAATACCTCACAGGTATAACAGGTGCCTGAGGAAACTTACTGTTTGTACAGTATTATGCAAAAACGTATTAATCTCTTTGCTAGGAATTGTAGGAATACATTTTGCATGCCACGGTGATTGCCATCCAATAAAGTTTTCTGCTGTATATCAGAGTCAGCGATCAGCATCCCTTTTATCTAGGCTGGGACTTTACATATTCTGTGGAACAGTGCTGGCACTGGTATCTGCAGGATCCATCTCTTCCGCTGGCTGATTTGCCTCATTCAAACTGTTTGTCTAGATATTACTGATTCCTTTTCAGTAATGTGCAGGAACTCACCCACATCTGTTATCGTCACTTGTCTACCTTCTGATTTTACAACCTGCTATCTCTCAGTATAACCAACCTCAGTCACACCACTTGTCCATGAATTGTGGGGCAGCAATCATTCTTTTGTCCTCGGTACTTCCGCGGCTTGCCTCCACAGACGACTTATCGCTGCCTTTTTGAATACACAGTGATGCTGATAAACTCTACAGCAGCTCAATTAGTGCCTTGTTTTGCATGGTGTCATTCTTAATCATGTTATTGTGACAACATGGAGTTGCCATTGTTTTTGGTGTCCGTGTGTGTGTATGTGTGTATGTGTGTGTCAGCGTGTCAGCCTGAGGTGTCCCACAGCTTCCCCTGTTCCATGTTTGCACAAATGATAAGACTTGAGAGTATATGGGAGTGAATGCAAACACCACCCAGAGAGCCATCCATCATAGTTACTGAGAGACAGCAGTTACAGTAGGTGTTGTAGCGCCACTAAGTGTTTTCCAAGAAGGCACAATTCAGTTCAAAGTGTTCCTCACTAATACATAACATCGGGAAAATTCACAGGGCCAGGTGAGAGGGAGGCCCAGCTGTGCCGGACACTTTAACAGATTAGATCATAATACTGTGACAGTGTTTTGGACTATTTGTAGTGTAATCCTCAGTGGTGAATGACAAGGTGTTAAAATAAGTAATAAAGGTTCAGGTTTAGGTTCATATTGTCTCACTTGGACAGTCAAATCAGATCAGAAATATAAATGAAAATGTTTTGACTTTTTGGAAATTGCAGTAGAATGAACATTTGTAATTATAATAATTTAGCAACAACAAACAGTGAGCGCCAGTAAAATCTGTGTATCCTTAAGGCATCATTACTTACTGTATCACCTAAACAACAGGTAACAATGAACATATTAGTAGAGAAATGTTCACATCCTCACATCATGTAGCAGCTCAAGTCATTACCTTCGAGCAGTTATTTTACCTTTTATAGGCTTCAAGTTGAAATGTCCTCAATTATAGTGGGGATTATAGAAGTCACCACATCTTTTTGAATTCATAGTCCCAGAAATGAAGAGTAATTTCCTTTCTTCTTTCACTTCAGGAAGTCTGCCTCTAACCACAAGAGCCTATTATTGAACAGAGCTGAGAGCAACAGGGGCTCTTCATCCATCTGATAGCTCAGCTGGTCTTTGAAGAAGTTCAGGCGCGGTATCCAGTGTCGCAGAGGTTAATTGCTTACACAGGGAACCATGCCCACTGTAAGGTCCGTTCTGTGTCGTCCGCGTCCGCCTTGATACCGTGGTTACTTGCAAATCTCTGCAGCATTCCTTTAGCCAATTTTTTTTTTTGCCTAGTTAATTTATTTATTTATCTTAAAAAGGCTCTTTAGCTACCCTTTGCTTCAGGTTGTATACCGGTAAATAGATCCATTCAATCTGCTCTACTGACACGAGTGAATGGTAAAAGGGTTGCAGACAATGCTCAGTTCCCTGTTAGCGGCAAAATTCACATCCCCACCATCCTGTTTATACTACCACTTCCTATGAATTTAGATAACTAAAGTGCAATTGTAATGAGACTGATGTAAGTAACACAAGGTCACAGCAGGAGCAGAGCTTCTTATTTAAAGAGCAGTAATAAAAAGATAGGGATTTGCCCACATAAAAACCTTAATCTATTTCTGCCTTTTTTGACAAAATGTCAGAGAGCACCAAGGTCACGGACATCTGCTTGCTTGAATGTAATTGTGTTCATTATCTGGTGTTGTACCACGGCTCTGTTATATTTAAAATAAATGGGTTTTGGTTTCATTGGTTACACTCTCCGAAAGATTTTCCATTCTGCATTTGAAAAGGAAGAGCTGCACATAGTAGTCCTGACCTGCCATTCACCAGGAAACCCTCATGATTGACTTATGAGCTTTTACCCTCTGTGTCTGTTTGTCTGTCTTGGAAAGTGCTAAGCCATCTTGGCCATTCCATTCATGTGGCCTTCGTAATAGCTTCACCATTTGACTAAAAGACCTTTTGGTCTCTTTTCGTAATTAATTTCCCTATGCAGCACAAACTTTGAACATGCATTCTAATATCAACTCGTACTGATCTTGAGAAAAATCTCCTTTTCTTGAAACTACTTCACACTGGGCTGATTAATTACTGATGATCCAATTACGTTGAAGGAAAATTTGATTTATTAGTAAATATGTTTTATAGGTCAAATGTTTTATTTACAACATTTACAACAAGATGTGAAAAAGTTTGTGACATTTTCAGACATTTGGTGATAAGCACGCTTTTCTTCTCTTGGCCACAAATGGGTTTTTTAAAAAATGTTGTTTTTTTTTCATGCCTCCGCTTCTGCTCAGAAAGGTCTGGGACAAACAAATGCATGACAAGTTTAAAAGTGATTTTCATCATGCTTTTCCTGTGCTTTATTCAAAGTTTTGATTGAAAAAATATTTAAATGGTTTTCAGAACCAAAAAGCATCTCAATGTAGTTTTAGGTCCCCGTTCTCAGGTTCATCTCTGGAGCTCTAGTAACATTGGCTGAATGCTTTTTGAGTGATTGAATAAAAATGTAGCAGATTTCAGGTAAACAAAACCAGGGGAAGAGGTTGTGGGTTCAAACCTGAGGCCTGGGGCCTTTTCTGTGTGGAGATTACATGTTCTCCCTGTGCCTGCGTGGGTTCCCTCTGGGTGCTCTGTCTTCCTCCCATAATCCAAAGACATGCACAATAGGTTAATATATGAATTGCCCGTAGGTTTGAATGACAGTGTGAACTGTTGTTTGTCTCTATATGTCAGCCCTGTGGTAGTCAGGCGGCCTGCCCATGCCCTCGCCCACTGGGATTGGCTGTAAGGATAAGCAGTATAGCTAATGGATGGATGGACTTAGAGAAATCAAATACAGGCTTGGAGGTGGGTGTGGGGGGGCTTTGTGATTGGTTAAATGTTTCGGGTGTTTTGTTGTGACATCAGAGCTAGTTTCAAGGCTCAGTTTCTGAACAAAGGCTCTGTGCATATCTCTTTAACTTTACACTTTTATGGTATTAATGTAGAACATTGACCTGATCTTTAATTTAAAGAACACACTGTATATCTGATGTTTATGAGACTATATCTGATGTTTAGTAGTGGAGAAACTGGTAAAATGATTAAAGGATCCAGGTGTTAATACCAAATAGTTGAAAACCTTGTAAACACCTTTTAGAGCCTGACTTAACATCCACTTCAAATCAGCAGGAAAGGTGACAGGTATTAATGAAGGGTTCTTGAGTTGATCTCAGAGAAATATCGGCGTACAAAAGACGACCTCCTGCTCTAGCTGTGTGTACTGAATTTCACAAGTGACTTCAAATGCACCATAATCACAGAATCTAGATAGCAAAGGGTAGTTTCCAGGGTGGCGCTGCACCCGGAGGGGACAGGCATGGTGCCAGCTGTATTGGGGCTCCTGGTGATGGATGTCCTCCACAGCTCATCATATCACACTATACTCTCCCATCTCACAATGGGATATCCCCAAGAACTCCCCTAAAGCTGCCGCTGTCATTGAGAGAGGGAACACGCAATACATCCGATCACAGAGGATGATCTCTCCTCTCTCTCTTCGCATCCAGTCACGGCGATAGAAAACAGTTCCGCACAGAAAAGGAAAAAAAGCGTGTGACGTGGCCTCCCTGACAGTAATATGGCGCTGCAATTAGAAACGACTGCACACCACCCACACACCTGTCACTCCTCCGTGATGGATATGCAGGTAGTCACATCCAGAGGCTTTGCAGCCAGTGCGGTGAGTTCAGGGCCCCCACATATGATGCTCGTCGCTGTGGCTCGCTGTTCGGCAGCTCTGCGTGTCTGCGAGCGTCCACACAGCTGCTGCTCACGCCGGGAGAACGGCCACGCACACGCCGAGCGAGCGGCGGCGACGGCAGGTATACACCCACCCTGTTTGACTTGTCGTCTGAGGCACGCTCATGAACACACAGAGACTCGCTTTCTGCTGACTTCGTCATCAAATATTCATGGCTGTCTGCATTAGCTTGCAGAGTTCTAATTGAGTTCTGTATATTCAGACGTGATTAACTCGGTCTAATTCCTCAAAGGAGTGAGCCAATTAGATAGCACTTGCATGAATAGGATTTCACATCTTAGTACGTCTCCAGACTTGCCAAGACAATTATATGTGTGTATAATTGCACTGTACAGTGGGTGTGAGCCCACTAAACTCAAGCAGGTCATTATTTCTTATTACTGACCCACTCTGCAGGAAATACAGCTGTCCTCTCCATTACAGGCAAGTAAATGAAAAGCACGAGTGTTGTTATTAGAATACACTGTTTGGACAAGAGACGGGAGAGTGATTCCAAACACCGGGCCCTCTAAACCTTCCTCATGTTTTTTGTCTAAGCACATTTCCTCCCCCCCAGGAGCAAGCAGGAGAAAAATATCTGTGACCCAGTGCTGACCCACCACAATGTCACTCTAACTCATGGCAGAGAGAACTACTGCCGGGGTCTTTGTCAGTTTCTCTCTGTAACCAGAGCAGGAGACATTGCCCAAAGTCCAGAGGGGTCACATTCTGCTGCGGAGCTGAATTTAAGGCAGAGAGGCAGACAGGCAGGCCGGCCACTTCGCCTGAGCCGGGGAGAGAGATCAGGGCCCCCACTGCCACCTTTTATTCTTTGAAGAAAGGCCTGAGCAAGGCATGATCTGTGTGTCGGCCCTGTCCCCTCATGTTGTCTTTAGCACGACTTTATCACGCAGCTAAAATAAGAAATCTGTGCAAACAAACACTGCGGCGCAGCAGAGTGTAATAGGATGTATGAATATTTAAATCTCATTTGACGTTTGTTAGTTTGTGGGAAACTTGTGTGAAACCTGCACAGGCAGAGCGACTGCTGGCAGGAGAGGGAGAGGGAGGGGGGGGGGGCTGTCAGTGCTGACGCTCATAAACTGTCCAGGCAGAGATATAAAATAAACGTAAAAAACAAATCAGGATAGGAGGCTCTGGCAGGATGCCATCCCAATCCTGCTCACACCGGACGTCCATAACGCAGCGTGAATTTATGACACGGACAGAGTGACTGAGCTGTGCAGCGCAGACCGACACTCTGAGGAAGCAGGGCCGTTCCAGGTCAGAGACACCCAAACCTCAGCACTGACTGACTGGCTCGTACTCACACAAACACACACACGAGTGTCACAAACGCTCCGTCTGTGAATAATACAGCTGATAGTTTCAAGGTCACTGATCCTCGGAGTGAGCAAACCATTAGGAGAATCACTTTCCACTGTGTGACATGCTCGCTCGCACCCACATGAAAACAAACAAAGCAAAAAACAAAACAAAAACCACACACCTCAGTCATCTGCATTCAGGCAGCAGCCAAGATACGAGTGGGTTGATTTACATAACATGCTTAGAAATGACAGGGTTTTGTACAGGAGTCAAGTCACGTTAATAAATCTTCATCTGCTCACTCTGTGGGCCTGATGCTCAGAAAGTGCACATCCAGATGGATGGAGCGAGGATGCCAGGGAGCACCGGTCACTGGAAAGCAATCACTGATATAAAATAAATTTAAGTCGAATGTCAAGGGCCGGGGATGGGGATGGTGTCAGGGGTCCCTGGTCCCCGGTGAGGGACGGCCCTCAGAGGGGAGGAGAGGGGAGACAGGGGGCTGCTCACTTGTTAACCTCTGCGGAAATGAGGTGGAGGAGATGATCATGATCACTGATCCTGACCAGCTGAGAGGAAACTCAGTCGTCCACACACACTTTTTTACACACAGACCTCTCCACCTCTGTGGCCTGAGCAGACCTCAGATCAGGGAAGGGCGGCGCTCCCACAATCCCTCCACAAACGTGTGGAGATTTAAATGAGCTCCCAGCCTCCCTCAACACAAGCAGATTTCTGGCGATTTCTTCTGGCCAAGACCTCCGCGATTTGGCTGAGGAACGTGGAAAACAAGTTTTTTTTTTTTTTTCTCTCCCCTTCTTTAACCCTGACCATGATAATCCTATCTGCTGCTTTGTCAAAACACATTCACAACTGACTCAAGGTAGCTCCCACAAACTATTTTTTTACTGTCTATTTAATACATTTTCAGCATCACTCGTACACTTCTTTATCAGGAATGCACAATTATGATGCAGGGGACCGTAAACACAGATATAGGGACAGTTTTTTTCTTTTTTGCCAAATCTGCTTTTTAAATTTATGGTGTCATGTCAGTTTTTCTTGTGAACACACTGAAAATAACAGAATATTACCTAGAAGACTATCGAGAGCTTTTAAGACTGCATTCATGTTGAGGTGTGGAATAATTCAACTGTACAATGTGGACTTGGATTGTTACACTGATTCATTCTACAACTGAATAGATGGAAAGAAAGAAAGCATCTCCAGTGTGTTGAAGGCATCTTGATGAAATTAAATTGTCCTGCTGATGATTACACAGGAGTTAGACTGTGAAAAGATAAGATGTGTTGTACTTTTAAAGCTTAGTTTCAAGCCTTTGACACAGGCAGCCACAATACACAGGGGATCTGACAGTTTGAAGGAATAACCAAAGAATGTGTGTTAGACTGAGACTGGTATGAACTCTGATGATTACATTCACATATTTTTGAAAGATTATTTTCCAAAATTACAAAAGGGAAACTTGAGATTTGATGTTCTTTCAGTTGTTGGTGGTGGTTTGTCCCACAGCCGCCCACTTCTCTACCCTGCACTCTGAGAAATGTGAGAAAGGCCACATGGGTTTTTTTTGTTTTTTTTTGGCATAAGCGAGTTTCCCAGGACCGGATGCGTACCAGGACCCAGTTCTTCCGACAGCTCCATCAGTATCCTCGGCAGCAAAACACATAAACACATTTCTCAAAATGTGACACTGTCCCTTTAAAGCCGCAGTTCACGGTGTCATATCAGACTGTTTTATATTGTGACATTAGTCTTGTTGACCCACGTGGTAACTTTCTCACTTTCTCTATAGTATCACCCCACGATGACTCACAGCTCCTTCATCTCTCTCAGGTCCCATTTGTTCTTCCATCTCTTATTTTCGAGCACTTCCTGTTGCAACAATGAGAAACCTGAATGGATAATTATACTTTGTTAGGTGAAGTGATTTTTCTTTGTCCTGCCTGATTGAGCCATATTAAGCAATAAAAAAAAGGAGACAGGCTGCTTGTCAGGGATTATTAAGTCAACGGACACCTACCCTCAGGAAGTAGCAGGGTCAGCGAGTTGACTCATAGTTCACGACCGAGTCAGTATCTCTTGTTCACTGCGAAGGAAACCAAACACTGCAGCGGCGGTGGCGGCGGCGGCGCTCAGATCTGTCTTTCGAACAAGCTCTTGTTAGACAACGCTGAGCTACCTTCAGTAGGGTGTAGTTAATTCACACAGCATGGCCTGGCACCGACCAGCACATTCTGTGAGGGTCTGGGTACACACAAGCACGCATACACACACACACACACACACACACACACACACACAGACACACAGATACACACACACTGAATCAGATCATCTGTAAATCTGGCCCACTCCAGGTTCAGCGTGCCAGGTCATAAATTGCGTGCAGTCTCAGTGAACTCCAGCCTGCCTCCTGCCAGCCACGTGAAAAAAAACAACTAAAAAAACACAGAAAACAGAACAGATAAGTATAAAATTTGTGTTGATACGGTCGGAGGAGATGGTAAACAGATTAAACTTCACAATATGCCACAGCTGATTTCCAGCTGTTTACTGTTTCATCTGTGAACATGGAAAACACATCTTTGTTCCAGCATTGTTTTACCTGTAGCTGTGTTTTGCATCACACACTGTAAACCCAATTATTTGTAATAATTTGATTGGGGATGAAACGGAGCATTTTATTTATATTACCTCTAATATTAACCTGTATGTTTTGATTACTGAATTAGAATCTCAGACATTTGATGCTTCCGGCTTCCACATTTGAGGATTTTTAGTTTCTACTTTTACTATGAGAAAGTGAATATACTGGAGTTTTTATTATTTTTTTATTTTTCAAGTGGAACAAATATCTGAAGATGTCACTGCGTGCTCTAGGCAATGATAATGGTGTGTACTGGTTTCTGGTGTTTAAGTCCCTGATTGTCTGTACTTTCTTATTAGTTGTATCTGTTTAAAAGTCAATGTCATTTGATTGAGTCGTGTTCCAGTCAAATTCCGAGCTCACTACCAGTGAAAGTGAGTCAAATGATCTCAGCTCATGAGCATTTCCAAGGCTCAGTGTTTGACTAAATGGCTGCGAAGAGTATTTGTTGTGTTGTTTTACCATCTGTGTTTCTGTCTCAGTCCGTCAGGCCTGTGTCTCATGTTCAGAGCCGAGCACATGGGACCTCTTAACTCCCTCGTACATGCTTTGTTTGCCATCACACTCCTCATTCTAACAGACAGCTGTGACAAAACGCTGTTTGGGAGCCCGCCGCTGAAGAGTGGGGAGCTCTGGCCGGACTGCGTGGGCTTCAGTGTGTTTGGTGTGAGACCGTGAGAGCACTTTGTGGCAAAAGGAAACGGCTCACAATGAGGAAAAAGGGGCCACAATTGACTTCACCGCACTCCGCTCACCCCTCAGTTCAGCAAGAAGCTGTCTGACCTAAATTCACTTTACCTCATCTGCCTAGACATTTGTTTAGCCTTCTGGGCAAACACTTAGAGAAATGTATGAGGGAGAGGGAGAAAAAAAAGAATACATATGCTTGAATACATCACATTTAGTCAGGGGAAAGCAAAACCCGGACATCTGCAGACATATACAGCCCTCTAGTGGCAAACTGCAAAGGACCTGGATGCTTGACAGAGACAGCTTCAAGTGATTTATGCAGAATTTCCTGAACCATCTGTGGAGGTTGTTCCCGACCACAGACCCAAACTCTCTACGTTTCCCCCTTGAACACCAGACCCAGGTCTGTGTTGCAGGACTAATAAATGTTACTTAATGTCAAATAATAGGAGTCACGAGTGAACAGAAAGCGGCGAGGGCTGAGCAGAATGAATGAATTGAGGTCATAGAATCTTACCATCAGAGAGAAAGAGAGAAATTTTGTCTTTTGAGTACTGTACTCATTACAATAGCCCGGAGGAACTGTGTGCTGTGAAATCATATGCTCTAGTTAAGCTAAACAAGGGCAAGGTATTCCCACATGAAGGGCAGATGAGAATAAGTAAGTGGAAATGCAGACAGATGAGTAAGAGTTGAGGACGGTTTAGCGCTGTTTGGCCCTGGTATCTTACTCAGATTCTCAGGTTGCAGATATATCCTCTCTCTCCCTCTCTACCTCTACCTCTCTCTGTCAGTGTGTGCGTGTGTGAGGCAAACCTCAGGGGCTCGGTGCAGCGAGCTCATTAAAGGCTTTATTCCACTTCCAGGATCGAGCAGGATTGCAATATGGACATTGTTTATACACAAATGTTGCCCTGGGAATAATGTTTATTTCTATTACCGTCTTGGAGGAGAAAAAAGAGAGAGAGAAAGAAAAATAAGAACGCCGAGCTTGTCTGCACACATTGCTTTTTATGAAATAATGCCTCTCCAGGAGTGCTTTGAAGAAACGGCTATTTTTCAAACCACTGCTTTCCTTGGCCCGGAGTCATACGTCAGCTGCTCCCGTTCCTCAGCGGCACATGATGGTGTTGTGAGGACGGAGGAGGCCCGAGAATGGAAAAGTCACAGAAGCAACAACACACAGAGAGTCATGTCAGGTAGCACTTTCACATGTAGTTTCAATGAACCTCATCCTCCTCTGAAGCTGCTTCTGCTCATTAGCATATAGACTACAAATGTCACTGCACGTGCTCCGCGGCCGGACAGCGGATGGCAGGGAGTTTACCTCGGCTGAGCGGTCACACAAGTGTCATTTTAAGCGGCAGGCCCCGGCGGCGCGTCTGGGAGGTACAGCCGATGACGCAGCGCAGTGTTGCTACACACCCCGAGCTGTGTTTGGAAACACTGAGGCAGCTTGCTACTACAGTGGGAGCCAATGGGAACAGCTGAACCGTACACTCTTTAGCCCAGCCAAGCGCACAAAGAAGAGGAGGAGGAGGGATTGGGGAGGAAGAGGGGGGGGGGGGAGCAGAGTCACACAGAGATCCAGGAAATGCCTGAGCAAGAAGCAGCGACAGCACGGCCCATCAGCTCACACACACACACAGACACATCAGGCCGCACATTGATCAACCCTCACATGATATATCCAACCTCCACCCCCCACATACACACACACACACGCGTAATTGCATTGCTGTTTAGAGAGGCAGTCGTTATTTATAAAATATCGAAATAACAAATGGCGTCTCCCAGCAGATATTAAGAAGAGAGATGCCACAGATAAGTCAGAGGCAGGCGGCCGCCACGTCCCCCCGCGGGCCGCCTGCCCAGTCGCCTGGCTGCAGAAAACCTGCAGTCATCACAAAGTGGAAATATTTACTGCTCACACTCTTGCATATGGGAGGATGGAGTGTGGGTGAGGGCGGCTGATAAATGACCGTGTTTGTGTTTCGAGGGGAGTGCTAATCAGATTCCTTCAGCTTCAGAGGCATTTGAGGACAGCTGAGCTAAAGGTCCTGAGTGTGGATTTATTTGTTGCACGAGCTGTAGTGGGAACAGAGCCACCTGAAGTGTAACGCCGGGAACAGAGAGTCTCAATTCAAAAGGGAAAAGGAAGAAAAACTTTCCCAAAGTTTTCATACTGGCAACAACACGTTGTGCACGAGTCCTTAAAGGGCCAACAGGAGTGAGTCATCTACACTCATCATCAGGATTGTTGGTTAATCATGTGGGTGTCTGTGGGTTTGTGTGTTTGTTTCTACAGAACACCCTCGAGACCTGCACCATCTGCAGTAAGCCCATCATGGAGCGCATCCTGCGGGCCACAGGGAAAGCCTACCACCCTCACTGCTTCACCTGCGTGGTGTGCCACCGCAGCCTGGACGGCATCCCCTTCACCGTGGACGCGTCCAACCACATCCACTGCATCGAGGACTTTCACAAGTACGTGACTGAAAGAGATAGTTCAGAATTGTGGCAAATTGGCCAATTGCCATAAACCCTATAGTCATAGCAGTAGGTTCGTTACCTTTAATTGTCCGTGCAAGCTATTTTTAGAACGGCTGAGACGAGCCGCGAGCTGCTCAGAGCTACACTATGGAGGCTAATGGGACTTTTTGGTTTCCCTCATCAAACTCATCAAATACACAATCCAACAACTCCAAAACGCACTCACGGCTCTGCTCCGCTGTTCTAAAAATAGCTTGCACCGACAATTAAAGGTAACAAACCTACTCCTAAAACTACGTATATGGATTATGGGAATGGGCCAATTTGCCAAAATGTTGAACTATCCCTTTAAGGCTCTCACATGACTCAAATAAGTGTATGATGTAAAATGGGCGGCTTGTATGCACCCGTGCAGCCCTGTAGTAACCCCAAGCTCTATGACGCATGTTAGCATCTTTCAGCTCATTATTGTGCTTTTACAACAAAATAGTTTGGGTTCATTTTCTCTCTGTTTTTCAGGGAAAGAGCTCTGACTAACTCCCTGACTCCCAGCCACACACGCATGCAGTTAACCTCCATCTCTCTGGTGAACACAGCAGAGTGTTAATCAGCTAAAAAGGCAGATTTTTTATCTCATAACGCAGCTAAAATGAGAATTAAAATTACACTCCCTGGGTCTGTCCAGAAACATGATAAATACATGCTAATGTTGTTCCCTGCCTGCGGGATGTGTAACTAGGCAACCGCATGCTAACAGGACTTTTTAAGGTGATAATTTGTTGTGTTTTCAGCTTGTTCCACTGCCACCAAGTGGCCAAAAGTCAAGCGATGCTGCTTTAAAGTCTTAAACTCGGAGCACAGACTCATCTATAATTAAGCCCTTGGTACAGCATCTTGGTGCTTCCTTTTCGGGAAATCCTGCAAACAGTTTCACAAGCCCAATGACCTTATGAGATGCAGCTGTAGACATGAATTTAATAGTAAATTCCTGTTATTGTGTCACACTCTGATTGCATAACTGTTACCTTACCAGAAATGTCCCTTTACTCAGTGACCAGAAGGGAAACAGAAGTAAACAGCTGGCTCTTGGTGTGAGTGCACAGCTTTTGCTTTGTGGAGTAGCTGCACTGGGCCGTTGTTTAATTCCACATGACAAGTGTGACCTCAGCGGAGCGGGCCTTTGTGTCGAGGAATAGTCATGCCCGGACCAGGGCCTGTTTTTATTTATTTATTTGTTTATTTTCGTTGTTGTTTATTCCTGGCTAATACTGCATGGCCGTGCTTCCCCCCACAGCCACAAACCTCCCCTCACTTCCTGATTCTCAAGCACTGAATCAGCATGTGGGATTGAAGGAAGTGTCCTCTCGACCACTAGTGACCAAACGGGACCTCGGTGTGCACCGATCCTATAGTTAGATAGACTTGTTCCTGCTCACGGCATTTCCAGAGTTACTGCTTTGAAGGCTCGTTCTGTAAATGCTGTGAGAGTCCGTTGTGATTTTTGTAAGTTCTTCTATATTTAATTGTTCCTCAAATATTCTATTTACATTGAATATTTCAGAGAAGAGCAAATTTAACCTTTTATTGCCACTTCAACGTCTGAGATTTTAAATATTTAAACCAAGGAAAAATTGCAGCTCTGCTTTTTCCTTTGTTTAAGCTTTTTTTTTTTCATAATATCTCACCACAGTTATCCTATATTTACTCTTGTGTGAAGAACAGAAAGTGTTAGATCAGTTAGTGCAGTGGTTCCCAGACTTGGTTCTTAATGTAGAACGCAACAGTGGGATTGATCTAAGATGATAACGCTGGTCAGTCACAGCTCTGCCTGTGTGCGTACAGTCTCCAGGAGCCTCGCTACACAAAACAGTGAATGAAGGAACTTCTCCCAGATGACACTTGTTTTAACCCATGTCACTGAAGCTCATGTTAAGTCACAATACTCATTTCTGCTGCTCTTGGTTCTCCCCTCACAGGAAGTTTGCTCCACGCTGCTGTGTGTGCTCTGAGCCAATCATGCCGGCACCGGGCCAGGAGGAGACCGTCCGCATTGTGGCCCTGGACCGCGACTTCCACGTGCAGTGTTACCGCTGTGAGGTATGTTGGTCGATGTGTTTATCTCCGCCGGTATGTGAGCTCCCTATAATTAAGAGCGATGGCTAACGCACCATGTTGCACAGCTGCCTGTGGTAGTCATTATGGCATGAAGGTGTAAGGAACAACGCACATGCCCCGTCCCCGGAGTCACCTTTTCAGTGAGAAGAGTGAATCATTCCTCTCTTACCTGCCTCGAAATAGCTTTCCATCTCTTCACTGCAAAGTTCGTGGACTTACATAGTAACCAATCAGTCAGCCTCCACTCGCCGGCTGATAAGCTGCACTGAGACATTACGTGCCCGGCTAACAGAGAGGTAACGCGTCACATTGTCAAAGAACCGTGCCAGTGTGAGAACACGGAGCGTTTGGCAGACATAAAGGTCAAATGAAAGCAAAGCAGATTAGTTCAGCTGAAGGGGCTCAACAAGAGAAGAATTCTGTCACCAGGGAGACATGAGGAGGTGGAGCTGTAATTCTGTGTGTATGTGTGTGTGTGTGTGTGTGTGTGTGTGTGTGTGTGTGTGTGTGTGAGAAAGAGAGAGAAAGTGTAACCCAATGTCACAGACAATGAGAAAATAATGCCAGAGCAATGGATGTGTAGTTTTGTGTGAAATAAAAAAAACAAGGTTTAGACTGAACTCAGCACAAAAACAAGACGACCAGGAAATAACAGGTTTCATGTGTTACGGGTCTTGGCTCCAAAACAAAACATCCGCACACTGTACTTTACGACGTCTCGATGTCACCGAGACCCTCATCAGACTAGTCACCACCACACAGCAGAGCAGAGCAGGCTGTATATACAGATACAAACAGCTGTCACACCGCTGCTGTATTTGTGATCTGCATGACTGAGAGTCAATTTACTCCCAGACTCAATCAATCAGAGCAGAGCTGGAGTCTGACACACTTCACACACAACAGCACTGAGAATAAGTAGAAGCAGGAAGTTTAGTCCTCATGGCAGCGCTAGATAAAGATCTCATCCTGAGGGGGACATGAGTGACTTCATAAAATTTCATGACACACCACAAAATAAGCTTTTGAGACATTTAACTCAAACCCACACGTTAACATCATGTTGGTGCTGGACCTTCAGGGTTCATCCTCTGAGGACCTTGAATCCTTGTACAAAATGTCATGGTGACCCATCTCATTGTTGTTTAGTGATTTCAGTCTGGACCAAACTCAGATTTACAGCATGTACCGTTTCATGTAGAAGGAAGGAAAGTAAAAAGACAAATCAAAGTGAATAGACACACATGGCATCTTTGGAGAGGCATGACAAAATATTTTCATTTTACAATTGTAAAAAAAAAGGGAAATAAAACTTTATAATGACACAGAAGAATAGTTTGATCCAACTATAATCACCTTCAAGAGAGAAAACATTTCAGATCACACCTAAGAAAATGTTTTTTTATGCTGCTATAATAGTTGCTGCGTCTCCACGCTCCACACAGCCCTGAGCCCATCTAACTCCTGGTCCTGCTGCTGCACAGAGACAGTGTTACTTGACACAGGCTGATGGTTTTTAAACAGCAGTAAATGTCTCATTTAGGGCGTGCCGTGCACACAGCCAGGGTGTGAGAGTGTGTGATGGGTGAGCGTGGCTAATGTCTCTGTTTGTGTGCACAGACTAACAGAGTATCTGTGTCCTGCAGGACTGCGGCTCCCTGCTCTCGGAGGGGGACAACCAGGGCTGCTACCCTCTGGACGGACACGTCCTCTGCAAAAACTGTAACACCAGCCGCATCCAGGCCCTCACCGCCAAGGCCACCACTGACCTCTGAACAAGCCGCCGCCCGGTCACCTCCACTGTGATAATCCAACGCTCTCTCTCTCTCTTTCTCCCTACCTCTCTCTCTCTGTCCCTCCATTTCATTCTCTTTTTCTCGCAAACATACCCATCCACACACGCTTGCATTCCTCAGCATACACATATATATCCCTCTCTCTATATATAAATATCCATATATTCACCTTCAGTAACAAGAAATAGCATCACATGTTCACCCGCAGACATTATTTACTGACTCGGTACAATCACAGCAGAAGGAGCGTTTGTTTTTTAACTGTGCTGCCGCCGAAGCGATAGTTTGAAATTTTGGGAAACATGTTTGTCTTTGTGTTTACTTTGTTGCTGGAGTTCAGATGAGTGGATTGATGCCTGACGCCACAGTCACCAGGTGGTTAACTTCGACTTAACATGAAACAGCCTCACTCTGTGCAGTGTTTAGAAAATGTCACCAAACTGCAGCATCAATGCTTTGTTTTTCAGAGGTACCACTTTCAGTCAATAAGTAGTCCACCACATAATCCCTATTCAGACATATATAACCTGTGGCATAGCGAGTTCTGGAGCTGCAGACAGAGCGAGGCTCACTAATTCCCTGTTTCGTGTCTTTCTGTTGAGCTAATGTAGACAAATAGAAAACAGGTGTCAATCTTCTCTTCCAACTCAGAAGCATATTTCCCACAATGTTTAAATATTGCTTCAAAACACTCAGAATCCATCAGTAAACAGTTACAGTATACATCAATATACATTATTATTTCATATCATTATTATCTTCACCCTGTATCTTTGAGCCACAGTGCACAGCCATGCGTATATGCATGCAAGGCCAAAAGTTCTGACTCCACCAGAACAAGCTGAATGTTCGACACATCTGCCCTGCAGGTGAAGACACCATGCACGCATGTGTGTATAACTGTAGCTTTAGCAGTATTTAGAAAGAGGAAAAAAGAAAACATGAGCAAGTTGTAAATTGTTTGAAATATGCATTTTATTCTTTCATCTTTATTATGGTGCAAATCCACCAACAGTACACAAGGAGGGATACAATAACACACTGAAGCTCATTATTACAAAACAGTTCTGCCTAACTGAACACCAAAGAGTCGAGTTTAAACTGCCATATTTCCTGTGTACGTCTTGTGTATGCAACAATATTAAACATTACCTTGAGCGTATTGATTAGAACCACACAGGAGTCGTTTTCAGTCTCAAGAACAAGGCTGGAAAGAGGCATGTGTTGAATGACTTTCTCCCTTTAAACACCAGATTTTCTTTGTACTTTTCTGTAGAATTTGCTTTGATGTAATCAGTAGATTATTTTCTGTTGGCCTGAACAGTACAATCACCACATACCATTCATATAAATACATACGGCCTTATATTTGAGTTTAATCACATGAAGTTTTTAAGCAGATAGATATCCTCATTTACCACACCATGAATTAAACCAGTGATTGTACTCTAAGCAGTCTGGCAGGGATAATGAATATGACATGGCTATGCAATTTTTAATGTTAATTGCATTGACACTTTATAAGGAATTTTATAAATAAGAAAATATTTTACCTGTACAGATGCAAGCATAAGTGTCCTTATAGTAATCCTTTAATCCAAACTATGCTGTTGGTACTGTGTGACTTTATGTGTCACTGTGCTGTATGTCAGTATTGATTGTTCCATTGACTCTCCATTGTCTTTTATATTTAGTGTTTGTTGCAAGTTGACGGGCAAAGAAGGGACCTTTCCCAAATATGACTGATTTTATTATTAATTTTTCCATTAAGGGGTGACGGACCAGTAGTTTGAGCTTGATGTGATTCTTATTTCAATTGAATGACTGCAGCAGTAGTAAGACAGTTAATAATGGTGAGTTAAACGTACCTGATGTACTTTGGTCACTATGCAGCAATGTTTTCATGAGCTTGACTTGAAAATGGAATTGAATGCAAGATGTTTGTAAAACGCACACAGTGCATTTTGATGAGAAACAGTGAGAGTAAACATAATTTAAATTAGTTTATAAGAAAATTCCAGGGGGGGGGGGCTTCAAACAACAGAGACATTGTAATTCATAAGTAGCAGGTACCAGTCTATTAGTTGGATTGGTTTGCAGTCAACCACATAATGCAAGACGGAGTATTTTCCAAGCCCTGATTACAGATCTCCTGTGCATGTGGATTTATACTTTATGAACATTATTATTAGAGGACTCTCTGTACTTCTGCTTCCTGTTTCTCTCACACCTTTAAATAGTTGTGTTTACTGCAATTTGGATACAAGTAAAGTGATAATACGAACAAGAAAATCTCTACATACTGTATCAATTGTAATCTGGTTACGGCAGCCTCATTGGATCAATTTGACTGTGGCAATGTTTTAACCAGGGTACGCTATTGTACATGTAAATAACTGTGCTAATAAGCTCATTAACAGTTAATTCATGTTAATGAGAACTTTGCTACGACATGTTTCCTACATGAAACAGAGAAAAGAGTTTAAAATCTAAAGGAGCATTTAACACTCTCTTAACACAGTATAAACTCAGCCTGTGTGTGAGCTGAAGGTGAGAAGGTGGTTGGACTTTTTTTTTGTTTGGTTGCTAGACTCTTGTTCTGACAGAGCCAGCCTCACACGCCTCAAGCAGGAAGCAAGTGAAGGCTGGTCGTCCAGAAGGTTAGACGACCTAAACTCCATATCCCGAGGAATTTTTTCATCAATATCTGAAGCACATATTTAGACAAACAGTTCACCGGTCACAAAGAAAACCCAAAAGACAACAAAACTTTTACAACTTTAGAAACTCATACAGTATATTGAACGAGTATAATGCATAAGAAAATAATTGTAATGCGTCATTCAGGTGTCTCAACAGTGTCATGAAGCCCAAGCTTGTTAGACAGGCTATTTATAGACATGTACAGTAGTTTTATTAGATATCTGAGCCTGGAGTTCTCTCTAGTCACACAGCATGTACTGTACTGTATATTCTTCTTATTCCACCACCTCCACTGAAATAAAATACAGTACACTCACACAGCAGCTGCACAACCATACTTATTTGGCCAATTGACACTTGACTCAGTGACACATCTGAATACCTCTGGTTGTTAGGCAACAGAGGACAAGGAACATACATCACTGCGTCACTCATGTTGCTAGGTTTCAGCTGGCTTCAGATGTAGCTGTAGGACACGCAGCCCTCTGACCTGCTTAATTAGACTTAAAATTAAAGTTGGTGAAGAACACACAAATGAAGATGTCACAGTCACACAAAAAATCAGCTTTCTTTTTACATTACTGTTCATTATAATTATAAATTATAATTCAGATACCAGGTACAGTACAAGTCAGGACCTGTGAGCCTCAGTCTAATACAATAGTATCGTGTTTACTGAAACCAAAGTGGGATTCACCATTCAGATCTGGTTCTCTCACTACATACGTACAGCCGATTGTCGCTGGCGATGCTGCAGCTTCACTTGCTTTCAGACCTGAGCAAGGGTGAATCACTTGAGAGCTGCATCTCACTTAATTAGTGACACTGTGAGGATGCGTACAGTCATTTTTAAACTATAAATAACAATGCAGACAGTGTTTAACATCTAATAGACATCAGTTAGAGATATTTACAGCACAAGCCCAAACCTCGAGCATGTTTGAGAAGAAATGTCAGAGAAAGAGATGTGGAAGGGAATTTAATGCAGTTTATATATATTTTTAAAAACATTACTGTATGATAACAATACACAGGATGTGAGGTATTTTAAAGCAGCACTGATCATTATTTCTATAGAAACCATGCATTTAAAAAAAAAAGTGTAAAGTGAAAAGTGTCACTACTGATGCTGATCACATACAGATAATTATCACCAGATTTTACAGTTCCACTCAGATCTAATCATCCTTAGTCACAGGAAGTAGCAGCAGTTCAGCTTACCAACTTTATAAGGTGATAATATGTCAGTGTTGTGTTCACAGCCTGTTCACTGCCCACATGTGGCTACTAATGCAGGTTAAAGGCAGATGTCTGAGTACAGATAATTAACTAGATTTTAAATTGGGAGCTGTGAGCTGCACACACCAAGGTAAAGAGATTATGCTGATTCTTAAGAGTTGAATTAAATCTTTCTGTATTTGCTTATTAGCACTTTTTTTTTTACAAAGCGTACCCTGGTCTGGTTTTATCTCTGCTGTCGATGTGCCATTGAAGCTGTGTCAAACTCCTGTTAGCGATATTTGAACGGACACCATCACACATCTTTGTGGGAGCTTATCTGACATGAATCTTATCAAAAAAGTTTGATGCCACAAGTATAAAGAAAAACATTTAATGATTTTTTTTTTTTTCATGTGTTCAGTGTTGTTGTGTTGTCTAACGTCTTTGTTCCACCCATGTTTGTAAAAGTGCCTTTGGCTGAGCAGTATTGAATCACCAAACTGTTCTTGTGTGTTTCATGTTTGGTTGTGCCTCGCTCAAAGATTTTGCCTTGTTTACTTGTCTTTGCCAAAGTAAATAAACAGGATCCCTTTCGTTTGGGCCAAATCTAAATCCGTACAGTACAGAGGTGTTTTCACCAGGTGTGGTGCTTAAGGCTGCAGCGGCACAGTGTTAAATGGTGCTGAATGTGAAACTCGCCTTTAACAGCTTGACCCTCTGTTGTTGAAGTTAAGCATCTCATCTGTTCTTGATCATTGGAAGGGGCATGTAGTTAACTGTTGTTTTTTCTTCTTCAATAAAAGCTTTGCAATAGCACCACGTCTCTGTTCGCTTCTTAGCCTTTTGCAGCATTTTGTTGGATTACATGAGAAAATATTAAAATCTCCTCATGCGAAGCCCCATCCCCCCTGTCGCTGGTTAACACTTGGCCTCTGGCTCGTGGTCCACTGGATTTCCCAGGTAATGAGCTCTTTCTCTCCGTCTTCTCCTCGTGCTCCACTAAGACCTCCTGGTGACCTCCTGAGCGGCGCACCTGCAGATGAAAGAGATTTGTTCCCAACAAGTATAACCCAGTGCTACTTCACTCTCTTCAAGAGTCATTTAAAAGCCCTTCAGTGGCAGCAAATGCCCTGTTCTTACACAGCCCAGATTAATTTCTGCCTGTCTCATGCTCTGTACACGAATTGGAATCACCTGCTTAATAGAAATCTTAGACTCGCAATAGTCTTTTGAGTGCACATCTGGGACAACGGTTTAATTACAGCGAGATACAGTGTGCAGTCTCTTGCTTTTTCCTTTTTTTTTCTTTTTTTTTGTGGCCACGATCAGAAAATGCACTCAACTATGAAGTAGCTATACTTACTGCTGGGATCAGCTTGATGGAGTTGTTAGAATAATTTAAAGACTTTTTTTTTTTCCACTGTCGCCTTTCCAGGACCCGCTTGATTTAATCCTTTCCATTTGTCATCTTTACTTGTGTGCCACATATCAGCAGTAAGTGACTGAGCATTTCATTTCCTTCCTGCAGATGGCTAAATTGAAACACCGATCGGAAGTGTATAAGGAGCAGGAGAAAGCAATCTCAATGGACAAAGGTAGAAAAGCCATATTAATTTAAATGTTAGAAGGATGCAAGGATGCAAACAAAGGAGAAGCAGGATTCCTCCGGCTCACTGACAAGTGATGTGCATTAAAATATGAATGTAAACAGACCATAAATCTAAATATTCATCCCCAGACAGCCAGATGGTTACATTAAATACAGTGGCAATATTGGCAGCTTATTGCTCTGCAGCCTCTGACTTGAACTGTGAACTGCAAACTATGTATTCACCCTCTTATTCCTCTGCTAGTGAACTGAAGACTCTGACATGCCGGCAAGCAGGAGATTTCCTAGTAATTTTTTCCTCAATGTGCTGCAGGCGATACTGCGTGTGTGTGTCTGAGAATGAGAGGCCCCTCCAGCAGTTTAGCCGAGGACTTGCTTTACTGCACATAAATCTGGTGTTTACAAACAAATTGATGAGTGATGGGCCCTCCAGCCAACATGATGTACCCACCAATTTCTTCCTCTGCATAAAATTCCAGTGTCAAGTCTCCTGGGGCCTGCTTCTGCGTTTTTTAATGTCTTCTTCTAATACGCAGAATTATGGCTTGAATTATTTACCGGGAAGCAGAGATGAGCACGAGGGAGCAAAATGGGCCACTATCATGCATAATCTCGCGCACTGTAATTTAAATGAAGTTGTCATATGGTCAGATTTACATAACATTACAATGTGGGCCGACATCGCAGTGCTCTGAGCTTAATGTTATTAGCTTTAAAGTGAATTCCCACTGTGCATTTGCATCAGGATCATTGATTTTGTGCGTCCTTGAGTTGGCTAAAGGCGGTGATGTAATCACTGAGTCAGTGTTGCTCTTGGTAGAACTTCGAACACGTTGCATGAAACCATTATTATGTTTTCTGCTTCTACCGCTGCCTGTGAGTGTCCAAGGACTGGCCAAGGTGCCTGCAGGGCTCAAGGATTCCAGGCATGTCTCTATCTCACTGTTTTACTTCCATCAGGACGTTTTAAAGAATGAGAACATTTGTGATTCTACTTTCTAAAGAGAAGAGAGACAAACCTCATCAGCGCTGCAGACGGTGTCACAGGTTGCACAGAAGCCAAACTTTTTTTAATGTGCCTTCATTGCAGACTGACGCAAAACTCTGAATGTTGCATGACTCATTCATGAATGAACAATAAACATTTTAAGTGCCATTATCCATGCAGCAGAGTTTCTAAAACAACGGAAATCATGTAAAATGAAAACCTTACCTCTGGCAATCACTATCTGCTCTTCACAAGCATCATTCAGTCTGGTTTATGTTTGGTTCCTCTAATGTTGTGCTGTTGGGCTGCTGCACTTCAGATTCTTTTTGTTAATTCATTAACATTTAATAATACACCAAGCATATTTTTTAACACTAAATTGTTCATTATAGTGCTTTTATCTGTTAAACTTAAACAGAACAAAGCATAAAGACACCAAACCATGTTTTCATTCAACAAAATATAACATTTTGTCCATGCTGAAATGGGAGAATGTATAAAATAAAAGAACGTATCTTCAAGAGTAAGTAACATTTTCTGAATTTAGCAAAACAAATCTAATGTTTGGAATTAGGATGTTTGGCTATAGGATTGAGATATCAATCATCTTTGACTCCATATTTAATTGAGTATAGCTATCCAGTAACCAGATCTTATATAAAATCTATTATTTTAACCTGATTAAATTTACACTATGTTATGGGGGAAAAAAGTCAAACATGTAGGCCTATATTAGTTACAACTAGGCTACAAAGGTTAAAATACACAGTTTGCAATGGATAAAAATGTTAGAACTGTTTTTTTTTGTTGTTGTCGTTTTTATTAAAGAAGTTGAAACTGTAGGCGATTTTATTTTTCTTATTTTGGTGAAAAAGAGTTATCACTTTGCTGAGTGACGTGTTACGCATGCGGGAGTGATGGAGGAGACAGGAGGGGGGGAGGTTAATGAGGCGAGCAGTGCCAAACCGTCTTTGGCAGTGCTAACCAAGTGCTAACTACCGAAGTTTAGCAGAGGGAGCGTCTTCACTTAGGCTATATCTTGGATTGTCGGCCTGATAGTCAAACGGAGATAGTAAGTGTTCAAGGTACACATCATTTCCACTAGAAGTTTGCTACCTGTTACCTGTTTGCTCCACCAACGAGCAGTTAATTAGCAAAGTGCTCTGACTTTAGCGGCTGTTAGCTAACTTACTGTAGACAGGAGGGTCCGGAAGTGCTCACACGCCAAAGCCAGGTAAATCTGCGCAAAATCCTGCACAGGGACAAAGGCTTATGCACTGGTACCATGGATGTATTATATTATCTTATAATACTATATCTATTGTCTTGTAATAGATCCATGACTGGTACTATACCTGCTGGATGACCACATGACCCTGGAAGGTAAGTTACTATCATGCTTGTTGTTTTGTTGCTGCATCTAGTGTGAAGTGACCACCAAGTTTTTTTTCCCAGAGCTAGCCTATATTGTTTGTTTTGAAGACTTGACAAATGGATTATTGGTATCAGTATATTGTATGGTTTAAGAAGTCATGTAACATTTTCTGATGGGAAAGAAGTAAAAAGAGAGCAGCCTTTGAGTGTATTTTCTAGTTTATTTTGTTTATAAAAATAAGGGTTTACTTATTTTAATTTAAACAGTTCCTGGGTGTATTTATTATTTCCAGTTAAAGGTTAAAATACCTATAGGCTATCATTTGCCCAAGAGTGGCCTATGTTTCTTTATGATGTTACATGGTACATGTGTTGCCAAGTACCAGTAGGCTAATTAGTTTATTACTTTGAGTAAAAAAAAAAAAAAAAAAACCCAACAAAAAACATACAGAGACTCAAGACAATAACATTTTGCTTATCAGTCATACTGAAGTTACGAACTCAGGCCTTTACCTACATAGAGGGTAGATGGAGAAATTGATGATGACAGCCATCAGTGAAGCTGTGTGTCTTGTGGTGGATAAATCTGTGGTCGACAACTGAAATATCTAAGAGAAAATCAAAGGAGAAGACTGATATTAGGCAGCTAGCTAATGTTGGCTGACAAGTTGTGATCTTACTGGTTTGGAACAGCTGCATGAGATTATTTTTATTTATTTATTTATTTGGTTCATTTCGGGCATGTCAATTAGTCATCATCATCACACATCATCTCAATCCAATTAATACAATACACATGACCGAAAGGGAAAGCGGGAGAAGCAAAAGCTTATCTAGTCCCGCCCCCAATACTCACATATTCATTTTTTCTGCATGTTACATTTTTGACATAACATTCTTCCAGTATTTTCAAAATTTAACAATTTGACATAACATTTTTTGTTTTGTTTTGTTTTTTTTTTAACATGACATTTCTCACTTTTTTCTTTTTTCAACATTTGACATTTTGACATAATGTGTTGCAGCATTAGGCAGTATGTAGAGTTGAAGAAATTGAAGTCCAGCTCTAGATAGAGCATAAGGATTACGTGTGTGTCTGCACATGTGTCCAAAAATTTTTTTTTCCGTCATGAGCGAACAACAGTCTCTTCTTATTGCCAGGCATGTCACAAAAGTCACAAAGTCACAAGATGGTCCAATTGACAGAGAGCAAAGTCTGGTGTGGTCCAATTGACAGAGAGCAAAAGTCCAGTGTACTGATTATTTGTTGGGATGGTGGGATGGTGTGGGAGCCCTTTTCGTGCCAATTCTTCTTTTTACTCATTCTCTGCGGTTTTCGTCGCCATTTCTCTCGATTTCCTCCCGAGTTTTGGCTATGTCAGCTCGCATCAGTGACACATACTCTCGGATTGCGGATATGTCGGACCGTATCCCGACCACAGCACTCCGAGTTGTTGCGTTATCCTCCCTCGCGTCGGTCTGCTCGGTGGCGATCTTTCTCATTTTCCGATACTGCATGTAGGCGCCAAAACCCAGGGCGATCATTCCAATTGTCATGAACGTGAAGATGTACACGTCCTCGACATCCTCCACATCCAGTGGGGCAAGGCAAAGGACTCTCCACTTCTCCCATCCATCCAGCATGTAGCTGGACATGAAGGTTCCGTCCGGGCATCTTGGCTCACCAGAGGCCGCACGCCTTGTTGAGAACACTCTGTCAATCGCATTCAGTGACCAGCTCAGCAACTCCATCGTGGACCAGTTGATTGGCGTTGGTGTGTCGATTAGCAGTTAGTTGAGTTCTTCACTTGACTGATTTCTCACAATTAAATCACAGTTGCATTTGTGTGTTATGTGTCTGCCCACGTAGTTTGTTGTATGTGAACTAGATAATTGTGAGCAATTGCACCTTGACTGTCATGAGGTCAAACCAAGCACCCAGAAGACAGCTAAATGTCTACTGTAATTGAGACTTTGTATTTAGTACGTGCGCTAACATGCTAAACAACGATAGTGATAGACAGCAGCGTTCAGGCTTGTTTATGTGACTTGTGTTTAATTCGTTGAATATTCTTTATGTGACTGGAAACTGCAGATTGTTTTTCCTTTTGGCAGAGACCTATACTGGGTAATACTGACATAAATCTTTGAATTGATTTGTGGGTAAAGACTCACCAGCGCTACGCCCCCCCCAGGCCTTCTTTAACTATGCTACTTATTAGGGATGGGCCTTTCAAGCAAAAGCGCTAGCCTATTCAGTAATGACTGGGAACTAATCGATTATTTTTCGAATATTCTCCCGGCATAAAACCACGTCAATATTCTCCGGTGACAGTTTCACACAGAACTTTCTGACGGCTGTAGGAGTCTTTCCATGCTTGTTCTTCTACTGCGCCAGTAAAAAGTGAACATTTACATTTTTTCAGACGAAGCAATTTTTTAAAAATTAAACAACTATTCGAATATTCGAAAATCATTGCCCATCCCTACTACTTACAGTGTTTCCACTAAGATTTTTTTAAGCGGTGGCGGCATCAACCTCTCCAATGTTGTTTATCGATAAGCCCAGCAGATTGAGACACTTTAGGGAGGTTATTATTTATGGACCTTTTCCACTAGCGCGACTTGGCTCGACTCGCCGCGGGTCTACTCTTTCTTTCTTTTTTTTGCTTTTCCACTAGCACTCGAACGCGACGTCTGACATGAGAATCAAACCTGCTAAATTTAAAAACACCAGCAGTAGCGCTCACTGATCTGTACTGAGACCGTTGTTATTCTGTCACCTAAATGACTGCAATGTTTATTTCATTGACGGACACAATGACGAAATATAATTAACACTTTAGTAAATGATAAAAACGAGAAGAAAATGTTTGGAGGGACGAATGGAGAAGAGATCCATCAGGTCGATCTCTCCGGAAGCAGAGCCAAAGCCGCGGCATCTGAAAAGTTTCAAAACAAAACGGGCCTTGCTTGTTAGCATCTTGCAGTGCACCTGCTCTGAGTGCGAAAGCATGTTTCATGAGCAACACAGAAATATCAGCGCTACGTTTAACACGAAAATGAAGAACTGACATCTGGTCACAGCTCACATATGACAACAAGGACAATGTTCAGGACCCTTGATCTGTGAACCGGAGCAGAAATCACGGGGATCAGCTTGAACTGACATCTACTGTACACACAGCTCATCTAGAAATGCACACGAAGGTAATCGGATAAACTGTATTCAAATTTTGATTATTATTTTGATTATTGATTTAATGATTATGTGTGTGTCTGGGTGTGTGTGGGTGGGTGGGTGTAAGAGAGAGAGATCTGGGAGAACTGGGTGAGAAAGAGAAAGATCACAACTTGATTCCCCCCTTATTCACCCTCACAGGTACAGAAGACGTCTGATGATGACAGATGATCTGCTATGCAACCCAGCAGCAGTTCATCTCTACAGCTTCCTCAGTTTTTCAAGAACAACAGACCAAGGAGCAGGCCAGATAGATTGGACACACACATTTACTACTCACAACAACTGAAGATGAGGACTTTGTGCTAATGATGGAGATAGTAGTCTACTGTATGGCTGTTCCAAAGAAAACTAAAATACCGTGAGCAATTTGATTGAAACTCAGTATGAACATGAAAGATACAAGAACATGAATAAAACAAAACGCATCCGTAGTGTTAAGTACGCTTAAACCTTAATGCCATTCCATAACAGATTGATGGATAATTCCAATGACTGGAAATTCTGGAGAAACTTTTAGTCGACTAAGTCCACCGTAAATTTAGCTGACTAAAATTCAATATTAGTCGACTAAAACTAAAAGACTAAAATATGACTAAAACTAAATAGTATTTTATTCAAAAAGACTCAGACTAAAACTAAACTAAACAGAACTAATTTTCTGTCAAAATTAGCTGACAAGAGCATCAAAAAAAGAGAATGAGATATGACGACCCCACCCACACAGAGGAGGAACTATGAGGAACTCAGCTGTAATGGAAAAACACAGAGTTGAGCCGAGTAGAGCTGTGGAAAGGGGTGCAAAGTAATGGTAACTAGTAGATTATTATTGTGCGACTGCCCCAATACTGAAACAGTGACGGCCGAAATGCATGTAGCGGAAACCCTGCTTTACATTGTTTTATCATCTAAAAAAAAAACAAAAAAACATCATTCTGTAGGTGCGGCGGCTTTTATTTTGCCGTGGCGGTGCGCCACTATCAATTATATGTAGCAGAAACCCTGACTTAGACTGCTTTTAGTTCACACTGAGCTGTCACAAATGTGTTCCTTGCAGTTTCAGGAATGACATGGTTCAACTGGGCAACACAGGAAAAAAACCCATGTGGTGGCCATTACCTCTTACAGTATAAAAAAGTATTTTTCAAATGTACTTTTTGACAAATATTCAAGCTTTTTCTGTGGAATAATAAATGTACCCTCCCGTGGCAGCGTCATGCATCCAGAACGTTTAATACCAAGAGAAAAAGAAAAAGAAAATACACAGGATGCAGTGATTTCCTGGAGAATTACAGGGGAAATATCTTCTCAGATAAAGAGTACGATTTTGCTAAAAGATTCAGCACAGGGCCATCACACTGAAAATAGTAGTGAGAAGCTTTTCATCCGCAGATAATAACACAGTGCAGTGACTAACTGTTTGTTAGGGATGTGGTTTGTGCTTTTAAAAGTTAAAATATAATTCCCAACATCCTCTTAAAGGTGATATTTAGAAATGAAGGCACAACACATGGACTGCAGACGAGCATTGGGACGATGGCATTTGCCTTTTGCCTGAGTAGCTCTCATCAAAAGGGGGCTGCTCTGCAGAAATTAGAGGGGGTGATGCATGCAGCAGGTGCGCTTGTACAGATGTGATCATGATTTACAGAAGAACCAGCTGCAACCACTGAGCCACATTGGACACAGTGACACACAGAAAGTTAACACAACATGACCTGGAGCAGACTTGGCTTCAGAGTGGCGTAGTCCCACCCTTCCGTTTCCGTTCTGGGTCCTAGATACTGTACAAATTATTTTCTGGTCCCGTTTGAATTGTGCCATGGATTTCACATAATGTTGTTTGTGATATTTAAAGATACAGTAATGTTTCACGCAAATAAGACTACAATTTAGTGCGAAGAATTTTGATAATGTTAGGTTTTGTGTGAGTCTGCTTTGTTGACTATAGCTCTTCGCAGCACTTGGAACTCTGCAACAGACATGGTGATCTCTCCGCTCCACTTATTGCCTTTTTCCAAGGACAGGAGGATAAGAGCATAGAAAGAGGGGAAAATCATTATAAGTCGGGGCATGTGGAGAGTTGAATCGCTGTGGATGGAGAAGGAAGGGAGGGAAAGGGTGATGACGTGACGTCACATATGCGACATAACATGGAGTCTTTTTCATTGTGTTTTTTCAGCAGCATTTAACTTAACAATGGCACAATCAACGGTCAAACTTTTGACATGAAAAAATATCATGTGTAATCCAAGGCATAACCACTGGGGGATCAGAAAATAATTTTTTCCTGTCCATTGAACACCATTCATTTTTCATGCTCTAAAAGTTCCCATGGGCGTCCAGCTGAAGGGGCGGGACTTCGCCACTCTGAGCGAGGGCTGGACAATTGATCGTAATTTTAATTGTGACTATGATTTTCTGGAAAGCTCAGTTCATCATCTCCATTGTAAAAGCTTTGTTTTTCACTACAGTGACAGTGTTATGATCAGAAGCTATCAATAAATCTTTGCAAAAGTCTTTCTTAAAATGACACAAAGTCATCTTCCCACCATGGACACATAGACTAATGGCCTTTCTTTTATTCGCTGTGTCTCACCAGACAGAGCATGTCTATTCATAATTGAGATCCGTTAGAGATGATCTAGTATCCGTTGCTAAGTTACAGGTCGACAATGCTCACAAAGAAACCTGTTCCCAAATTGTTATTCACATGCTCTAACAGATGCCGGAGGAGACAAAGGACAGTGTCCAGAAGAAATAATAATTAAGTATTTTCAATAGTGCTGGGCATAGATTCATTTTTTAATCTAGATTAATCTCACTGCAACCCTGTAGTTAATCTAGATGAATCTAGATTTTAATGCTAGATTTTAATTTTGCCAAAGACATTCAAAAGTTGTGTCACCCTAACAAATTTCACACTTGTTCCGACTTGTTTCTGCCCCACCACGTAATTCAGCCAGGTATGCATCCGCGCTAAAATAACAAAGTGAAATTCATATCTTGATCACAGTGGTTCCTCTCTCTTGGCGAGCGGTGCTCATCCCAACTCCATAGTTCTCCGTAGCAGCGGTGTGACAGCAGTACCCCCCCCCCACCCCACCCCGTACCCTATCCGGATGACCAGTCATTACGTTTCCACTACTTTTTCAAACCGCATTTTTAACTTTTATTACACATAACGTAGGGCGTTGACGTCTTTCCTTTCTCACTCCGCTGTACTGACTGAAACTGACAACAGACAGATCGAGCAGTGAAGCCACTGAGAGGATATGATGCTGGAAATCTGTTCAACTCTGTTTTAACTTAGTTCCTGGTTAAGTGACAGTGAAGCATGATGCACTGTGAATAGATTAACGTGCGCTAATTTTCTTATCGCGCAATAGGAGTCAAGCGCTAACGCAGCACATTAACGCCGTTATAGGCCTAGTGCTAATTTTCATTCATTTTCATTCATTTCATTTTTATTCCTTGGATCTCCTGTCTTCAGGCATCTTGGCCTGTGAACTGAGTGATGGGTCAACAGAGGCTCAGTTTTTACAGCAGCGCTAAAGGGAGCTATTAAATACAGATAGAAAAATACCTCACGTGTGAATCATAAATGTACAAACACACACAGGCTTGACCTCGTGTGGCCCATTAGTGTTTTCCATCGCTGATTTGGTCTTGTAGCTTCCAGTTGCTGTCACACCCCAGGAAGAATAGTTCTTACCAAGGTGAGGAGTAATGGGGATCCATAATAAAACTAAACTAAACAGTTTGTCACAGCCTGACTTCAGCTGGCTGCCTGACGGTACTGGTCCAAGAGTCCTAGGCCACAGACTCCTTGTATTAACAAAGCCATGACAGGATTCCATCATTAAATAAAGACAGGTTTTTGAAGCCTTAATGCTCCATGTCCCATATTTTCTGAATCCATGCATTACATGTAGGGGGATCTGGCTTTAACCACCTACTGTAAGAGTTATGCATTTTAATGCTGCTGTGAGCAATATTTTTCAGAGGTGTTTTACAGTACGTGAACATTTTTTAGGATTGCAATAGGGTTGCAGCTCCAGTTGTAAACTTGAACTGAACTTCAAGAGACAATAACTGAATATACTGAGATCTCGTTATTAACAGCAATAAAGACCTTAGTTAGTCTGCAGAGCGTGATCATAAAACGAAAAAACATGAGTTTATACTTTGCTGTATAAGACCTGACATCCAAGACAATCTTAGAGCCATGTGACTCAGCTAGTAGGCTTTTTAATAGCAACTGTAAATTAATGCTAATTGGTCAGGATATTATTCCCCTGCATTAGTTTACACTATTCATATTAGATCCTGTCGATCAGTAACAGCTGCAACACTTCTGTTAACATACCAGTGAGATGTATTTTGTTATAAAATAATGTGTTAGTCACTAATTTCTAAATTTACTGACTGGAAAATGAAGTCAGATTTCTCCGCTTTTCTGCCAAGGAACATCACAGTCAACAGCACTGAACGGTAAAATCAGAGATCTGACTTCAGATGTTGTTAGAGTATTGATTGTAACCGAGCATTATGGGATTTCCTGTTATTTTTACTTCAAATACTGCACCTGCACCATTTATTTAATTCAAATTGTATGTTTTTCTTCAATAAAAATGGGAATAATGGAGCGCTGCTTGTTGCCCCTTGCATCTCTCCTCGTCCTCCTTGCCACAGTCTATCAGGCTCACACTGAACCCACAGAGTCAAACCAAATGATGGCTGATTTATATGCAACACGGGGGAAACGTTCAGATCCGGGTAAATCCACAGACTTTACTGACTTAGTGTAGGTGCATTTCTCCAGCTCCACTGAAAGGTAAAGCAGTTCTCATGATTTAAGGCGCTCTTTGAGCTGTCACCTCTTGACCTCAGGGTAAGAAGCATAGAGGCGTCCGTGGATTTAATGCAAAACCTTGTGTTTCAGAGCGAATTTTCATTCTCACACTAAAGCGGGCCGACTGAATAAGCCAGTCGAGGAGATATCTGAATTCTGGAACAATGGGCACAAAATAAATACCACTTTTTTCTTACCTTGACAGTTGCTAGGATTGTTGAATGCTACCAATTATACCCGAACCTCCACAGATAAGACTTTAATAGGTATGGAGCGTTTCCATGTGAACCAGGATGTCTTTGTGCTTAACAACAAACAAGCACATGTTATAGCAGAGCACAAACAAGAACAATTTAAAGTGTGACAAGCATTCAGGACTGTAAAGGTGCATTTTGTTATCTGACGTAGATGTGAGACAAACCCAAGGACTCCTTCATCCACACCACTCAAGTTCCAGATTTTGTTTTCTCAAAATTGGCTGTTTCAGGTTTTTCAATGTGGGGTTGGGGGTCCGCCCGCTATTCAGACATCCCGCTATTCCGACATGTCACTATTTAGACATCCCGCTATTACGACATCCCTCTATCTAGACATGCCGGTAGTCCGACACTTTTTGATACCGCTATTCCGACACGTCTTTTTTATTTTTATTTTATTTTTATTTTTTTACAGCTGCGATACCCAGGCGCGTCTCTCTCTCTCTCTTTTCTTTTCAGCATGTCTATCACTGGTTTGATGAGGGAGTGATGTTCTTAATCTCAACAACTCAACTATCAAGTCACAAACAAAACTGACACACATGATAAACAAACAGAACTATGCTGCAGTTTGTTTGTCAAGTTAACCTGTCACCTTCAGCACCACGGACAGCGCGGCGGATGAGCCCGCGGAGCTGCAGCTGTGAGCGTCTGGGCTCTGGGCTCAGGGCCTGGGGCCTTATTTATCAAAACTGTAAGTAAGCAGTGTAAAACTGCTGCTACTAAATGTTTTGCTTAGGCCTACGGTGAAAAGACACCCAAAATATTTACACCTTTTTCAGATCTATCAAACTGTGCGTGCACAACTCTGCACCTCAACTTTGATAACTGGATCCAAGAATGGTGCGCAGTTGCGCACGTGAACACACCTCCGTCCCGGAATGCCTAGACACAACCATATGGTCAGCACGTGCATATTAATTAGCCATGTGCTCTGTGGAGCGACAACAAAGTGACAACGAAGACAACGGGCGGAGGGAGGGGAGAGAAAGCTAGATACATGGCATCGGGCAATAAATCAGGCAAAAACCTCCCAAATCTCAACAAAAGGGAGCAGAAAAAAGAATAATCTTATGTAATCTGCCCCTTTATTCCAGACAATCTTTTTTTCTTCTTTTACCTATGTTAAAACGATGTAAAGCAGCAGGATAAACTCAGGTGACAGAATAATAACAGTCTCAGTAGCTGCAGATCAGTGTGCGCTGCTGTGTGCTGTGTGTTTTTAAACTTGGAGGGTTTGTTTTTTCTTCTCTAATAGGCCTATGTATTTGTGTATGAGAAACAGTGTCTCAGATGAAAAAATAAAAATAAATCAGAAGGACACGTCTGACTATAACGTAATCAATCAATGTCGGAAAAGCGGAATGTTTGAAAAATAGTAAAGTGCCGCTACTCCGACAATGAAAAAAAAAAATGTCGGAATAGTGGGATGCTTAAAAAATAATGTTAATGCCGCTATTCCGACAATTAGAAGTCAATGTCGAAATAGCGGCATGTCTGAATAGCAGCATGTAACCGTGGGGTTGTGTGTGTAGTCATGTATAGATTGTACTTTACCCGCAGCAGATTCTAATCAGCATGGCAGTAACAGAGCTCTGCTGCTCTCCCCTGAGCCATGAGTAAAAACAGGTTTGAGACCCTTTAAAGGTACATTGTGTAAGTTCTCCTGTTATCTAATCACGAAAATCTATTATTTTGTTCAAAAGTACGTTTTTCATTCATCAATAATTACCCCCATCAACAAACTGAAGTGTTCCGGTAAGCTCTGAATTTGCCGTTCATATTGTTCATATCTACATGGAGCGGGTAAGCTCGGTGGTGGCTGACATGTCGTGTCGCCATGTTTTTATGTTCAGTGGCAGTGTGACGGTAGGAAACCACGGAAACTCAGCGGAGACACCGGAGCTGTCGGCTCAGGTCGAGGTGGCGTCTGTGAAAAGTCACCGAGGTAACGCAGTGAGGAGGAATGGAGCGTTACACTGATGCTGCATTCACGTGCAGTCGGGCAGACGGCCGTCGGTAACAAACCAGATGTCACTTTAGTCACAGAAGTTGAGAGAAAGCTGGTGGGTCAGGTCAACAATACAACATCGCCATGACAACATATTGTCACGTGTATTGTAGGGTTGTTCGGTATACCGGTACTAGAGTGGTACCGGGGTACTGACGCATTTAATACGGTACTATACTGCGCTTAGATGGGACCGGTACTTTCATTTTGCGCCGCCAGCAGCGGTGACGTCGCCGCGTAAAGTCGCCGCATTGTAATTTGAGCCGCGGCGAGCGAGTGAGCGAGTCACAAACGAAGCAAGGTGCTTTTTATTATTACCGTTACAGCGCCACCTGTCCATGTGCCTGTGTTTGTGTGTGTATCTGTGTGTGTGTGCGCAGCGCGCGAGAGAGAGAGACGGCTGCCACAGCCTCGTTAATAAGTTTCGTTTTTACCGCGGATCACCACGGGCATGCTCTCTCTGTGTCTCTCTCTCTCTCTCTGTGTGTGAGTGAGTGAACGCAGCGAAGGAGCGCTACGCAGAGATGAATTAACGGAACGATATTGCGTTGATGGGGGTGGGGGGAGCAGAATCAATTTGGTCTACATATGGGAAACAAGTAATAAGTGTGTGTGTTTGAGTAACATGAACGTTTGTGTTTCATTCTATAAACTACTGATAACAATTTCTCCCAAAAATTACAACTGGTCAAAATAACAAAAAGAGATGCAGTGTTTTCAGACCTCAAATAATGCAAAGAAAACAAGTTGATATTCATTTTTAAACAGACCACTAATGTTTTAATTTAGGAAGAGTTCAGATTAATATAGATGGACATTTTAATCCTGCAGCAGCAGTGACTGTTTACTGATTATTTACTGATGCATATGTTATAGTTCTAAGATTTTCTATTAAAATAAAGCCAATAATGACATTTTTTGTGTTCTCTTTTTATGTGGAAAAGTACCGAAAAGTATCGAAAAACATGTTGGTACCGATACCGGTACCAAAATGTTGGTATCGTGACAACACTAGTGTATTGTTTTGCCTAGTGCTGACGGACCACTTGTTTACGTAGAGGCTTGTTCATGCCGTTACGTGCAGTGGCTGTTGTCTGTCTGCCATCTAACTGATTTCACCTGAATGCAGCATGAAAAATACGACTGAGTTGCTTGCGATCTACAACCGCACCGCTAGATGAGAGTAGCCTAATTCTTACACAATGTATCTTTAAAAAATGTCCACTGTCCCACACTGCTCCGAAGATGCACACACACAAAAAAAAACGTAGTGGCAAAGGAAAGTGCTGTTTTCATGGACAAACCACCAAAATATCCTACATAGCGTACACCTAAATGGACACTGACTTGTTTCAATGGCTGTTTGTGTGTCTAAAATGTTTTTTTCCCTGGTGGCCCAGTGCACTGCACACCAACACTACTAATGTACCACATCTCCATCTACCTTAGACAACCCCTTTAATGTTCAAGTTCATCATGTGTGTTGTTTTATTTGGTTCCTCCTATTACTAACAAAATCTGCACTAGTTTATTTATTCATTCCAGTTCATTTTTATCAAATGTTTATCCATTACACTGATCCACTTTAACCATCCTGTCACCAGCTTGTCACTTTTTCAACCACTTTAATTATTTGATGATAATTAACATCATAATAATGTTTTTATGTGTTAAGGTAATTATCTACAGTTATATACAGCAATTTATACTTGGCTTTGAATTATTTGTTACATCTATTGTAGCTGGTGATCTATTAATTATTTTGACAGCACATTTACTTAGGCTCAGAATGCCATTAAATTTGGATCATTACTTCCATCATAAACAGATATGTTGATGTATATTTTAGGTGTCTTTATTTGATTAGTTGAGCTACTCCACAAACTGTAGACATAGATCCAGCGGTAGAGGAAGTGCTTCAGGATGAGGATCTCTAAGCCAGTGAAGTATGTTTTACAGAACAGCATGTTGAGCACTCATGTTTATTGATGTAAACCGAGCCTTTGCATTGATGTCAAAGCTCAACACTTCTCTGGAAATAAGGCAATTTTGATCAAGTGTTTTCATTTTCCTTTTTTCCTTCATCAGATCAGGTCGCATTATTGAAATTTTCCCCTCAGAAGTTAGCCTTTTACTGAGGCCCGTGTTACATCCATCTAGCAATCTTTCTCTTAGCTCATAAGCTTTTAATAAATGTGCGTTTGAGGTGTCTGAGTCCTCTCAGAAGCGCAGAATGCAAATAGTGTCAGAAACTCCAGACATCACAGAGTTCAACTGGTAACACCAGATGATAAAATGAGGCAGCTCTTGATCACTTCAGCTTTGTTTTTGTATTTGAATTTCTCTCTCATCATATCACCCATGTGATAATTACACTTTAACAAGATAACATCAATTTCCAAAATTATCTCAAATGCCAGCTCCCAAGTTAATGTCTTTTTTTCTTTGAACTGTGGAGAAACCTTTTCCATCTTTTGTAGTATAAACTTCCAGCTGCCATTCCAACCCTTTTTTTCATTTTTAAAGAACAATATAGTATATTAAAAAACAGTGCATAAAGATTGCATAAGGGTAGATTAGCATAACTTGCATAGACTCCTCTCACCAAACCACATTCAGACAAAGGAATCTTACAGGATGGTTACACAGGCAGATTAAGAATTAACAAGTGTGACTTAGTGTCTTACTGGATCCATCTGTTGTTTCCAGTTAGGCTTAATAATGTGAACTTTTGCCAACGTAAATGTTTAAATCAATGAATGATTGAAGAGCTTTGATGAGTGCAAAGTCATTCAAATACCCCAAACACATCTGTATGTTTTGCAAAATTAAAATCAGAGGGTGAAGAGTGGGGAGGAATGGGCTGTATACCCACGTGGCCTCAATAACTGACAATACGCAGGGAAAAAAAAGAAGGAAAGAATACTTATTTTATAATCCCAGGACTAAGAATTATTTGATCACACATAATAAATCCAACCACAGATGCTATTAAAACTTAAAACCCAGATCCTTTGGACCTAGAACAAAGGCAGTGGAAACATCAGTGATAAATTATTCACATCATCTTGTCGCCCCTCCCTCCCCCATCACTGTTTTGCTCAGACACTCCAAACTCATCCATCTCCGCCTCTTTGGCTTGAATTGCTGGAGAAGAGACTTCAGACGCCTGAACTTCTGCACCTCCGCTCTGTCATAAAGTTCTCATGCTTCTCTCTATGCTTTTTTGCTGTGGTATTGTTAAACTGATGTTAATAGCCTCATGCACTGTGTTGCCTTAGTCTGGTTGCCAGCTCTATGTATTATTTAACAATTTTGCTTGGTTGGATGCAAAACTTAATTTACAAGTTTTCAGTTTGTCTGTATATTTCACTTGTTAGCCATTTAAAGGGGAACTATGCAAGTCCAGACCTTTTCTCTGTTTCGGTCACTTTTTTTCTCTACCGAGCTCCCCCTACAGTTTACTAGAAGTAACCCTAACCCTATTCATGGTCCCTATAACCATTCATGGTCCCCAGAAGATAAAGCATCTTAATAAATACTTGATGGACAGGCACAATTTTTGTACAGGCCTTCTTGTTTCATGTATCATCTCTAGCGCCACCCCGAGGTTGAAATTTGTTGTTCTCATCAAAGTCTCAGCAACTGTTCCCTCTTCATGTTCCTCACAGATGAATCATTGATATGCCATTGATGCCATATTTGGTTTTTAGTGCCTTTTAGAGAACATTTAATGTTGGCAGGCTAACATGCTTAAATGAGACAAAACTAAACACTGTACTGCTGAACATCAACAGCAGCATTGTTGCTGTAACCATGCTTTCATGCTGATATCATTACAGGGTATCCGCGGGGTCTTGAAAAGTATTAAAAGGTGATAAATCAATTTTGGGACAATTAAGACCCTTAAAAAGTATTAAAAAGTCTTTTCACGACTTAAGAAGGTCTTAAATTTTGAAGGTATTTTTTCTGAATCAGCTGAATTAGCTAGAGTCCTAAAAAACATTGTGAAAGTGTGAATTTATTAGTTTTATTAAAAAACAAAGATGAACCGGTACATAGAAAACTAGGTTATTGTGGGTGCGTTCGTAAATTGTTTGTAAATTGATAAACTTTGCCTTTTATTTATTATCCCAGCCTATTTTGAGTTCTGTTGTATCATAGTGGTCTACAGTCTTTATCACAAACTAAAACTGTTAAGTCAAAAGTGTCACTGATGTAAATGGTTACAGCTTGAAGTGGCGGTGAGGTATTAAAAAATATTGATAATAAGGTCTTGAAAAAGTCTTAAAAAGGTTTTAAAATTAACTTCAAGATTCCTGTATATACCCTGCATTAGCATTTAGCTGTAATCATCACTGTGCTGCCTCGCTGGCAGGACTGAAGACTCCTGAGATCAGGATGTGAAAACAACATATGAAAGGGAAAACATTATAGATTTAATGCACAGTATTTATAGCCTGACAAGCCAGACTATATCACTAAAATGTATAGTCTGGAAACGACCGGTAGACCTCGGCTCAATCCAGGGGGCGGGATGATGGCTGTCTTTCAAACTGCCTCTGCACGCAATAGGGTAGCGCTACGACCAATCAGAGCAAAGAGCAGGATGACGTTAGCCTGACAAGCCAATTAAAATGTATGTCGCCATCGCGTTAAGCCCGCCCAACAACTCTCTAAACAGATAGAGCGCTGTGATTGGTGAACACAATCGGTGTTCGAGACTCAAAAAGTTCCTATGGCTCGTTTCTAGACCCACCTACGGAGCAAATATTTTTGCTGCCGCTAGGGTGCGTCTAGATTTCTAGGCTACAGTATTTAAGCTCTGCTGCAAGTTTCTCAGTCAAACCAGTAACAACAGATGATATAGGCTATATTTCGTTATGTCAAATAACACACAATCCTGTACTTTATTGGGCAATTCAATTCAATCTTGCACTTTATGCACATGGAACTTTAATTAGCACTCCAGCACTTTATAACTCTTCTGTAATCTTTTGGTCCCCTTACTTTGTGCCAGTTGGTCTATGTATGTTGTTTATGTTATGTTTCGTATATGTTGTCAAGGGTATCATGGTGCATTGTTTTATTGTCTTAGACTTGCCAACCTACCAATGGGACTGGGGATGAAAATTAGCCATTTGGCTATAGCCTATCGTATCCCACATATTTACATGAAAATGTTAATAGCTCATAGCTCAGTTCATAGCTTTAATGGTTTGATTAGGTTTAAGTGCAAAAACTGCTTGTTATACATTTTTAAAAAAAAGTCAAAATAAGTTTTTCCTCAATTATTTTTGTTTTCTTTGTTTGAGGCTCCTGCATGATACAAACAACCTAACATCCAGTGGGGATCAAACTCAATTTTTCTCTGTTTAGATACTGTCACTTCGTTGCCCATCCATTTGTCACACTTTATACTATGTTAACACACTTTTGTCTTTGCTGCTGTCATAATTACTACGGCCACTAGTTGTCACCTTGCAATTAAATGTAATGACAATGGGGAATAAAAATCTGTTGCACAAACAGGCTGTCCTCAGTTTTTTACTGAACAGGCTCAGATAACTAACTAAGATTTTTAGATGTTGTAATGTTGAAAACTTATTATTATTATTATTATTGTAAGCTCTTAACAGGGATGGAAGCTCACTTCTTTTGGGCAGTTGTTCTTCAAGGTTGTACTCATTTAAAAACACTGAAGGTTAATATGAATTAGTAAAGAATAAAAAGCTAAAGAGAGAAGTTGAAACCCGGCCTTCTCTTCCATCACCACACACCAACCCAACTGCTATTTCCATGTTTGTTTATGTCACCTGTCCACATACATCACATCATCATTCTGTCTTATTTATAAGATTAGGGCCAACACATGAACACAGCACACTATGTTAATTAGATTGTTTGTCTGTCTGTGTGTACATCTTGGATGTCCTGCTGCTGTGCTCTAATGAATCAGTTGAGTGCGACAGATTTAAGCCGTCAATTTAACCTGCAGGCTCCGTCCTCCTGCATCCTCTCTGGGGCCGAAGTCTCTGCTTTACCAGACGGACTGAGTGAGTGATTTAGACTAACAGTGTTTTGTTCAGGCTCAACCAGCTGTGATTAAGGGGATTTGTGGGGGGATTTTGGGGATTACCACTTCGACATTTGTGTGTAAACAGCTGAATGTCACAGGTTGTGTGTACTATCATGACTGAGTCCATTCACTCCTCAGAGTGGATTAAGTGAAAAGGCATCGACACAATGCCGCAGCAGCATCTCTGAAATTTAAAAAGCAGTTTCCTCTTTTCCTCTGGTGCAGCATCTTTTAGCAGAGCTGTACTAGGTACTGTATCAGTCACAGGCATGAATTGGGGTAAACAGTTGATAGATACAACATGGTATTTCTTGTTTTACGCTGAGCATGTTATCTCATTGACCAAAATAATGTAACAAAGAAGAAATGATTCAAGCAAAGAAGCTTGTTTATTAAGTCAAATGTCTTAGTTTCTTTGAGCTGTTTACAGCGTGGAGCTGTTTTCTTTCTTCCTCGCTCCTCTGTGTTTTATGGTGTAATCAACAATATTGATTATGTCTCGCGGGCAGCCTGTAGTCGCCGCGCTGTGAATGAGCCACACTACAGTAAATCCAGACGCTGGTGCTCTTGGCTCTTTGATGGACAATTTGTTCTCAGAAACTGAAAACATCAGGTTGTGGTTGCTCCCAACAAAGTGACAATGTCGACTGTAAATGACCTGCTGACATTTTAAAACACAGTTTGACTGCCTCACTTTGCAGCCCATGAATTGTTAATTATGTATGCAATCAGTAATTAATAAATGCATGACTAAGACTAACCATGGATTCATTTATGAATTAATGTATGATGCTCATGTGACTGTGAGGTAATGGGATGACTTCATAGTTCACTAGCAAAATTGCATGCAATATAATGAACACCTTAATTAATTCCATAATTATCCATCTGTAAGGTCTCCAATGACTAATATACCTTTTAGTCTATCATTATTATTATTATTGTTAAAGCAGAAGTAAGTGATATTTTTGTGTTAAAGCAGATATCATCGGCACGGCCGTTTCGGCTAATGCTGTGTTCAAGGCAGGCTTTTGAAACCGTAAGTTACAGCTTCAAGTCACAACTACGACTTGGTAGCGTTCCAGGTAACCCGTAGCTCGTGTTTTTACCGTCCTGTTGTCTGTGAAAGTTCCCTATAACGGCCACTCGTAACTTCCGACCCGTGAACTCGTACCAGATCGAACTGGTATGACTTCACAGGAAGGAAAAACACAAAGTACGAGTTTCCTTGAACGCACCATGAGTTAGCAGCCCCCGCCCTTGTCAGGCATCAATTGGTCCTCGTGCTACGTCACCACATTCACGCGCATCCCTTGGCTGCACACACAGCCCTTCATGCCGTTCTCTCCCCTCATTGGATAACACTTGTATCCCACAAGGAAAATTTTCTCCTCGGGTTACAGCAGAGCAGAGTGACGGAGAGACTCGTGTTTAGGCTGAAATACTTCATGTAAGTGATTGCTGACGGAAAATAGGACTATTTAGGACTTATATTAACAAAAACATTCCACTGATATCTGCTTTAATATACGTCTTAAATAGTTATATCTTCCGACAGCAATCACTTACATAGAGTGTTTGGACCGAAACACGGGTCTGTCAGTCACTCTGCTCTGCTGTAAGCCGAGGAGAAAACATTTATCGTATCCTACAAGTTTTATCCAATGAGGAGAGAGAATGGCATGAAGGGCTGTGTGTGCAGCCAAGGGATGCGCGTGAATGTGGTGACGTAGGGACGAGGGCGGGGGCTGCTAACTCCATCGGCTGACAAGACGTTATGGTGCGTTCAGGGCAACCCGTAACTCGTGTTTTTCTGACCTGTGAAGTCGTACCAGTTCGATCTGGTACGAGTTCACGGGTCGGAAGTTACGAGTGGCCGTTATAGTGACTTTCACAGGTAAAACAGGTCGGAAAAACACGAGTGGGTTGCCTGGAACGCTACAAAGTCGTAAGTTGTGACTTGAAGCTGTAATTTACGGTTTCAAAAGCCTGCCTGGAACGCAGCATTAGCCAAAACGACCGGATCGCTTACTTCTGCTTTAATATTATTATTATATCTGCCTACCAACGCCTCTAAACCGCTTAGCTCACCTCACGTAATATGTTTTGAGTTTTTTTGTGTAAAATGTAAAAACAGTACCGGCTGGGAGCAGTAATCTCCTGAGTTCAAGCACCTTAATGCCCAGTAAAAGTTCAACATCTTCTTCTTTGTGTCATTTTTTCCTCTCAGGTGGGAATGACCTTTTCCTCCACTCTGTGGTCCCTGTAGCTCCTTAACTCCTGGTTACAGCCATCAGCCACTACTTGTCAAATACCAGCAGCAGCAAAGACATTCACTGGGTAAGTGCTACTCAAGTACTTTTGACAATTTTGAGGTAAGCCTACTTACACTTCACTTTTCTGCTTCAGATTGATAATACAATCAACAAGTATAGATCAGTTGGAGCTCTTAGAGTATTTCAATGTCAACTGAATCGAACTTTTCACTGTGAATGCAATAGTTGCTGGAGTGTATCTGCACTGTGGTATTGCTACTCTTAGTGAAGTCAGATGCCTTTGCTCGGAGGTTGACATTACCATTCACCCATTCAACCCAGTCACTGTGTTGATGAGAGGATGAGAATGCCCAGTATTGTAGTTTCTGTGTGCGCTCCAGCCAAGAAGCTATGTGCAACACTGGTCAAGCATTTATGACATCACCACCTCTGAGGATATAAACAGATTACTGGAGGGAGGCAGTCGAAAAGCTCAATGCCAATGTCAGTGGAGTCAGTGGCTGTAAATAGTTTTGTCAGTCACCTGAATACAGACCTCGTGAAATATTTACACCAGTTGTCAGCAAACTAACAGACTGACAACCACACAGGTGTTATGCTAGAATGCTAAAAACAAAATCTGTGTTGTTATGTTCATTTCCCAGTCCATAAATCCAAGTGAGAGTGTGAAGGAGAGAGAATGAACACAGCGGTTGCATCAGGCAGCCTTGTGGCACTCTCTCTCACTGAACTGTGCGCTTCTGAAGTCGGTGCTACGTAGACAGATAAATGACCATCGACGTTGGAAGTAGCTGCTTTCATGCCAAGTGCAGATTATACTGTGATGGTTTGGGACAGGTGAACCCAGTACAGTGCAGGTGTCAGGGAGAAAAATGAAAATGTTAAACCATGTTACAAGGTTTCTCCAGGCATGTAGCCTTGTATTTAAAATTATATTAATTTAAACCTGCTTTCATAGACTCGTGATCAGAGATGATAAGCATGCATGTGTGCGTTTACCTCAGGTTAAGTTGGGTCAAATCAGGCCAGTGACGGTTCAAGGCAACAGAGAGAGAGCAAGAGAGAGATAAAGATGGAGAGAAAGAGAGTGCAACAACATATGAGGCATTGTCACCTGCACTTCCCTCGTGCCCCAGGAATCTTATGCAACTGAAAGGGGCTCCAGCATCTTCGAGGCAGTCCTCTGTTGATGTGGCAGCATATTAACAGGGTTTGTTTTCACTGCAGCCAGTCTTTGAACTGCATCTAAACGAGTACAGGACTTGTTGTGATCCCTAATCATATCTGTTGCTTTTCTCTTTCAAGTAGAGATCTCTCTGTTTCTGATATGAACTTGCTCATAATAGCTGACCTGCACACACACACTGCACACAATGCCACCGTCTGTTGTCTTTTCTTGCCGCTGCCACTCTCTCCAGCCTCTTGACAGCCTTGCAGGAGTAAGTGAAGCAAATGCAGAATTCTCTGGTGGCCTGAACTATGCTGCACTTGGCTTTTCAGTAACCTCAAAAAGTGGGGAAGGAAGAGAACAAGGGTTACCTCTAGGTGTGGGGCTACTGGCACAGGGCATAGACTATAAATAAAGATAGACGCAGCATTCGTGACATCACCCACAGGTTTCTGAAGAGTGGTTTCAGTGCTCAAAAGTGGCAGTGCTGCCGTCACCACCTGACTCTGTCAGACTAATCCAAAAATGGCCACTGTGAGACACTCACACACCTGTCACATCCTCAATTATTCAGAACATTAGGCCTCAATTAAATTTAAATCAGAGAGTTGTATAGAAATATATATTTTTTAAAATTATTTTCTATTTTATTTCAGCCTTTTATATTGTTTTGCATAATTGTTAATACATTACTTCATGATTGATATGAGTATGTATTACAAAGGATGTGCTTCTTTGATGTGAGACAGTTTTTTATTGTCATAGTACTAATGCTGCTTTGTAAACATTTCAATATTGCTTCCTATGTTCCCTAATAGCTGTACACATGAGAAGTGTATTTACTGCATGCCCTCCCACAACGTGGTTCCAACATCCCTGTAAACGAATAGACCGTCTGTTAGCAGAGTGTACAACCAGACTTGTACTCTGTGGGTCTAAGCACATGAGTGATTCATCTGCACACAGTTCAGCGAAAGGGCCACACGCAACAAATGTTGATGGAAACTCTCCTGCTATTTCAAATTTCAAAGCACTGATGTCAACACTTGTAATGTCAGACTCACAGTGTGAAGAGTTGTTTACACCACAAGTCGTGGAAACAGTGATTCAAGCATCTGAGGTTAGTACCAAGCTCTATGGATCTGCCTCAGTGAATCTCAATCATTTGTGAGTGGTGTATTAATGCCTTCATTGGGCTCTTTATGCAACAGTATCCTAGCAACCTACCATTCTTTGACTGTCCTTAGTCAAGGTCATTATAATTAAGACGATGGCATTGTGTCCTACTGCTCTTTGAATTATAATTCACTTTCCCAATAGCAGAGCCATGAGCAGCTGGCAGGAAGTGCTTAAAGGGATAGTTCAACATTTATACCCCTATAGTCATAGGAGTAGGTTCATTGCTTTTAATTATCGGTGCATGTTGTTTTGAGATCTGCGGGGCAGAGACGTGAGCTGCTCAGTGAACACAATGGAGGTGAACGGTACAGGTCCCCTGTCCCTCATCAAACTCATCAATACGCAATCCAACAAGTCCAAAACGATCTTGTAGACAAGTTGTGACCTGCACATTCACCACGCTATGAAATAATAATGTAACATTATGAGACAGTGAGTTGTTTTAGAGGAAAATGCAGCTGGAACTACATTCCAGACACGGCTGCTGGGCGGAGTGATTTTAAAAGCTGTGGAGTGATTTGCTGTATGTGTTCATTGTAATGTTACATAGTTATACATGATAATTTCATAACGTGGTGAATGTGCAGGTCACAACTTCTCCACAAAAACCTTTTGGAGTTGTTGGATTGTGTATTTGATGAGGTTTGATGAGTTCACCTCCATTGTGTTCGCTGAGCAGCTCACGTCTCTGCCCCGCAGATCTCAAAACAACATGCACCGATAATAAAAAGTAATGACTGTAAGGATTATAGCAATAGGCAAATTTGCCAAAATGTTGAACTATCCCTTTAATAATCTGACATATATAAAATATAATAATTTAAGACTTCCATCAGATAATATCCTATAAAACAAAACAAAAAAAACTTGACTTTCATTTAAATATCTGTCTTTGAAGCTAAGGTGGCCTTTTGTGCAAGAATGAACAATGCATTTGATTATGTGACGTGTTTGGATGATTTTAAAATGTTAGCATGTTGATTGCCTACCAGAGAGCCAATCTCTTCTTCCTGGGTGTTTTGAGTTGATGGCAACATGAGAAAATATATATAGAGGATATTTCTCTCAGGAGTTATAGAACTGAGCTAAAAGAGTGATTGTATGACTTCATGTTTCGGAGGTGACCAGAAATGTCTCAAAATTGAAAAGAAAAACACCTGCAGTGGCCTCTTATGTCATCTTTCTTACCAGGTTGGTTGAAAAGTGCTGTGTCAGAACAACAAAATACAAACCTGCATTTTTGCACTGAAATCACATTGTGCACAATTTCATACAATTATGAAATACTTAAATTGTATATTTCTGATTTTGGAGCCAGAAACCCAAACAATAAGCCTTCAGGCTGACAGAGACAAGTTTGCAGAAATAAATCCATAATAATTTTGGATGTAAAAAGTTGACAATGATATGTTTTGCTCTAGATTTGGCTGGGAGGGTTTGTCTACATTCAGCCTGTTAGCCTGACTCTGGTTTAATGATGACAGTGTTTCCACTCTCATTAGGTTTGATGGAACAGTTCTCTGGTTACCCCGTCTTTAAGTGGTTAACAAGTGTAAATCTTTACATACAGTGCCACTGCGCAAATTGTAAATCGTACATCACCAAAATAAGGGCGGCTTTTTCACTTGCTTTTGGGGCCTAGTCTAGATCTGTGTGTGTGATTAGAAGCCTTCCCCTCCCCCGCCTCCTTTTAAATATTTAATAAGGCCTTTTCAGGATAACCATGCTTTCCATGTTTTTAGGATTAGCCTTCTCATTGCTCACTCCCCACGTGTGTTTCACATGCTCTCCATCTCACTGGTAAATGATTCAGAACTACATGATCAAAGCCATTCTGATGATCTAGTCTGTGGTTCAGGTTTGCATGGCAGACAACACACTCTCATGCTCCTGGCACGCTTTCCTATTCTCACAATATGCACGCACGCTGCAGCTGAAACCTAATTTGTGGATTAACCTTGGATTTACATCTTGGAATATGGCACCTTCCGCGGAGCAAATACCGGCTCGCATTTGAAGAAATCATTAACAATTAACAGCAGAGTAAGGGATGACTCCAAATGGTTGCAGAGCAGCACGGAAGCTGCAACGCCAGCTGAAATAGTAATGTGTTTTTCTGTGTAGCTGTCAGTTCTCTTATCTCATATCCTTTGAGTGGCGAAGACTTGACGTGGGATTCCAACAATGCGGGTAATGTTCAGTCTCTGCTCTGAGAAACGGTTAATGGGAAGATCCATCCTAACACAGATTTCACGTGTTACTCCACTGTTATTTCACATTTGCGTCGACTTTATTTGAAGAAGTTTCTCACTACAGCCTTGAGAACTTGTCTGTGATGACAAGACGTTCATTCTGTACGTTAGGCAACTTTGCTGTGCAGATGGATGTTCGGTATCTTCTCTGAGGAGAAGGAAGCAAAGGAAGAAAAAAAAATCAGGCTGTGCAAAGTGCAAGCTAACTGACATAGCTTTTAAATTATTTGAAATATCCTGTAGCAGCTTAAAATCTTCAGGTTAAAAGGTTATGGGGTCATAAATCAGATATACACTTTATATTTAGTCTGGTCTCCAAGGCAGCGCTCACCTCACGCTCCCAATCTGCTCATGTTTTATACATGTCACCCTTCACACTGTGTCTTCATCTCACATGTTCCCCAGGCATACTTTAAAAAACTGGAGCTCTATGTTTTGTTTCTGTCAAATGTTTTTCTCCAGGGCAGAATTTGGGCAGCCTGATGATTTAGGATACGAGGAAGAGAGATGTTTGGGGTTCTTGAACACAGTTAGTAACGTCTCCACAGGCCTTTGGTGAAGCTGCAGAGACAGTAGACAGAACATTAGACCTGCCAGGGATTCAAGATTTGCTAGATTTTCCCCCAAACACGGCTTTTTATTATATTGTGTAGTTATTGTGTGAATTGGGTCATCCCTGCAGAATTACACACATTAACCTTTGAATGGGTTTGCTCAGCCATGTGGTGGCACCACAGCTGTTTGAATGCACAAACCTACCAGGGCTCAATTTCACTGTTTCCTGAAGTTTCTAGCCACTGCCAGTCCCGCTGTGTGCCCAAGATCTCTTCTCAGTCCTGCCTGCAGCTGCTCCACCACTCAGGACTTCCACCGCTAATAACATAATGATAAATTGCTTCTATTTCAATTTTTTTTTATTTTACATTGTCTGAGAATCCCTTGTGTCTTTAATGATTAGACTTTATACATTAACTGCAGGATGTATCATGAATTCCTGTAGCTCGCACCAACTTCCTGTAATTAGTTCACACGCATTTGCTCCCTCTGCAGAGCTTCATATTTGTATGAGAACAGACCCAATGGTGTTTGTGTGACGCATTAACAGCACAGAGGATACTAGAGTTTCCTTTTTTTTTTCTAAAGCTGCACATGTATTATTGTTGAAGCCAAAATCATCAAGCAAGTAATTTACAAATGAGAGGAGAGTGAAAGAGCTGAGCCCGAGGGTGGATCACACTTGAATGTAGCCTTATTTGGTGGAGCACGTTTTTGAGTTGCAATTATTTGTTTATAAAAAAAAGACAAAAAAGCGCTACATAACTCAACCTGAATGAGCCATGCGTACTCTGTATAAAGCAGCAGTCACAGCGGTGGTGCAGTGGCCAGGTCACAGAGATAACAGTTGAACTGCTGTATCTGGAAAACTAAGCACTGCATCAGCAGCTGGCCTGGCCACATCTCCTGGAGCTCACACTTGTCTATTGTTCTGTTTACTCTCTCCTGGCACTTTGTTCAACACAGCATGCCTTTTCAATAAATAAAACTCTTTTTTAAGGAGAAAAGGGAAATTAAGCTCACAGTCAGCTAATAAATTCCTTCACTTGATAGGATGATTAGGATGATATGTTGAAACCCTTAATTAAAATTATGTGTTAGTACAATGGATCCCTTGTCTCAGCTGTGTGTAAATCATGTCTTTGTCTTAGTTTTCGTGGTGAAATATTTGTAAACGGTGCTGCATAGCTAATGAGCCATGAAAACGTCTTCTACTTTGGATTCCTGGGTCACCTGAAAGGTCGCCACTGTCAAGATAGGTTGTTATTGGCCATTAAGGAAAAGCTTCCAAGTGGTCCAAAGTTGAAGATTGCTTGGGATTGGAATGTTTATTGATTTAATTTAGCTTGTTAGCATTAGCAAAAACAAACACACAAGAAAAAAAAGCAGTGTGAAGCAATAGGAAGATGTGGTGTTCTTGTGTTTACAACTCAGAAATGATTTGTACAATACCACAAAATGAGGACCCACCTCCCAAAAAATGTGTTGTGCTGTTTGACCACACACAGAAGTGAGTCTACAAAGACTGCCTTCATTGTATGAGTTTTTTGGTTTTTATTTTGAAGTCCTGCCAGAGGCATGGCTGCAGGGATAGGCCTGTCTGTCTGTTTTTGCACATGGAACAAAGAAATGTAGTAGAAAATCATAATCCCATTGCTTCTCATTGTATGTGGCTGCTTTAAAATGGTATGGATGGTATATGTCAGTGAATGCTGCTGCAATCTCAGTGTTAGCAGAGAATGAACAGTATTTTCAGTTTGTATTATGGTAATTTTAATGTTGCTTTTGAAGACATCCAGAATGCAGTTGAGTCTTTTTATGTCATGATTTGCATCTACAACACAGCTCGCACTGGAATGCTTTCATACTGTAAGGCAACCTCAAAATTATATATTAGCATTTGGCTGTTTTTCTAGCCAAGTGTGCATGTGCTTCCAAAACCATCAGCCCCTAGGCCGCGATCCCAAAGGAGATAAGGGATGAAGAATAGATGGCATTTTGAGCTCTCAAGCCTCACGCACATGTTTTTATTTTTACCTCCAGACTTCTTGGGAGCCATCTGTTCAAACATTTAAAGAATACCTTGCTCTCGCCAGCCAGAAGAGAGCAGAGCAGCTTGACCAGCAAACATTACGAATGTGCTGTCGAGTAAATATAGCTCCCAGGACAGAAGGGCAAAAAGATTTGTTTGAGACAAAACCAGGAAATAAGACTCAACTGTTACTTCTAGAAATTCATCACGACCCTGTGGAAGAACACACAGAGCAACAGTGGATGTGATAATATTGCTCAAGAGCATGCATGCCCAGCTGAATTCACTTTTGGCCACTTTTGAAGATGTGATCAAACTTCCTGCTTTTCTTCTACTTCACATATTTGTGGGCTGCTCAGGGAACAGCTTGTTCTTGGCATGGTGTCTCAGTACCAGTCATGACATTCAAACTTCCTAAGGAAGATCCACAAAAAAAAAAAAAAAAAACAGAGGAGGGTGGCCTGGACTGATCACATTAAATAACTAAATCTCTCACTTTGTATTCTCCCAACATCTGACTCTGAATTACAAACTACTTAATCACAGTTTAATGCATTCTATTCAATAGGTCAGAGATGTAAGGTAAAGTAGAATAAGAGCTCCAAAGTCAAATTATCAGTGTTATTCAGATATGAGCGAACATAACTGAAGCTCATTTTCTGAAGAATGTTATCGGGTTTAAACTTCTAGTCTTAAAGACACTTTTTTTTTTCCTTTTTTGCTTTCCCGTCTCTCTGTTCTCTCTGTAATTGGCTTTCTTAAGCAGATGGCAGTTTGAACAAAAAGCCAAACTGTGCCTCACTCAAGACTTCTCCGCAATTTTCTGAGAAAGCCTCTGAATAGATCCCGACAAGCCATTACTGTTCTTCACTTTCCGCTGTTTATTTCTGTTTACAGCAGTTAATACAATTATTCCCAGTCGTGACCTATTTAAGCGGTACATGCTAGGAGCCATTAGCATTCAGTGAGTCTACAAAGTAACTACATTGATGGATTTGTGAAAAGAGGTTGTGTTTTTTAGCGCACGCGTAGGTGGAGGTTCAGAGGCCTCCTGTTTGTCTTCATTTAACTGATTTTCTGTTGCCATAGGAGCAGGCCTCTTTTTTCTCCCATGAAAGTGCAGCACTTCAGAGCGCACTGTCTGGATTCAGATCTACAAGAAGGTGTCAGGGGAGTTGTCCAGGATTTTACACTTATCATCGCTTCCATTAGATGACTTGCAGCTCACTTTGGAGAACTGCTCAGCTCCGAATGTCTTTATCATTGCAGAGCCATTCATGAGAACACAGTAATGTGGATTTAGCACGTTTCTAAAAACATCATATATTCGCTGCAGCATGAAGGGAGACAATATAAACCTTGTATGGATATAAGAAAACGGAAATGTCAGAATGCGTCAGCCTTTGTTTTGTTATCTTCATACCTTGATTCTTTGCAAGATTTTCCCTTTCGTTGCTTTTTATTCATCACTCGACCCTGGAAGAGTTTAAAGACTTTGCACTATATCAACCAGAAAAGAGAAACATCAGCAGGCCATTCTGGGTACAAGCCCATTCACTGCTTTGGACCTCTCCCCGGCCACAGAGCAGGTTCATCAGATAGCTCACACTCGTCACTACAGGTCTCTGTAGGTCAATGGCTCTCAACCTTTTTGTCTTATATGCCCTCCATCCCTATCAGATGATCACCAACAACTTAGTGTGAAGATTCAGTATCACCAAGAAAAAGTGGAAATTTGGATAGTTTTACCTATTAGTTCTACCATTACAGACAGAGGAGGGATCTGTCAACATACAGTATTATCCATCACTTTAAGTAGTCTAGTAGTTTCAACACTCCATCTATAACTTTTTATCCATTCATTGCCGCCAGGTCATCTTGTTCATCCCTTCACCCAGAACAATATTTGTCCATTACTTCAGCCATCTGTTTTATCTGTTTATCTTTTCATTTTTTGGTCATTATTTAGACTGTTTCCATTACCTTTGGTGAATAATTTTACACTTTTTGACTCTTTAACCACCCAAAGCACTTAATCATTAATTTGAACTTTTTTCTGCCCCCTCCCTAAATTAGTTTTTATACACTCTCATGTTTTTTTAAGACTCAAGATGGTGGGAGTTGTGCACAAGACTGACATCTTACCGGTTTGGACGATCCGAGTATGTTGATGTATAATTTTGTTTTTTATAAATTAATTGGGCTACTACCAGCTGCACAGGGGAAAACTCTCAGTTACACGACCCCCTGATTGGAAAATACTGCTGCAGGTCGCTGGCTTCACCTGTTCAGAGACTGAGCCTCACCATCACAACACTAAAGATGTTTTGTTCCAGTGATCTGATGGTAGCTGCTTTGATTAATGAGCACTTTCCAAGGCAGTCGTGTCCATGCTCGAGCAGATCACTGACGCTGGAGAAACCACAGCGATGCGTGGCCTCTGTAGCAAATGGAGCGTAGCTAGAAATGGACCTCGCTGAGGATTTAAATGAAAGAAATGCATGTTGTGGGTGATGTCATCGTAACCTCAAGATCATATGTGAAGAGATGATGAGTGGATTTTCCTACTAAAGGTCTCCTGTGATGTGATCTATCCTTTTCAACAATGCCAGTGGGTCCTATTGAAAAAGTGGGTCAATGGAGCTATTTTTAGTAGCCATCGCACGCCCCTTTTTATAAACAAGCAAAGGCACAAATTCTGGATGAAACGTCACCCAGATACATTGAACAAATATTCTGGGGGAAATCAAGGTGTTCAGCTTGCCGGTAAGTGGGGTGAACTATTTATCTGGTATCAAACTTCACCTCCCTGCAGAGATGAGAAGCTGTGTGAGGGCATGAAATGAGGAGGGGGGTGGGGGCTCTCTGTTCTAAAGTGGGCTTCTGTTTCATCATCTCCAAGTCCCGGTGCCTAGCGTGGCTACCTTGTTGTAATTCCTCCTCATTTTCTGGGTTTCTCTCTCATATTGCCTTTCATTTCCAAAGGCATCACTTGAAAAGAAAGTGTTTGCTGCCTTCTCCTGTGTTAGAAGTGGCACTGTGGGCGATGATGTGATGGAGGCGTACCAGAGACAACATCCTCACATGCACCTTACCGGTTTAATGTTCCACAATCGCACACAAAAGTTTGTCAACGACACGGAGCGTAAAGCGACGGCATACGATGAAACTGATCCGTGCAGCGATGACGGAAATGAACAATAAAAGACATAGGCGGGCCTGTTTCAGGATTATACGCTGTTAATGATGGCAGCGAAGCAGCGAATTACTGCTTGTCTTGCAATCAAGCCCAATAAATCACATGAGGCTGTGCACTGCCCCAACAAACAGGCAAGAGGATGTCAGTGAAGCAGAAGGCGAATTTGCGGCAGAGCAGAAAATGCACTGTATTCCTACAGGCATTGCATGACAAATCTGTGAACTTCTACTAAGTAGAGGTGGAGCATTGTTTGCAGAAATTCCTGAATGGCTGTTTCACCTAAGGCAAATGGGACAAAGAACAAATAAACATTGTAAATGATGGCGCATCTCGGCCTGAGGTTTAAACAACAAATGAGGGCGAAACGGTACTGATTCTTAAAGTAGGTGTTCTCACCTTGCATAGCAGAATTTTCCAGGAGTGACTGTGTGTGTTTAAGTTTCCCATAGGACTTTGCATACAGGCTGGTGACACCTCCGCACCAGGGGGAAGTCTATGTTAGCAAAAGAGAGATTACTGCTGTTTTTAGCACCAGCGCTGCCGCTTCCGTGTGTTTATGAGCAAGCGCTTTGCAGCTTAATGCCTTCATCCACCCGGTCGTTGTGACAGAGGTCGTGTGTTTCCAGGAACCCCCCAGTGGTGTTACTCACCTTAAGTGAAACTCCCATGATGTAAGATGCAGTAAACCTGAGAATGCCAGTGTAGAAGTTTGGCTTTTCTGTAGTAAGATGAGTAAGGAGAGAAACCGCTGATACTTGTTTTGTGGAAATTAGAGTGTGAAAACATTTTTTCCTCTGTATATTGAGGTTATGTAATACCAAATGAGCATGGACACTGATAAAGCTGAAAATATTTGCCTTGCTCAAAGGTGGCAGTTAAGAATAAATGTGTTACTTGCCATCCTTAATTCATCAGCTCCAATCATGGAGCTTTCATCCTCCTGTTAGAACCACATATCAAAGTGATCATTTTTTGGCTACTTCTCAGTGCCAGTCACACTCTGAGCTCAAGGCTAAAGTGTTACTCAGACGACTCAGAAACATCACGATTTATGAGGAATTATACGATATCTGATCGGTGCTTCCTGCTGCGTGGATTGGCCAAGTGGGAGCAGTCAGTGTGTCCGGGGTGACACAGTATGTCACGGGGAAGCAGTTTGGATTGGTAATGACACATGCCAGGAGGGCTTGTCTGTTTTACAGTCAGAGGTGATGTGAGAGGGATGAGACAGAATCAGGATGGCAAGAGAAGGAGAGAGAACAAAGGCACGTTGGCATAAAAGTCTTTATTCACAGGTGTACAGGCAGACGGAATGAAATGATGTATATTAATCATATCACAGTCACTGTAGTGCTGTTGGACAATTATCAGAAGTTATCTGGTGAGTTAATACACGTTAAACATGTTGTAATTACACATATAGGACATGAACATGCTCTCCATGGCCCTGCTCTCCATGTCTACTGCTGCTGTTGTATCATCACTGGAACAACACTGCCACTTAGTGGCTGGACTCTCTCTCCCTCTGGACAAAACTCATTGCACGGTCGGCTTAAGCTCAGCCCGTACAGCTCTTAGCCCTGTGTGATATTTTCACCATAACTGGACTCATGAAGATCACTTGAAGTTTAGCACCGTGGGGGAAAACACTTTGCATCCTTAAATGTGGGGCACAAGGAGGAAATTTGGGGGTGAAAGTCTTGTTTGAACTGCTTGTACTCCCGGGTGGGGTTACAATTTAATACCGTGCTATCTAGTATTACTCAAGTGGTATTTACACAGTCTTGTACCACCAGTGTCTGCAAAGACTAAGGTTACTTTCCTACTTTTCATACTGAACTGTAGTTGGGTTTCAGCCTCAGGTTTAATGCAAATATTTTAAAGATGTAAAATGCATCTCATCTCATTGACTTATCCTCTGTGTGAGATTTCGTGTTGTTCACTGACTGTCAGGGCAGCTGTCACTGACTGGATTACCTAACCTGCTGCAGTGGCCCGGAGCAGAAATTAGCCCCCGACTATCCTGACCGTCCAGTCCTTGTGCATTGTGATGTTATGCTGAAATACTGCATTTCCCCACCTTGTTCTGACCCTCCCCCTTTTATGTCATTTAGATGTTACCCGTATTGCTGGTTTGGGTTGCTGTGCAGCCATTTTTTTTATTTTCCGTTTTGCTTTTGACACTAGTTTTGTGGAGAAAACCTAGTTCCATAAAGTGCCCACAACGACTCTGACAGAATTGCAACAGTGTGTCGGACTTGTAATTGTCTGCTCTACATTGGTCCGAATTACATTGTCTCGTTGGATCTTGCGTGTCTGACCATTTGTAAAACCTTCCTGTGAAGTCGCAAATTGTTTTGCATGTGTGTTTGTAAAGATTAGACAAATGAGATATTGATAAGTGTGTGTAAACCTGTTGTTCAGACTAGAGTGTTTTCAAAGAGACTAGCTGCTCTCCTGTGCTTCTAGTCTTTATGCTAAGCTGAGCCAACAGCCTTGGGCCAGAGTTTCTTTAAAATCTGAATCAGAATAGTTACTGGAGTCAATACTCTCATGCTGCAACTTAACTCAAAGCCAGAATAGCTGTTACTCTCTGTTCCCTGTCTTGTGCTAGGCTAAACTAACCTCTTTACAGTCAATGACATATTTATATTTGATAGTTTAACATTTTGGAAAATTGGCCCATTGCCATAATCCTTATAGTCATAGCAGTAGGTTCGTTACCTTTATTTGTCGGTGCAAGATATTTTTAGAACGGCGGAGCAGAGCCGCGAGCTGCTCAGAGCTACGCTACGGAGGCTAATGGGATTTCTTGGTTTTCCTCAACAAACTCATCAAATACACAATCCAACAACTCCAAAACGCTGTCGTGGACAAGTTGTGACCTGCACATTCACCACACTCCAAGATAATGACGGAACGTTACAAGACAACGTTTTTTCTGAGGTAAATTCATGCAAAACCACTGATGCCTGTTCCTGTTGAGGGCAGTTTTTCTGCAAGCAGTCAAAAATAATTTGCACTGACAAATAAAGGTAACAAACATGCTATGACTATAGCGATTATGGCAATGGGCCAATTTGCCAAAATGTTGAACTATCATTTTAACAGAGGCATGATTGATCTTCTACTGAACTCTTGTCAAGAAAGAGAATATATACATACAGTACATTTTCCAAATGTTCAACTACTACTACTACTACTATTACAAAAAAAAAGTTTATTTAAAGCACATAGTTGCACTAAGCTATAGTTTCACATGCCAACTTTTGACCTCAAGTGAGCTTATGAACCAGAAGCCATTCATGTGAAACTTGTCTTAGATCTGGACAGAGAGGGTCAGGGCCTTGAACCTTTTATCTTTGAGAAACAGCCAGTGGAGACAGCCCCATGTCACGCTGATTTATATGTGTACTATCTCATTCAGGCTCACCAGGCACCAAGCAGACTCTCCTGAAACTCTCCATCACTGACCTTAAACGTCCCCGTGAACCGTACCGTAAGTCAAACTTTATTTATACAGCGTCAAATCATAACAGGAGCTAACTCAGGGCACTTCTCATATGGAGCAGGTCTTAGACCGCACTCTTTAATGGTCTCAGGTCTCCGCCTGATGGTCGTAACAGCCAAGGTCAAGTGAAACAGTTGTCTGCAGTCATCTGGAAGTGGAGCCTCTGGGTAGTAAACACAATGGTCAGCTTGCGGTCAGTGTGTGCAGCTCTCCCACGCCACATCATTGTCAACTCAAGATAACATACAGTGGTCCTCAGATGCACTGCACTGTCTGAAAGAATTAAGGTTAGTTCAATTGAATTGCAAAAGTTAACTTTAGATAAAAACTAAGAGAATGACTGGGACTGGTCTAAAATGTATTTAGCCTATTCCTAAATAAGAAATGAAAGGAAGAGTGTTCCTTTTTTACTATGTGCTTTGTTGTGTCACGTACCCTGACGGGGTTTTGCATGATATTCAAATCATACTGATGCAATGGGCGACAGTGCACCTGTACTTTCAAGCTTGTTTTACTCTAATATGTTTATCAGCGGTCAAAACAGAGGGAAAGCCTCAGCATGGACTGAAGCCATTTGTCATGCTGGGTGAAATTACACTCCTCTGTGGAGCTTTGCCTGGGCTAAAACATTAAAGGTTAGGAGTTTTCCACCTCATCAGGCTTCAGCTGAGTTAATGAACCCTCATGGCCCGGCCCCCGTGCTCCGGTCTGCCCATTACTCAAGGGCTAAGCAGGGGAAAAAGAAGCTGCCAGTGTTACTACGCCTCAGCAAGCCACTGCACACACACAGATCATGACTGTGGGACTTTCGGGGTCACAGAGGTCTGCGCAACATCTGCTCATCCCGTGTGATATCCCAGGAGAGTTAAATCAGGCTTCGCAGTGATATGGATAAACAAACACAAACGTGCTGCTGGGACATAATTGAATTACTTCCATTCACCAAGAACATGGAAGATGAAGGGTGAATGCCCCTGGACATGTTTGTGTGTGTGTGTTTGAACTGTAAAGTCAACCGATGTCATCTCACAGAGGACTCTCTGGCCCAGATTCACCAAAATGTTGGTTTCCAGAAGTGTACAGCATGTCCATCATTTTAAAATATTCTTTCTTTTCTTTTTTTCACTGAAACTAATTCTCTTTATTGATTTTCTTTGAGTTATATACAGCCAAGTATCAGAGCTGATGGAAAAAAAGTTAGGTAAGTTGCCTAATATTTCTACCTTAACAACCCCTCTTTCATGCCTCAACAGGCTACCACAACACATTCTAATGAACAATATTAAAATAGACAACCACAGAAATGACTGAGACGTATAGAGATAATAAATGTTATATATAATCATTGTCTTGCCAAGACTTGATCCAACAACCTCTTTGCTTAGTTTATCAAAGGGATTAGATGCAGTGGAAACGGCTAACCTGGCTCAGTCTATAGTGTAGGTAAGAAATATCGACCTGCCAGCACCTGTACAGCTCACTATCAACACATCATTATATCTTACTGTCATCAGTCCAAAACCTGGACTGGGAGAATGACAGTTTATGATTCATTGTTTAAGTTTTGTATTTCAACTCCTTACATCTAAAGATGGTTTTGTATTTTTCTCTAAAATAAAGAGACAGGTGAGCATGTGGAGGCAACCTAAGTATTTAAAATTTAAAGTAGCAGTTCAAGCAGCATTCTTCTTCACACTGGAAAAACCTGTTAATGGATCTATTTGTTTATTATTTTATGTTGCGTGTCCATAACAGATCAGAAGACTGTGTTCAGTCTTTAGACCAAGAGATGCAACCAATTACATCTGTCATCAGTGGGGTCTACATTTTGGCAAATAATAGGCATGGCCTTTTAGAAACAAGCTTAATTAGCCGTGGCTTTCATTGAGTCACTCAGGTTTGCAGATCCCAGGTCAGGTCCCAGGTTGAAACACTTTGTTCTCACTGTAAAGTTGTTCTTAATAATGCCGCTGCAGTTCTGACATCTTTGTGCTTTTCCTTCCTTCTCTCACACAACATTTTGTATCATCCCCTTTTAAGCTGGTATTGCTCAACAACAAACAGTTGTGTGCTAGCCGCTAGCTGTGTCAGTCTACTGTTGGAGCTGGGCAGGCAGCATGAGACCAGCAGAAATGACTCCATGACACCTCTGAGAATGAATTAAAAGAGCTAAGTTGTCGACCAGAAAACCAAAACAATAAGATGAAAGATGCTTTAATTCTTTGCATGAGACCAAAATTCTGGTGATAATTCTTTAAAGGCTTGTTGTCAGCATCACTGACCTCTTCTAAGGTTCATTTATTGTTCATTGTAAACATGCTTTCACATGAAGACAATGAAATTTGTATACCTTTCATACAAATAATCATTTGATACGTTGTTATTGTAAAAAAAATTCATCACATATTTAAATTATAGTTAGGTGTCAACTTGGGTATTTGGAATCTTAATAAAGGATAAAGATAAAAGGATGTTACTGATTTTTGATTAAATTCTACCACAAATTGTGTATTGTAAATACAGTGCATGCATGGAATCATACATTACCATAGAAAAAACACTCAAAACTGTGATACACTTGCAGAATGTGCACATATGTGAGATAATATTAAGTTACTTGTGAACATAAACTACTTATCTACAAAGAGAGAGACCACATCCTACAATACTCACTGTGCCACGATAATGCACTACATGCACCACTTTTTCATCTAAAACATGCACCGGAAATATGACATGTATTATTTAACCTATTATTAATTCATGATAAATTCCATCTGTGATAAACATGTGTGTGTTAGGAGAGCACTAAAAAACAGAGTGGGGAGACTGAAGCATAAACTTAAGGAGATGCACAGTCGTACCAATTGAAACGCTCACAGCTTGGCAAGAGTCAACATTTCCAGTTATGCAGTGTTGATTACTTGGCCTAGATACAACAATATGGATTATTCTTATCCTCGCTTCTCAGAGTGATGTGATGCATCGCGGGGCAAAGGGTTTTTAAGTTCACTGGTTTTTACTTTCGCAAAAATCCAGCATGGCACAGTCATACTGAGATATTTAAATAAAATGCCCCCGCCCATCCATGTCTGTACTTCAATTATGCTCTGGTTTGGTCTTCTTCTTCTTTTCAGTTATCACAGAATCAAATAAAGGAAGGTGATTTATGGATTTCATGGGGATTTTGAAGAAATCTCTGCTTTTTGCACTGATGCTTCAGCATGAGCAGAAGATAAAATCAGAAAATTCACTATTACCCCATTGCCAAAGCAAAGAAGCTCTGGATTGATTAGAAGTAATTACTTGAGTGCAAACCACAAAAAAAAAAAAATCCCAAATGAGATCTGGACTGAAAGCTAGTGGCCATTCACGCAACACTAAAAAGCATGAAAATCTCAGCCCGCGGTCCGTGGGAGTAGCTAAGCAACCGTAAATAAAGAACGCCTTTAGAAACCTGTCTACATTTCTTTGACGGCTGCAGATTACAACTGGATCGGTTTTAAACTTCCGACAAGGCGCTGGAAGAGCTCCCTGACAGAGTTGTGATTGGGAATGAGTGGCTTTACATTATGCCGTGTCAGAAAACATTAGCGCACATGCAGATTGATGTTTAAATGGCGATGCTATTCAAGGATTTGTGGGAGGAAAAAGTCTTATTTGCTTTCAATGATCTGGTTCATCGCACAATTGCTTGATTGTGTTATTGTCCAGTTTAATCATGAAAGGCCATTCACTGGTATTTTAGGAAAAGATGTCAAGACAGGAACATAAGCTGGAGAGAGGAAATTCAAAGCAAGCTAAACCTTATAAATAGTGTGTTGAACAAATCTGTAAGGTTAATCTAGGCAGCATTTTAGTGTTCTGCATATTCAGTACATCTTAAAATACAGTTCTCACAAGTCTTGATCCTGTGATAACAGAACTGTGACTGATGAGCGACTGTCTTGAAGCCAGCCTTGCTGAGATAAAACCTTGCTGTGGAGCCACTGAAAAATCCTTGGGTATTTAAACATGTGTTTACAAATGCAGTGTCCACAATCAGCCCCTTTGGTTCGTCCCATGGTGGCTGTGGCTCAGGAGGTACAGTATACTGGTGGTTGAAAGTTGTTCAAGCTCATATCCTCAATGGTTGAAATAGTTTGAATGGTTGAAATAATAGTTATCAACACAAATTTTGGTGAGATCCACAAAAGTTGGATCTTAGAATAATTTAAGGAAATAAAAGAAATAAACTTGGATCAGAAAATATAAACAAATCACTTATTTTGAACATAATGTTTGAAGAACTCTTAAAGTATCTGATATCAGCAGCTATTGCTTTAAACTGTTATTTGCACCTCCAACAGCATCACTAGCATTATGTGGAGTTGATTTCTGACCACCTGACAAGTCTTTGTCTGGTATGCGTCCTTCTTTTAAATCAGTTTCAGATCTCAGTTCTCAGATCTTCATCAGCCAACCACTATCTGCCCGTCTGTTTACTGTGTTGCTGTGTTGACAGCACGCACAACCGAAACCTTCAGGTTTCACTTCCACAAACCACCTTTTTGTTTTTCATGTAGGCCAATGCAGCAGCTTTCTATAAAGCTTACTGTATGCCCCTGTATAATAACACGGCACAACATGACTTATGTCTAACTGAAACTGCAAAATATCTATCCTCATAGACATCTACACAGAATACCAACACTACTCAGCTGAAACACTGGAGGTAAGTAGGCTAATTATTAACAGTTTTCTGGGACATAAATCAGTTTTCCCTCATTCACATCTTATTTAGACGTGTAACCAAGCACAGTCACAAAATGATGAGATGTGTGGTGAGCAAGTGGAAACACAGGGGAAATGTCATACCACACTAATGTGCCAAAAACTAGTCCAACAGAAGTGCAACAGAGACCTCAAACAGTCGGGGGTGGCAGGGTGGAAAGTTTTTGGCCTGTAGCCTCCATCATACTATACCAGCACTGAGCAAGTCAAGTGTGCCCCTCCACCTGCTGTAAAACAGACTATGCTGTGCTCACACAGGTTACACATCCCTCTCTTACAACGGGGAGAATGAGGTTGGCTGACTGTTGCTCTCATTATAACTCCAACCAAAAGGCACTCTAACACAATATTGGTATTGAAATGATCAGAACTAGTTGCATCTAATTCACAGTTACAGTAGAAAGCCATTAGACCTGCAGCTCTCTTAGTGGCCTATGGCGGTGTGGTTACAGTGTGTCCGCCCGCTGTCAATCAGACAGTAAATCAGCAAATAGAAATGCTTTGTGTTTTTAATCTTAAATGTGCTACGTGGTTTGAGTCACTGCTGACGCTCGGACCTGTCAGACAAGAATCGACGGGAACAAGGAAGTTATTGCACCTGTTGCTGCTGCTGCCACTTTACTGAGCTTTCTACGGATTCCCCTGAGGTCGATCATCAGCGCTAAGTAAGTCTAACTAATTACTTTCACTTACAACCAGCGTGGAGCCGAGGTTATTCCACCTTTAGTGCGTCAAAACGAAAATGAAGCGACTTAAGTTTCGATATTGAGGAAGTAGCCTAATGTGATGTGTAGCTAAGACGTAAAGGGTGAGTGGCTCGTGTTGAGTTGAGTATCAGTGTTGTTCATCTGGTCCTACAGGTGTTGTGAAGCAGTATGATGTCAGAGACGGAGGGGGATGCGGTGCCCACCGAGGAGCAGCAGCAGCCGCCGCAGCAGCAGCAGCTCAGTCCTCCGTCCAGCGGCCCGGACGAGCCCCAGCCCGCTGCCCGGTCAGAGCCCTCTAAAGAGCGGCCTGCCGAGGATGCAGCTGCCCGGGCAGAGCCCACCAAGCAGCGGGCGGCCGAGGACGGAGCTGCCCGTCTCCAGTACGGTGCCCTGTCCGGGGAGACCTCTCTGGACCAGTTCAGGATGAAAAAGTTCTTCGTGTTAAGGGTAAAGACTTTATCAATTCGCACAGGGCAGATAGTGGTGCTATGATAATGATGACACCAAGCTGGGGGTTAGTAGGCTATAGGAGCAGGAGACAGAGACACACCTGCACAATGTCATTAGTGGTGATTCACATTAAAGGTGTGGTATGTGAGTTTTCTGTAGGTGCTGTGACTGAGTGACAATAACACACAGGAGCTTGGGTTGTGGCTAGATGGTGTACATGAACTGCAGGAAGTGACCTAGAATCTTACCAAATCTCGTGGAGAACTCCTGACCTGGTCAGTGAGTCGCAGTTTTTCGCCTTGTGAAGCTGTGTAAAAGTAATTAATTTAGATGGCTTTAAGATTTTGTGGTGACTATGATATAAAATAAGCTTTTTTAGGGAGAGGTGTGTATTATTAAGTGGGTTGATATATTAGTTTATTGTAGAGATATCAGTACTATCTGTGTTGGGCAATAGGTTACAATGAAATTCAGTGTGGGAAAACCATATGTCTGCATATGTCTGACGTTATTTAAAGACAGTCTTGCCATTTCATATAATAGTTTTTTTCAATCCTGAAATTTTCTGCTGGGACATATTGTGTTGGCATTGGCCTTAGAAATACATTGTGCTATACTATATGATTTTTTTAAGGCATTGTTGTTGTTATGTTGCCTCTTGTGTATGCAAATACCTTACCATGTTGTGCAGCCGGGAGTGAATGAACAGCACAGGCTCAATAACTGCCGTAAATCAGCACCTCCATGTCAGGGTGTCAAAGGAACATTATCACTGTCACAAAGTCGTGTTTATTGCAGGCCTGTTGCATTGGATTGCCATGGGATGTCAGTTACACATCCCATGTTGCCAGGGCGGCTCAGCACCAGGCTCAGATTACAGTAAGACTGTCAGCAGTCCTAAGTATGAACTCCTATAATCTCTTTAAGTTCTCCAACTTGGCATTGAAATAATAAAACATAAAGAGCAAGGGTAGAATAGCATGTTGTAAAAGTGACAGTGTGTGTGTTTGGGTTGCACTGGGAAACAGAGATGTTTTGAATGTGTAGTGTATTCTATACTGATGCTGTCTCCAGTGTCTTCACGTACTTGGGTTACTCAGATTTATACATGGAAGCTGCACGCTCAGCTTTCTTCATTTACAGTCATTTTCATATGCAGGGGGCTTCATGTTTTTGTTTATTGTTATTCTGTTTGACACACAGACGCGCTGACATTTTGTTGGAGTACCAGTCCCAGCTGCGTATCTGCCTCAAAGATTACCCCTTAAGCTTTCTGTGTACACATTGTGATTGTCACAATGGAAAATTAGAAAGTGACACCCGTGCATTTCTATCTCCTCAGCCTGGCACTCTGAATCAGGCCATCAAAGACGTTGAAGCCCTGGTGGATAAAGAAGTAGATGGCAGCCTTCACAGCGTCTGGCTGATGGCAGAGTGAGTTCACGACACCATGTGCAAAGTGAAGTTGTATCTTTTATTCATTAATAACAGTTGATCTTGTCGTTTGTCTTCTTGGTGGGGGATACTTCTACCACTTGTTACCACACTGTGATCTCTCCCTTCTACTTAGCGTTAATAAGCTGCATTTAAACACTAAATAAATCACAACGCATTATAATGTGGCTGTAAGCAGATAAAAGAACATTGTAAATGATTTTTATTGGATCCTTTAACAAGTACGCCTGCTACTGTTCCTAAAGCATCTGTAATGAGTGCATTAGAAATGAATGGCTGGTTGACAACACAGTATTACTTATCTGTAATCATGTACAGTATGATGTATCATTTCATCCAAGAACCATTACTTACATTAGGTTACACATGTGATTAATACATGTTCATTAACTTTTTATATATGTATTCAAAAGTTATGTTGAGTTTGTAGGTTAGTTCTTCACCCTGGAAACAGTGAATGGATCAAATACTCTTAACTCGAGGACCACTTAGGAGATTCCATACGGGGCTTTCAGCTGCATCCCATGGCCTTCATCTTGTTTCTTGTTGCTGTGGAGAGCATATCTATACAAAATATATATGTAGCACATGTAATTCTGATGAGGGAATCAATAAATATGATGTATAGATAGTTAGTTTATACTTTAGTTTATACAGTTACAGCTGTGTTATATATTTGTTACAAATGAAATAGGAGCTTTGCACATGAGGAATTCTAGACACACAGTTCATAAAAAATTTGTAACAAATATATTTTTATGAACTGTGTGTCTAGAATTCCTCATGTGCAAAATCACAAGGAGCACATGTCTCAAAGGTGGTGATTCATGGTGAATGAATGAATGTATTTATTTAAAACAGGGACAATGCGCAAAAAACATTAATCTTGTAAAACAAGAAGAGATGCTTTGAGCCAGGTTATAGCAACAATTGCTAATTTCCGCCTGTAGTCCCTGGGCAGGTAAAGTGGGAGCAGATACAATATTAAAAATAATTGAAATAGGACATAAGTGACATAATGACCATAATATTTTAAAAATTGACAGAATGCACTAATAAAAGCAGGGAAACAGGAGCGCCAAATCATAAAGTGCACAATAGGGATTAACAGCACATACACTCTCTCTTACTCTCATCACACATTCAAACACAAACACATACAACACAGATAACAATCCAACTATCCCCACCCTCCTCTAATAACCACACTCATAGCCAGACACATACACACACTCACATATTACTCAACAATGTGTGCAAACTTGCTTACTCAGTAACCAGCGCTTTGACAAGCATGAGAATGTGTGAAGATTTGTACATAGAATAAGTTCTGTGGGAAGGACATTCCACTGACTCATGGCCAGCAGCACCAAATTGTAAATTGTACAGTAAGAACAAATCTTTATTAACAACGTGTGGTCATAGTGTAGCCTAATATAACAAAACAGTGTCAAGTGCTACTTAAAGTTGTTTTTTGTCATAAAACACAGACCAAAACCCCAAAGATATTGTAATTATTTTACTATCACTAGAAAAATATTTACATTTGAGATGCTGACATGCTACTTACTGTAGTGATGTGACTGTAAATGCACCATGGGTTTACAGTATTATATGCTGCTCATTCATAATCCATTGTTAACATGGTTGGTAGTGGATGACTGCGCTGAGCGGTTTCCCATAGGAAGAGAGTGACTGCCTTGAATATGCACAATAATGTACTACAGTAGAGACCCATGATGACAGACATATACATTAGTCAGCCTCTCAGTCAAATATCAGCGTTCCTATACCCAGAGCTCTACGGTTATCACACATGTCAAAGCAGAGGTGATGATCTAACTGACTCCAGCACTGATTAAAAGGAAGTGACTGCAGGACATTTACCAAATGCACTTGCAGATGTCAAGTTGTATGACTCCTGCACAAGCTTTCAGGAGACATTTAAAAGGCTGGCCATGTGAGAATGAATAATGCATCCCATTTATGCAGCACTGTCCAACACACGTTAATGTTTTGTCCTACATTTGGCCTGCAGTTATCCTTGCTACAGAAGCTGCTGTAAGAATTCTTGCAACAGTAAGAGTGCATTATATGGAAATCCTGCAACGCTGCTGCTGAACGTCCCCAAGGGAGGACGGTGACTAATGTCAGAGAAGCATGAGAGATTCCTCAAATCTGGCTTTGCAGGGGATTGTCGCCAGATTTGTTAAGAGTACGATGATCTCAGCTAATGTACCTTCACGGCTTTTACTCTTTTTTTTTACTGTTTTCATCATTTAACATTGATTTTTTTTTTAATTTCCCTTTATTTAAGTTTGTTTTCACATGAAAGAGGTGGTGTTTTCGTTTTGTTTTTTGGTACAACATTTTATTTAGACTTCTCCATAAATGCAATTTATATTTTCCACATCAACAAAACAAAAAGTAGATCCATCATTTTCATCATCATCATAACCCCTAACCCATCAAGACACATTAAACAACAGCAAAACATACAACAACATGCATTTGTTTGACATCATCGTCGCCGTCGTCATCATCATCTTTATTTATAGAGAGCTCTTCTCTCTTTGCTGCCTTGCTATACACAAGGCTGCTAAATGAAACATGCAGGTCATGTAAGGCGGCGGTTAAATCAAGCGATCAGTAATACAGTTAAAGTGTTTTGTATTACTACAGATACTGTAGTCCAACCACAGTGTCAGCAGCAGGAGGGCCATCAGGAAAATAAATAAAACCAAGGAATGATAAAAACATGGTCAATAAAAGTAAAAGTAGTCAATACAATGATGTAAAATCCAAATGATACAAGTGGGGCTTTCCCAGACATCCTCTCCTACAGTCTAAGATGTTAAAGAATGATTACCATTTTATTTAAAGAGAGAATATAAAGTACATAAAGATGCTTGTTATTAAAGGGATAGTTCACCCAAAATTGAAATTGCACTCATTATCTACTCACCCTCATGTCGAACAGGGAAGAGGAGCTTCAAGAAGCTTCCGCTACAAAACAAGCTTGAAATATACGTAGACTTATTTCATTTTTTTTGGGACAGTTTCGCATTTCGGGGCTTCAATACAAGACGGACATTACATACGAGCAGCATGGAGGTATTTGGATGTTTTTTGGTGTGTCTTTTTGTTACGAAGACAGTTGGTATCCATTTGCAACCGTTATATTGACATGCACTGCTACGCCGAGACCCCCTGTAACTCAGAGAAGCCACGGAGGACTCTGAAACTTCTCCCAGCCCTTAGTCAACATGAGGGTGAGTAGATAATGAGTGAAATTTCAATCTTGGGTGAACTATCGCTTTAAGACAAATAGTTTGAGATTTTTGCATGTACTCTTGATCACTGACATGTATGAAAACACTCGTCCCTCCTTTGTGCCTGTGCACTAAATACAAAGCTGCAGCAGCTCCTTTAAGCACCTACAGAGGCACATGGCTGCAGGCCCTGGTGTCTTCATCCTGACTAGTGACGTGTTGTTGTGTGAAGCTCGAGCGCCATCAGTGTGTCAGACGTCCACAGTGTGATCCTGGATATCTCTAACACCTAGTAGTAGTAGTAGTAGTAGTAATTTATTTGTCCCTGTAGGGAAATTGAGTTGCAGCAGATCACTTGACATTTCATCTAAAAAACAACAACAACACAGATAAAAACAGCACAGTACAACTTTCACACAGATTAACACTCATCATTAACACTCGTCGTCAGTGGGTCAGCTTTATGTTTATCGCAGCCTTAACCTCTGCACTCTCTACAACGCCAGTCGAGGTTAAGTCATTTCATTAGCACAGTCAAAGTCTTCACCTACACCTTCTCATGAAGGGTTGTTCAGTCAAATGTGTGTTTTTTTTGGGGGGGTTTTTTGTATGTTAGCCAGCGGCTGCCAGGAGCAGTTGGACTTGGCCACGTGCACCCGGCTCAGCAGGCTGTAAGAAACACAGCCACTCTGGGAGGATCTGTGCCACCATGAGTTAGTTCTATGTGCGCAGCAGAGAGGGAGAGGGTCTGTGTGAAATAGTGCTTTTTGTGATTTCAATTAACATGACAGATGTATTTGGACACACTTTCAGGGCATAAGGAGAAGTGGAGTCAGATTTGGAGGTTTGGAGGTGTTTCTGTTAATTTGGTTTTTCTCGCTTTACATCTTCCTTTCTTCTGGAAAAATTGAGAGACTGGGTAATGTTTGCATGCATATTGCATGATCGTTGCTGAGGGCATTTTCAGAAATTGTGTAGCTTTTATATGAGATAAATGAGAAGCTTTGCCATACATAGTTTTTTGTATTGACTTCAAATAACCTACAGAATATGAACATCCAAACTGTGATTCATACTCAGACTCAGAGTGAGAATCACTCTGCAGCAGCGCTCACTCCCCACAACGACAAACAAGATAAACACATGATTTGGTCACTTTTAGGGCCCGACCGATATGGATTTTTTGGGGCCGATGCCGATGCCGATTATTAGGGGGAAAAAAATCCGATAACCGATTAATCGGCCGATTATTTTTTTTTTTTATAAAGTTTTACAATTTTATTAATTTAAGTAATATATCTACACATATAAATTAGGGCTGCCAAATTTTCATTGGTCAATTGGTTGCAGGAAAAAACAACAACATTTGGAGTACTGTCTTGTCAAAATTAAGTCAAAATCAATGACTGAACTGTGAAAGGCTATAGGGCTTTTATTTTGAAGGGCCAGATACAGGAAGTCTAAGTCATGACACGTGACACTTTGTTGTTGTTGTTTTTACATGGCACGGCGGTCTCTCTCTCTCGCTCGCTCTCTTTTTTTTTTTTTTTGAAAAGCGACTTTTTCCAGTGTTGTTCCAGACGTTTCTGGTTTGTTGACTCCGACGTGGAAGCACGTATCACCGCTGTTTTCAATGTTTAGCGGGTGCTGCCGCGAGCCCCGGTCCCACAGCGCTCAGTGTGTCACGGAGCAGAGACATGATTGTCCCGCTGCAGTCAGAGACCCGCACCGCCGCCGCCCCCGCCCCCCAGTCTACACAGCCTGAGCTCAGTCACTCACCCTCCTCATCCACTGTGTTTATTGATAAACGGGCGTAGCTACTGCCGGTAATAACTGTAAAACCCGACCGGCTTGTTGAATCTCGGACCCAACACGGCCGGAGTCACGAGCATTAATAATTAATTCACAACCCGACCGCGGTGTATAAAAAAGAAAAAAAGAAAAAAAAAGTAAAAAGAAAGCCAGCAGCAACACTGGTTTTGAGACAGTTAACAGTTAATCAAGTTGTTAATAAGCTGTGTGATGTGTGTGAGTGACAAGGCTATGGCGGAGCGTGTCCTGCTGCAGATCAGTCACTCTGCTGTGCTGTGAGGTGGTTAGTGGATGCAGTTGGATGCGCCCTCTACAGGATAAATAACCTAATGTCGGGGGATCTTTTCAAATGGGGGAACATTTTCAAAGTAAAACCAAGTCTTATTCCCTGCATTTTATTTCTGAAAATATCGGCGACAATCGGCGAGTTTTGGCCGATTACCGATTATTCTCAAACAGGCTATAATCGGCCGATTTAATCGGCTCGCCGATAAATCGGTCGGGCCCTAGTCACTTTATTATTTACTACAGCATCTTATCAATATGGAATCAATGTGGTGTTAATGTGGTGTCAGTTTTGCTAATTAGGATAATCAATCATCATCCATTGTTTTGTTTTAGACAAGCTGGAATGGTTGGAAACCAGTGCTCTACAGTCTAAACCTGACACTGTGATATACACAGCTGGCAGTTTATTAGGTACAACAAACTAAAATTATAACATATAACCTCTCCCTTCATGCAGATCCTAATGTTTTTGTTCTTGATTCAACCTGAAGATCATTTTAGTGGCTCTGGTTTGTGCTGCTGTTGGACTGCGTCACATTATAGAGAGGTGTCTCTGTTCTGTTTAGCTCACACTCACTGTTATAGAGCGGGTGGACTGTACTGTTAGTTTAGTTTCAGCTGGGTCTGAGTAAAGAAGTGGAAACTGATTGTATATCAATGCTTATTACACACTGTATACACATTACACACATAACATGTAACATGTCACACACGTAGGACTGTCTCCTCACACACTGTAATGACTGTACTGTTAAACAGAAAGTAAATTTGGCTCTGAAAGTCTCTGTTTCTGTCGTTGCTGTCAGGGTGGATCACTGGAACAACGAGAAGGAGCGTCTGGTTATGATCACCGACAGCTCTCTGCTGGTCTGCAAGTACGACTTCGTCATGCTCAAGTGTGAGCAGGTACAGAGGATCCCGCTGAACTTCGTGGACCGCATCTCCTTCGGCACCTTCACCTTCCCGAAGCGCTCCGTTCTCCAGTAGGTCCCATTCTTTTACTTCAACGCTCAACTTCGGCCTTTCTTAAAGTATTGTTTTTGTCTTTTTGCCATAGATAGATAGATAGATAGATAGATAGATAGATAGATAGATAGATAGATAGATAGATAGATAGAGTATATACAACAGAAAATATATGAAAAACTGTAGTTTAGTTAAGAGAGACAGGTAATGGGGAGGCAGAGAGAGGGGGAATGACATGCAGCAAAGGGCCACCAGATTTGGGATTCAAATCGGGACCAGCTGCAGCGAGGACTGTAGCCTCTGCACATTAGGAGCCTGCTCAACCCACCGTCACCTCAACTTTGGCCTTTCTACCTGCAACTTTTCTGAGCTTCACATTTTCTAGTTTTGTGAAGGGGAGAGAATAACCAGGAAACTTCTGACACATTCGACACGTATTCATGGACGTGTGAGCTGTGAAAGCCTTGGATCTCTGGTGTCCTGTCTCATTTTTAGTAATTTTCAGTAAGTCTGCTCAAGAATTTCCCTTTGTAGAGTTTAGTTGCTAATTAAAAAATAAAAACCCTACTTTGAGAATTACAAATATTAGCCCTAATTATCTGCTCCGTGCTCCAATTTGCTTCACAAAAGCAAAATTCCCTGTGAGAAAAGAAATCCCTTTTCCCTCATGATTAACCATTAATCTCTGCCATAAAACATGCCTAGTCACAGTTTTTACTAGTATGTGAAGGTCTCCTAACTTTGTTAAAGTATTGTATCATGCAACACATTCTTTATGTAACACATGTATTGAGAAATGTGAAGATGTGATGAAAAATGCAACACACAGCCCTTTTTAATGAATTTCAAAGATTCCAAGTATATGAATGATTGAATGAGTGAAAAAGAAAGTGTTGGTGGTGACTCGTGTTGTCAGTGAAAACAGTGACAGGAAGCTGAGGGCAGCCATCAGAAGGCTGCGTGGCGGGGTGAGAGGGGAGGCGCGGGGTAGACGAGATCAACCAGGGACAAGCGGAGCTGCAGAACTGAGGCAGGCGTGGCAGAGGAACGAGTGCGCGGAGAGGTTTGTGGGGATAAAGAGTGCAAAGCTGTCACTTGGAGCTGTCACTTAACTGATTAGCAGCAAAATTAATGTAGTCCTTTCATCTAAACCTTTTAAAGACGGCTCAGGGGATACCAAACCAACTAAAACTAATTTGATGAATAAAACGAAATGTGCTGTGAAGAGCTTAGAGAGTGCAGCCTTTATTGGAGGCTTTATCTCTGCACATTACGTTAAATTATACATAAAATGCTTGTGAAAGCCACCCGGGAGTCAAACAGTAAAAAGACGGTTTCAAATGAGAAAGACTGGAGCCTCAAACATTTCCTCTCTCTGTCTTCATCTTCACCGCTCCCGTCCCTCCCTCCCCCTCTCTCCCTGTCTTCCTCTCTCGTCTCTCCCTCAGGAAGTGTCTTCTTTTTCGTCTAGGTCATTCCGTCTTATTTTTGGCAGAAAGTGATCAGTGAGAACGTGTACACATGAAATTTAACCCTGCCTGCCACTGCAACGGTACACAAAAGTTTGTTTCCACATCCCAAAGAGTGGGAGGAGAGTCCTAAAGGTCAGGTGGTGGAAATCAGATGGCGTTACATCTGTTTTTAAAATGACTTGTAGTGATAGAGGAAACCTAATAACACATCTGGACCAGTTTAAATTAAAGGGATAGATTGGCATTTTGAAAAATGATAACCTGTTTCTGTGTGCTAAGCAGGGAGCTTGAGCAAGGAGGCGAGTAGCTTAGTTTAGCTTAGCTAAGCTTAGCTTAGCTTAGCATAGCATTAAAGCCTGGAAGTCACTGCACCTGGCTGCTGGTCACTGTGAACATTTTCTCCAGCATATAAATCCCTGTAGAAATCACTTATTTCTGATTGTATGTTCAAACTTAAAGGGATAGTTCAACATTTTTGGCAAATTGGCCCATTGCCATAATCCCTATAGTCTTAGGAGTAGGTTCGTTACTTTTAATTGTCGGTGCAAGCTATTTTTTAGAATGGCTTCAAAAACAACTCCGTCTCGTAACGTTTGTGATGGCAAATTCATGCAAAATAGCTTGACGCGAGTTCCCGTCGGAGGCAGTTTTTCAGCAAGCAGTCTCTGCATTTGCCTCTAAAACAACTCTGTCTGGCAACGTTCCGTTATCTCAAAGCGTGGTGAATCTGCAGGTCACAACTTGTCCACCAGAGCGTTTTGGAGTTGTTGGATTGTGTATTGATGAGTTTGATGAGGGAAACCAAGAAATCCCATTAGCCTCCGTAGCGTAGCTCTGAGCAGCTTGCGGCTCTGCTCCGCTGTTCTAAAAATAGCTTGCAAGGTAACGAACCTACTCCTAAGACTGTTGAACTATCCCTTTAACACAATGCATTGATTAGTGACCTTTAAAGTTGGCATGCAGATTTTCTGTAGAAATTGTAGGGACTGTGGCAGCAGCTCTTCTGAAAGTCTCCATCTCAGGGGATGGAGAAGTGTGGACATCAGGTCTGAACGCAGCAACAGTGGTGCGTTTGAAAACTTCAACATCAGGGTGGATGTAGAGAGAACATAGTGAGCTAAAACAGTCAAGACTGGAAAACCAAAACAATGAGCTGAAAGATAAGAAGCTGTGAAGAGACAAGGGGACTGTAGAGTCATACAGTTCTCTGTGGGTTCGTCAGATGATTCATTATATGAAAATAATATTCACCGTAGTCACTTAAACATCTGCTCCTGATCTTCACGTCTAACTCAAACGCCTGATAAATCAAAAAGCACAGCCAGTGGCTGAGTAATGCAATCCCCCCACAATACAGATGAATATGACTACGTACATGTATCATGATTTGAATGAAGAGAACTCCACGTCAACACATCAGTGTGTTTCGGCTGCTTTTTGGAGCCGTCACAATAATGACACTTGAGCGTTTACTTGAGGAATTACTGCCGACACTGAAGAGTGTGTGAGGAGTCAGGATATCAGCTGTTGATTTGTCTCCTGACAGTTGTCATCTGACCACTTGATGTCAGTGTGCACCCTTCACTGAGTCAGTTCAAGGCAGCTGCACGCCACATCACATTTCCTCATCCATTTGATGTTGTCATGCATGATTCTCCAAATCTTGATCTTTGCTGCTAGGAAGCTTTGAGTGTAGAGACCGTAGCAAATAAGACACCTCTATGTTTATGGCAGAGAAGTCGACCACGCTCTGGCCACACAGGCAGATAATTGTAACAGATTATTTCCATATGTTATCCATTGTCTGTTCTTCTATAGCAGCACTGACAGAGCTGCTACATCTGATCCTTAGCTTTTGATCTTGATTGTATTTCTTTGAGAAGACAAATGTATTGACCATAATGTCTAATTTTATAAAAGACATTATTGCTGATTACTTAGGATATTAGCATTTTATTATAGGAATACGAAACTTGAAACTTATTGAACAGAGACTGAGAACACTTCTATGAACGTCTGACCCCAGTGTTCCCAGACCATCACAACAAAGAGTTTCACACTCTCTCTGCAGAGCGCCTTGTTTGGCGTGGGTTCCTTCGTGAGCGCTCCATCAGTCTCCCAAAACCTTGATGATGCCAATAGAAAGTGTTCTGGGAGTGTCAGTATTTTTAGTCCCGGTGATTTTGTTTTCATCGCACATTCTCCAGGTGCGCCCATGAAGAAAAAAGCACAATACATTGTGCATCTGTGGGAAAAAGAGGTGTTTTAAGTGTCTTCTTTCCAAACCGTCTAGACAAACTAATTACCCAGAAAATCATCTTTTTTTATATTCCTGTCTGAAGACGTTGGGTGTGGAGGCTTAGAAGCCCCACATGAGGTTGCCTCAGTAAAAAAAAAAAAAAAAATCTATACTTTTAAGAAGGATGGAAATAATCCCAGCACTGCTCTCCTCTATTTCCCATCTGATCGAATGTAGTTTGTTTTTTTCCTGAATAAGCCTTATCGAGCCCTCAGCCTCAACTACTTAGAACAGTTTCAATAAGTAGGCCTCCATCTTCACTCTGTCAGTGTTACGCTGTCACGAGCTGGTTTATCAGTGATCTTCACTGTTGTTTTAATCAGATGTTAATCTGTAATGTGAGAGTCGGTGGAACTTGTTGTGAACACAGTGATCCTCCTCTCACCGTGCCGACCACACCTGCAGCAACCCCGAGCAGCGAACACGTTCCAACAGCAGAGGGCAGTCAGCACATGGCAGCCGCAGCACTGCATCATTAACATAACAACTCACCATCATCATTTAGACAGTCACAGTGGTTTTGATGTGAAGCAAGAGAGTTAAATACAGACGTTTGTGTGTGAGATGTGAAGAAAACATTTACTCAGGATTTAAGAAGAGTGTGTACTACACACACACCGCCTTTTGTCATGAAATGAGGACCGACATTGTTGTTTTCATTCAACCAAACTATGCAAACTTGCCACACGTTTGAAACACAAAGCGCAACACATTGGAAAGATGTTGACACGTATGAATAAATCAGTTGTAAAAAATGCAAATGATCCAAGCCGCTGTACAGGATGTGTTGCACCTCAACAACTGCTCAGTAACCTGATCAACAGCTTCAGTTAGTTTAGCATCGCTCCTCCCAGAGGTTGAGTGGGTTATAAGGCCAGAATGACAAACAGAAAGTCAAAATCTGTGCAGCAGAGGCCAGGAGGACATCCTAACTCCAGTTAGAACCTCTCACACACTAGCTCCTACATTTCCCAGACTTCAACTCCAAATCGTCTTTCATTAGACTCCCGCTGCCTCCTAAATGCCACCGTATTTCAAACTTAAGTTTTGTAATCGAGACTTTCTAAACCTGAAGTTAGTATGGGAAAAAATATCTCCCCCCTGTATATTTCACAAATCTAGAAAAAAGCATTAGTGTGCAGTAATTAAGTAAGAATAAGCAGTATAGCAGTATTAACATACTCCAGTGTGAGTTGTAGGCAAAAGTAGACAGATATAATGTTTGGTGCCTGTAAAAAAAAAAGAAAAGAAAGAAAAAAGAAAATCTCCAATCTTGCCACATTCTTTCAGCAGTGTGTATATGAGTGTGTCCTTGGTCACAGTGAAGAGCCTCTTACTCAGCTGACGTTCCCTGTTCATGCACACATTTATACTCCTCCAGTTTGTTGTGCAATTAAACCGGCTTTGTCCATGCTGTATGAAAGATTTTTCAAAAGCTCATAGAGATGTAGAAGTGCATCAAACATCTTGGGCGATTCTGTTGGAACACGCCGAAGGAAAAAACTCTGTATTTCTTCTTCCTGTAGATTGGGTGTTCAAAGGTCAGTGCTGCCCCCTGACAGCTTCAAACTGTGTCTTATGTGCAGGGATGTGACATCTGATCACAGATGGTCACACATATGGAGACACATTTTAATACCAGGTGTGACCAGGGCAAAAAGGGACTTCATATGTGTTTTTTTTTTTAAACAAATCAATAGAAAAATGTTTTTTAATAACCATGTGGAAACAGATCTCTACAAAGTGATCTTAATTATTTACAAATATTTTTTTTTCCTATTTTATATGTAAAATCTTGATCTGAAAAGCAAAAATCAAGAAATAAATGAAGTAATATGTAAACTGTAGCTTAGAATGGAAAGTACCACACTTCAAACTGTACTTCATATAGTCCAAGTGTACATTAAAAAAGTGTACAAAAACCATAAACTTCAACCTTAAATGCACAGTTTGTGTTAAATTGGTTTATTAGATGTACGAGTATGATTTCATGTTCTTTGTTTAGATGTAGCTTGTTTGATTGGGTGTAATTTTGATATTGTACCTGTTTTTAATGTGGACCGCTGGAAGGGTAGATGTTGCCACAGTAACTAAAATCGAGGATCCAAATAAACAACAAACCGCAAATAGGCCTGTTAGGCATTTTGGCACTGGGGACTGGCTTTACACAGTCTATATGTAGCATGGTATATGTCAATAGATGAGGAACTTTCTTGGATGATTCACAATCATTTTGACTTCAGCCGCACCATTACAAAGTACCAAAGAGCCACATACAAAAAAAAGAAGAGGAAAAAAATCAAGTAGTGTGGAGGTATTGTTTTGTCTATCTTTGTTTCTGCAGAGCTGAATCACATAAATCTGTCTCTTTCGCATGCACGACATTTGACAGCATGAAGAAAATCTAGGCTATAACCTGCATCCACAATTAGAGCAATCCAACAAAAATATGCAGTTACTTTATTGCATTGCTGTGAGGGAAAAGAAAATAATAGGCATAGAGAAGAAAAATTAAAGATATGAAAAGAAAATAGGGGGAAAAAAGTAAAGTAGATTAATTTTCTCTCTGCAAAACAAGTCTTTATATAACCCGAACATTGCATGACCAAATATTGCGGTTCTACCTGTAGCATGAATCCTAAAACCAAGCGGGATAAAAAGCATCTCTCACATCTCCAAAACAAAGCACAGATCAAGAGCGGAGTCTGCACACAGGCTGCTCCCAGGACATGCAGTATAAATTAATAAACACCAGTAGATTTATAATGTTTTGGGCATGCTGCTGTAAATTCATACACCTTGGGAGCAGCTTTCAGCTTGTGGATGCTGCTTTTTCAAGGTGGAAATATCTCAACAGCCCGCAGCTATGATATCACAGCTTTTGCATCATGACATTTACAGTAACGTGGCTGTTTGTTTTAGACTTCGGAGGCTGCGTGAGCCGCTTTATCATGAATAATGTAAATATCTTTTTGAGCTGGAATATTATAGCAAAAGTGTGTATAACATGTAAATTTAATTCTTTGTCCTTTACTTTGTTTTTTTAAGCCCATGCTTTTTCTTCTTCTTTCTTGTCAGCCTTTTCATATTTTTAATGAAACCTTGTTGGACAGATACATGTATGGATGGCTGACAAACCTGCAGGCTCTGTTGAGCAATCGGAGCAGATTTGTTTGTTCGCTCTGAGACAATGTGGGACACTTGCCATGACAACTGGAGCTGGGCTTGATATTTATCTTGTGTGTTGACTTTCTTGTCTGAAGCGCTTGAAGGCCCAGGGAGGAATTCTTCGTCACTTGCCCCTAAGCTCAGAATACAGTGTTTCTCTTACGCATGTGTGTGTTTTGTATAAACACTGTGGATTAGGTGGAACTCCACATGGAAGATATTTCGAGGGTGGATACCCTCAGTTTAGCCTCTTTTCGGAAATTTCTTTTGACACAGCCGCTGTCAGACTCGAATGCCGTAACTCAGGTGCAGCTCGCAGCCACTGTTTCTCTTCTACTTTTCAGGAGTCTTATCGAAGTGAGGCGCAGTGAAAGTGCAAACCCCACATCGGCCACATAAACTGAGTGAAGACATTCAAGGCCTCTGGCTGGAAAGCCCAGCCCTGCTCTGCCTGTTTGGGCTGGTCCCACTCCCAGTGATAGCTTACCTGTGGAATTTGCCAAAGCTTTTTTATATCCCCATTTATGCTAGGGCAATAGCTGTGTGCTCTTACAAAGGGCAATGTGTACAAACGTAACCCCACCATCCTCACTCGCTTTTGCTGAAATATAATCAGTCTTTTAGTCCGGGCTTTGCTTTTGTACCACGTTTTTTTTTCTTCTTTTTCTTCTCCTTTCTTCCCCCTCCTTCTCCGTGCACAACATTTGCTCTGGAAGAGGCACAAAATGTTCAGCAGCAGCTTTGTCATTATGAAAGTTCTTGTGTAAACAGGGCTTGATGATTGCATTATAATGCAGCCCCTCCCTAGGACAGTGACATATCAATAGCTACACCACTATTGTTTAGCCTCAGGTGTTTAATTCTGGTTGGCAGGAAGTGCTGTTGCACAAGGTTTGTGGTAAAATGAGCACTTCGGCATGACAGATCATTAAGGATAAATCAGAACACTGTTGGGAAATCGCCTGCATCCTGATTTATTTATCTCACCATCTTTATCGTTACATTTTTTATGCAAATATGTTGAACTGAGGAGTCAAACCTGTCACTGCAGGTTTTTCCAAGCTACTGTTTTGAGTCAGGGCTGCATCAGTGGTTGTTTATGTACTTTGTTAAACAGGTGATGATCAAACAGTGTGACATGGTAATGTAGCTGAAAAAGCCTGAACTCTGACATGAAAGTTGTGTTGTGTTTGTTTTAAATTCACATATAGCAGAATATTTAATTCATGCAAAGTACTAATGTACTGCACATATTTTTAAGGTTGCATTAATGATTGAAGAATACTTCACAATTGCACAGAAGCCGAACATTTGTTTTGCCCGAGCTTTCACTTTCAACCTGCAGAAGTAATGACATTCACATCCACATCATATGTACTTTATGTTAAATGCAAATGAGCAAATCTTGGCAACCAACACACTTAATTACAATGGTAAACACTATACCTGTTAAGAACATCTGTACAGAACCGGTTGTTATTAGCGTTAAGCTCCAACTGCCAAGTGTAAACCTCTCTTTAGATTCTTGTTGTATGGTCAGTATTGGAGCCTGGACTATGAAGCAGGATTTGAGCCTGTTGAGTGAAGGATTAGCTCTGTCAGTCCAGCGACATGTTCCCAGGTTAAATCACCATGGCAACTGACATAACTGAACACCTATCCTGCTGTGATGCAGGTTACCGAGGAAAAGATCAGATCAAGCCCTGTCAAGACCAATCAGATTACTGATAAAACTGAGTGATCAATCCTACAGGATCCTGACAGGGACAAAAGACTTTGCAATCAAGTTATGAATAAAACCAACCAGTACATTTTTTTTTTTAAATAAATCATTGGAATCATTTTGCTGTTTTTTTATGTGTTCACTCTCGATTAAAAAAAGCTTCTAATAATCACAGATAGGATTTATCACACTGAAATAAATATATAATAAATATCATAGCTGCATTTTAAAAGTTCTCTACTCAGACAGGATCCTTTACAGTGATGATGATTTTACTCTCCTCTTCATCACTCATCTCTAATCCAACAATGATCAATTCAATTAAATGCCATTGTCATTATTGATAATGACTTCAGCCAGACTGACTCATCAGACACCAACTACCTTTCTTATCTGTATCACATGCTCATAACAGTTTGATGATCACCAAACAAACAATGACTCTTTTATTCCAGTCATGTGATCATGTTGTTTACATTTCTCCTTGTTGAATATCATTTTTTGAATGTCATGATTAGCAAACTCACCAGCTGCTATTAGCATTTTTTTCTCACATCATAAAAAGTTCTTTATTAAAGAACAGAAGAAATAAAGTTTATTATTAAAGAACAACTCCTAAATGTCCTGAGAAGAACACACAGGTCCTGGAATAGCCACAATAACTTTGACTTTTGCACTTGATTTAACCAACAGTCTTAAATTATTGTACCTTATGTACGACTACAACACCTTTCTGTTATGTTCTTGCCGTCTATTTCTTCTCCCTCCTTCACGTCTGATCTCCGGTTTATTTAAATACTCTTGAGGAAGATTTACCCTAAAAGGAAATGCGGAGTGCTTTGAACTCTCCGTGACCTTCTGAACGGTAATGAAGATACTGTATTCCTCCCAGACATTTCTGTCTTAGAGGTATGAAAGACAGTGAAATGTAAAGACCTTCACAGCATGTAGATCAACACCAACATCATTTCAAAGAGTGGATCTGCGAGTGTGTGGAGCTCTGTTTGCTCTCAGTCTTCTGAGGTTTCATTAGGCTGGGAGAAGATATGACCCCGGGGCATTTTCATTAAACCCCCACGGTGTTTACTTAAAAATGAAAAGCGCAGCAGAGTGAAAAAGAATATGACGAACACACAGTAGATTACCTCTAAGCCTGGTACACATGAGATTACCCTGACATTAAGTGATTGCCCTGAAGGCAGATTAGTGCCCTTTTTTAATTCTTGTAACATTGTGCAATGGAGCCAACAGGTCTGGAACCTTATGTGAACTGATGTTAATATCATGACAGAAATATAGTGGTCTGTGTAGGTGTATTAATTAATTAATTAGCAGGTAGCAATGCATTTGTGCCCTCAGTTTCACTATACATTTTATTAAAGGTACTTAAAGCCCCTGTACAGACTTTTCATTTAGTGTTGATTTTGGTGGCCCCTGTGGACTAAAGCAGCGGAATGAAGACTGCATTTCCCATTTCCCACTGTCAAGAAGACGTTTGTCTGGCCGGCGCGTGTAGATTTATTTTGGAAACGTCAGAAAGAAGGCTTTTTTTTTTTTTTAGCAGCGTAATGTATCTACGAGTATCGTTTTGTCAGTGGTCCAACCCGACCATGTCTTCCAGAGGTATAGAATTAGACTACTTAGAAATAGCGTTTCTCCACACTGATGGGCTCATTTGCTGTTTTAGGTAACAGAGACACATCAGCAGAAACTTTTGCGTATCCAGTTAAAAGCTCAGTACAGGGGCTTTAAAGGTCATAAGGTATTGTTAATGTTGTTTTTTTTGTTTTCAGGCTGGATGATGTACTGTACAGTAAATAACAGTATCCTTTAACAGCATAAAGTAGGCACACACACAACGTTACATACCAGTATGCAACGACAAGTGGCTTTGTAGAGCAGCGTTTCTCAAACTTTTTTCAGTCAGGGCACCTTTCAAAAGTGCATAAAATCTCACGGCACCCCTGTGTAAAATGTGATTCAAAATGACACTGCATAGCCTAAATGTAAATGTCCTGTTTATTTAGACGGGACAGTATTACAGTATTTATGCATAGGTGCCTCTGTAGCCTACATATGCGCACGCACGCACGCACACGCACACACACACACACGCACACAATAATCCGCAATGTGAGAGGAAGAGAGAAAGGTCTACACGCGTTCACATGAATATCCACCGGCGTCTCCGCTCCGTTCTGACTCCGTTGCAACAATCAGAGAGTTTCCACCGGTGGAAGAGGAGAGAGGAGGCTGTGACTCACCATCAATGTGAGACGTGAGCCTGGTACGACGCATTTTTCATAGCGTCCGGTGGACACGGACCCTACTGCTCTGAGTGCCCGTGACCAACGGCCGTGTCCACGGAGCGGTCTCTCTCTCTCTCTCTCTGAACGCTGCTGAAACGAGCCGCCAGCGCCGCTTGATATACTGTATAGGCTATATCAGGGGTGGAGTGGGGCAGGGTTAGAATAAGAAAAATAAGCTATATTTTGCTATTTCCTTCAGAAGTGGGCACTAAGATCATGGATTTGTATTAAAAGTAGGCTACAGAAATGCTGAATGGGGTGAAAGAGCTGCAATTAGTGCCACTCAAGCATTAACGCTGCTGACCATAACATTACATCCAGTCAGGTATATTTCCCCCTCCCTACTCTGCTCTGCGAATGGATTTTACTGACAGCGCTGCACACGCCACGGTTTCGGGTCTTGTCCTACTCACCAACATGCTTCGGTGCCCATAGGTTCCGACTCTCAAGTGGTTAAAATCCAGAAGTAACGGTACCGCGTACCGACCAGGTACCGACGTACCGGCCCACTTAGCACGGACTGTGTTGTCTTGTTAAATTAATATAACTTATAAATAACGTGACACACGGGCAGGACTGATAAGCTTTGCTGTTTAGCTTCCGTGAGTCCTTCTATTTTTAGCCGAAGCCGCTAGTTTAATGATAACTTTCTCAGTGACTTTTCTCCATAGCTTTTCTCTAGCGCATTTCCCATTTCCCATGAGGCTTTGCGCCATTCTACAATTTAAGAACGAACAAACATTTCTGGTTATTTTATGTTTGGTCATAAAGTTCAGTTATATCTGAACAAAAATAATTAGATAAAGACAGGAGGCTAAACAAAAATCATTTAGTAGTCTGGATTGATGAGAGTCTGCGTCACTATCGCAACCATGAGTGAGATGTAAAAAGACAAGAAGTGGTATAAATAATGGTTGGACTGTTGATCTCAATTAATTCAAGGAAACCTTGAAGATTATCATGAGAACATGATTGACTTACATTAGCCTTAACTCACTGAGGCTGGTCTGAAAGGCCGCATAACCGCGCAGGGCAACCTGCTCGATGGTATGCTGGAGCATATTGGCTGGGCGGTCAACCGGGAGATCTCCTGGTCATCCTGACAGCCGCTCCTCAACTGATATATATATATATATATATTTTAACTCTGAGCGCTCTGGGCGCCGCGACAAAAAAAGGAAACTCCGACAGCTTTTTTCCGAGCTCCATAGGATCTGAATGGAAAGTAGACGGTGGACACGGCCCCTTTGCATATATAAAGAGAATGTATTCTATGAAATGTCAGAAGAGGTATTTTTTTCACGGCACCCTTGACGCAGTCAGACGGCACCCCAGTGTGCCGCGGCACCCACTTTGAGAAAGGCTGTTGTAGAGCTAGCATGTTAGCTTCTCCTAAGTGGACACCATCAGTGTCAATCTAGTTTATTTTTGGGTAGTTTAGCATGGTATTTCTCTCACAACACCAACACACAAGACAAAGTATTTTTTTTAACATGAAATGTCAATTAATGTAGCATTAGCATTAGCAATGCTATCAGTACAGAAAGACTCATCCAGAGTGCGTCAGCAATCGGAACCTCTTGAGATACTGTAGTTAGTTAGTTACTGCAACACTTTTAATTGAAGCTAGCTACTTTTTCATAGCTCTAGCGTTGCACTTTTTATTTGTTTGTTTGTTGCTGTTGTTTTTTAAAGCCATTTTAACTAATGTCTCTTTCAGTTCATCATACCATTATCAAATGAATTAACTAAATAATGAGCCAAAAATGTTGGTGCATTAAAATCAGAATACAGACACAATACAGGGGGGAAATGCTAGCAATCTCTCCAGCTAATGCTAACTTAACATGTCAGCCTGACTTGCTGTCCCAAAAGCAGTAACTGTATAGTCAGAGTGCAGTTAGTACAAATTGACTTGTTTTTCTTTTAGTTCTGTTATAATGTAGCTCGTCAGCCACATTATTTTTCTCTACGTGATAAAAACTGTGACACCTATGTGGCAAAAACAAGTATATGCCACTTACTTGTCATATAACTGTCAGCCTTTAAAACGTGGCCAGATTCAAAGACAGCATCTGCATTTGGCACTTTGTACACGATTCTCAATGGAAAACAAATCAAGAACCTGTTTGCAGAAAGCGGTAAATAATGTTGACGTGATGCCAGCATGAGCTGAAGTTTTATTACATGGTTGAGTCAGTGCATCACTGTCAGCGGGAGACACTTTGTCATTTCCTCTGTGTCTTGATGTGTTCAGGAGAGAAGGGGAGGGGGTGCGAGTCTTCTGGGACCGGCTGAGAGAGCCTTCCTTCACCTCCAGGTGGAACCCCTTTGCCACCGACTTCCCTTTCATCACCTTCACCTACCACCCTGTGAGGAGCATCAGTGACACATTCACCGCCCTCTGTGACGTAAGTTGATCGTTCCATGATTACAGTATGGCTTTGTTTAAAGTTGCAGTTACTGTAAAAATGAAAACATTTCCTGACACACCTCTGGATGGGTCCTGAAAGAATTTGCGGTTTTATTTGCATTTTCTTTTTTCTGCCACAAGCCAACTGTACTGTTCAAAGGAACTGGATTTGTGAATTTGACCTTACTGTAAACACCTTTCATTGGGACTACTTCCAAAGAAGGCTGGCACACATTTGAGGAAAAAAAGGACATGAGAATATGGATTAGTGATTTGCCCCTTTAATTTGTCTGTTGAAATATTTGTAATGTGTTTTATGACTTGACTGATCCAGGTGGAGGTGTGTACACTGCTGACGATTAACTATTTGTCACCTTAAAAAAAACAACAGTGTGGTGTGAATGATGTGGGCAGGTGAGTCATCACAGAGGAAATGACTTACTGGAATTAGGGATCAGATAACATTCACCTTAAATACATCATACTGCATATCTAATGAAATACTCACAGCTGAGACACATCTGGATCCCAGGACAGTCCAGCTGCCACATATATAACATAAATGTATAAAACCAGGACTCGACCTACTGTTTCGGTTTGTGCCACAGCAAATAAGTCTTTGCGTCTATTGAATGAATATTTCAACATAAGGAAGATGCAGCAGTTGAGCAGTTGAACGCAGGTGAGTCAGCATGAGAGAGACAAAAGGATGGAGCAACCCTGTTCTCAGCTGTGTCATTTCCACAGTATCGCACATAGTTGTTTTATTATGTGTCAAACCTCCTGTTTTGTTTCTTCCTAATGCACAGATAGTGTGTAATAATCGTGATTATTATCTTTATTACATATTTCAGTGACTGTGAAAGGTGATCTCTTATTTAGAAATGTTGAAAGAATATTGCCAGTGTAGACAGGTTACTGGCCACAGCAGATAGGACATATGGATGTGACCTCTGACCTCTGCCTATTTCCTCAGAGGGTTTTAGCTATTAATGATCATCCACCATGTTGATCTGAAGTCATAGACCACTAGACTCTGCAGGATCCTCCTAGTTCATTCACAAAATAATGAAATGCGATAGATTTTATAAATCATAGAAATTAGCATAGAAATAACACCGCAGCCATCTCACCTTAAAATTAGTAAAGCACTTGATGAATGCAGCCTTCTGGGAAGTTCAGAAATTGGATCTAAAATTGCTCAGTGTGAAAACAAATCCCCATGTCGTGGCTGTTTTGACCTAAATTAGATTACTTTAAATAACTTGTTTAGGCTTTCATTGTGTTACAGTTTGGGTGTGTCGCTAGTAATCCCAATGACAGATTTCTGCTTCAGTGAAGTTTTTAAAAAGGATCTCCAGAACAAAGTTCTTATATTTACTTTTGTGGTGAAGATTTTAACAGGCTCAACAAACTGTCATAAATCATAAATCTTAAGAACAGCATTTTGCCTCCTGCTTATTGAAGTTTACCTTGATGACTCATCCAGAGTACACGCTGTTCAGAATTAGCAATGTAGTAGAGAATCTGCTGAGCCACTGGTAGCACTACTGTATGCTAGCTAGATCAGTCTCTCCTGATGCAAACCTGTGTTTCTGATCACTTTCCAATCATCCTGTCTTCCTGTTCACAGATCCAGAATTTCCGTGAGAAGCTCAAAGACGCAGCACAGAAAGTCCACGCCACTAAGCCAGTCCCTGGGAAGGCCAACGGCGTGCTGGTCCTGAATCAGCCGATCCACGTCGAGGCCTACGTGGGCCTCATGTCTTTCCTCGGCAACCAGAACAAACTGGGCTACAGCTTTGCTCGAGGAAACATTGGCTTCTGAGCTCTTCGACATTATCATCATAACACTCTTGTTGCTGTTCACATTCTTCTTTCCTTTAATTTATAACTCTCGAAGTCACGTCCATATGTTTGTTTACAAAGACTTCATGATTCTTTAAGGATTGACCAAAGATTTTTCCATATTCAGGTCTGTCTTTGTTCCCGTTGAAGCCTGGATTCTCAGGCTGAGGTGTATGAGGTTTAAACAACTGTGTGATCTCCCCCACTGCTTATTACCAGTGTGTGGTGTCTGAGTACTCAGAAATATCCACATTTCAACACCGCTCTTCACTGGATGACGGATCCCCCGCTGCTCTCAAGGAGCTTTGTATTCGCTCCTCAGTGATATGGTAATTCAACTCTTTCGCAATGGGACTCCTTTCTTCCTCCCCCAGTGTCTCTGTTAAAAGCTCATTCCCATGCCATTCACCTCCTCAGAGATTCACTGGAGCATGGGGGCACATTACTTGTCAGTTTATCATTTGTAGTGTATTTTTACAGTGCATACAGTGCTGGAATTTCCCCTTTACTTAGATTTGTGTGTCTGCCATGTTTGTGCTCCACCTTGTTTAGTATCATCTGTTTGTTTTGCAATCCTGTCACAGGCATGAAGATATAAAATGATATATTTTGTTTCTTTTCCTTTTACTGGTATGAAAGAAAGCCTGTTTTTATGCAGATTCCTATGCACTCTGTGCACCTCATATGTAATCAGAGCAAAAGAATTTATACTTGTTGAAATGTGAAGCTGGAGGTGGCCTTTGATCTGTTCCCAGGCCTTTTTTTTTGCTACAGAACATAATTAATATTATCACACATTAAAGTCATTGTCAAATTGAATGAGATTCCAGTCCTGGTAGATGTGGAGACACCTGTGGTTACTGATGGTAACAGCAAGTGTGGTTTGTTTTTTTAAGGTCCCTGTTAGCTTCTGCTTTGCAGCAACCACACACACTCACACACAATATAATATATGATAAAGCACACAACAGTTGACTCAATTGAATAATGCAAACAAAGAAAATGAGCAAACTAAAGTAAAGCCACTCACTGAACAGCTACAGCTACAGTCACGAGTCAAAAGGCATTAAAGGGCAACTATGCAAGATTTGCATCTTAATTAATTGTGATGGTGAAATGACTCTCTGCCTTCCATAGCGTCTATTGGCCGAAAACCAACCTTGGAACATCAGTGCCTCCGACTTGTTGTCCCAGCTCTTGTGTCAGCGGCACCACGGCACAAACACACCCCATAATTTGCAATCTCTTGTTTATGACAGATATAACTACACAAATATACACATCGTAAAGCGTGTATATGTAATGCTATCCACCTCTCCATTGCCTTCTCGATGGGGTGGGGGTGAATGCTACTTGATATCAAATAAATATAAAAGTTCCCATTTGACATCAAGCAGCAGCTGTGATACAGATTAACTGAACAATATGAGAGATAAAATCAGTACGATCAGTAACACTGATTAAGTTTACATACGTTAACATAAGTGGGCCATTTGAGTCCTGCACAGAAATGGATTCTGTTAATAACAATATAATACATCATCCTACAGTGTCCCATCTGCTGAATCTGTGCAAATACAATGTGTTAAAATAACAAGTTGTTGTTACATGCGTTGGACAGATTATGTCACGGTGCCGTTCTTCTAATGCAACCTGATTTAAATAAGCGCATTTTTAATGTCAAGCTTTTTCTTCAGATGATAATAGTATGATATCTCATTTCATGTCCTTATCTTTTATGGATGGATGGAGGCATGGATGACATATTTCTGTAGATCAACCCAGATGCCAGCCAGTGGGGATTCTATTTTTCTGCAGAAAAGAAGAAACTTTAGTGAATGTTGTTACCTTTTAGTCTCATTTAGTCACTAAAAAGCAACAGGCGGGGGAATCTACTGATGTATTTTATTTTGTACGATAAAACCTGAAAATGTCTTGAGCTTATTATTATATAACTGTAAAACCACTCAATAAAAACCATAAATTTAACGATGAGGGAACAGGAAGTACTAATATGCTAACTCATTTCTGGGCTTTCCAATGTCACTGTGGTAGTAACAGAATTAAAGATGCAGGTAGCTCGTTATTGCTGTAGGTTATACAGGGATAGCTTACGATGAACAAGAACATCATGTACCTGACACACGCCTTATGCAAACTCTTTCAACTCACCAGCACAGTGGAAGTAGTGGAAGTCTGCATCATTGCTGAATGTAAATGCACTGAATGGCTAATTAGTATTGTCAGTGACTTGGTTTGATTTAATGAAAATCTTGATGGCTGTGTGAAAACTTCAAAAGCATAATTCTACACTGGTAAAATACAGTCTTTTTTACAAATCACACATCCTTTCCTCTTTCCTGAGTGACAGGAGTGACTGCAGACAAATTAAACCAGTACTTCAGTCTCTTCAGGCAATCTCATCAGGAAACAAGGTTAAGTATGTCCCAAGAAGAGTTTCCCAAGAATACACGCAGCTGTTATTCCACATGGTAAAGTATATGGTTAAGTTCAGGACCTTTAGTATCATGTATCATAACCTTAGGGTTTTAAGGGGTTAACATGTTTCCTCCCAGAATGAGGACGTGTCTCTTATCCTGGATCAAGCTCTGCTGTGGCCTGGAGCGAGGCACCTCATCCATATACCTGCTCTCCGGGTTGTAAAAGATGTTCAGAGAACAGGATTAACAGCAGGATAAATGAGCATTCAGAAAGTTGCTGCAGAGGCAGAGCCCCTCAAGGAAAGTTCATCAGTGTCTCACACGCGGGTCAGTCACCTCACCTGATAATTCAAAGAGGGGACATTAGTTGAAGAATGAGTATAATTATTTTTGTTTGGTTTCCATGGATCATATTTGTAGCTTTAATCATTTCATTATTCAGATGTCATTACTTTATATTAGCTGCAGGTGAACTCACATTGTGACGCTGAACGCTTCAAAGACGTCATTTCACAAATCATTAAAAATAATGAAGGACTTTATAAGATGTAATAATTGTGTTCACATGATGCCCTGTGCAAGTCCCATCATGTTTAAACTTTAATGGGGCTCAAACCTTCGTTTTTCTCTTTTGTTATCTGTCAGCCTTTATTTTGTAACCGTTCAGAGCATCACTTCACTTGGCTGATGTCTAGATGTGATGTGACTTGCTCTTAATGCCAGGCTGTAGTATAAATATGGGCCAGTGTGTGTGTGTGTGTGCATATGTGCATGCAGGAGGGACTGAATCAAAGCTGTGGATGGATGCACACTGTAGCCTACTGTGCTCCACAGTGAGCTGAGCAGATCCTGGCAGTTTAATATTAATAATTTATTCAGAGATGTGACCAGATTTGTTGTGACCAGGGGTTTGATCCAAGGACGCACCATTTATGTTGGGAGTTGTGAACCAGTTACAAAAACATTTTACAACAACACAGAAGTCTGAAATCTACCCCTCATTGTATTGCCATTAGAGATCGACCGATACAGGTTTTTTAGGGCCGATGCCGATACCGATTTTTCTCCATCGCTCTTAGCCGATGACCGATTATGGACTGCTGATTTTCTTGGGGCGATTTTTGGGGCCGATACTGCTTTTGCTCCCTCAATTTACATTAAAAAAATGACACAATGATAACAGGTCTCAAGTCTAAACAAAGATTTATTGAACAGTAAAATTTAAGCTTAAGCTATGACACACTTACTGTAGCCTTCCCTGAAGTGGGCTCACTAAAACATTGCCACGCTTGCGTTCAGCCATCTGTATGAAGAATAAATAAAAACACAGATTAGTATCAATCAGTATTTGCCATCATGGGAAACTACCATGTTTACTATGATGGTGATACTGTCTATAAAGACACAGTTTTGTATCATTGGAAAACAGCATGACTCAAAAGTGATACATTTGTTGTGGCATTAAAGCAGCAGTACTTGCCTTATAATGAAGTTATCAAGTTGCACATGCACATGCAGCAGATGTGGCAATATCAGCATAAAGCTGGTGTGTGTTTCAGTATAACAACTGATCAGTGCAGTTTTACAATTGATGATAAACTTTTCTCATTATACAGTACGAGGATGAGGTTTTGCAATGAAGCAAAGCATGAGAATGACGTGACTTTTTAAAATACAGAATGACTACTTAGAATTCTCCCTAATCACTGATTCGTGGCCCACTTAACCAACAGTATATTTTATGTATCATCATTATACAGGTTATGTGAGAGTGTGATGCATTTTTATTTATGAATCTGGTGTTCTTCATCACATTTTACTGCTTTGTCAAGGAGAAGCACACAAGATAAATGACTTTCAAAGCTAATGATTGCATTCCTTTCTGGAAAGGTAAGTTAGTCCCCCGGGCTAGATAATACAGCTTGTACTTCACGCCGATTATTTTCCACTGGTAGAACATCAAACTAATCAACTGGCTGCCTGCCACTCTCCACTGACGTTAGAACTCACGTTATACAGAGACTGTCTGTTTGGTTTTGGCAGGTCCAAAGAGAGGGTAGATATTATAAAATAACTCTGTTGAATCCTGTTGTTTGGTATTATTAGATTGCTCACTCTGAACACACGTGAGGCACGGTGTTTATGAAAACGGTATTAAATTAGCAATTAACAAATTAGCTAGTTTACATGAGACCAACTGTACTGGAGGGATGACACTTGAGGTGGTTTTGTTGGTGGTCAAGGTCACGTGAGGTCACAGGAAGTCTGCATGTCTGTCCTGACAGGTCCAAGTGCTTATTTTGTTTGATTGTGATGTGGGATGATTTTTTCCCCACTGCCCTGAAGTGGAATGTGATCAGGAAAGTGAGAGGTTTAAAAACTGCCCATCAGTGCCCGTGACCCTGGATGGCCCCGGCTAACAACCAGAGCTGCTTGGGATGCTTGGGGGCAAGTAACATAAGACAAATTCTGCGAGACACTCTTGCAATCCTGGTGTGGCACGCAGTCTTCTCATCTCTCTGAAATACCTTCAAAGCCCTCGTAGATATGCCAGCTTGGATACCAGGCTTCGTTTCGCAGGTCATGCAACCTCAAGTCACCATTTTCATTTCTGTGACATCCGTGTTGCTTGTTTGTTTGGTAAACATGTTACACCTGTCAGAGGAATGCTGGTTGCTAACGGGCCAAGTCCAACAGCATTTATTATGTTCTGTGGCGCTTTCCCCTTCTTCTCACCTCTCCTGATCTTCCATCTGTTGCCCTCGCAGCAGCGACTACAGTAAGTGTGAAGGAGCGAATGTGCAAGGAAAAGCGTGCGCGTGTGTTTGTTCACGCATGTCCTGTATGTGGTTGTGTTGGCCCACGCGCGTCGCGTACACAGGGGCTACTGGGTTGTTGTCTGGATTGTTGTCTTGTAATGGAGCTAGAGACACTGTTTTTATTTATCCCTGCCTCAGCTGTCACTGTTGTGTCTGGAGTGAGTTCGCTGAACTCAGGGCTATGGGACACTTGGAGATCTGTCAAATCCACTAACCCTCCCAACTATGCAGAATGTTACAGCCCAGAACACACCCCGGATTCTTGTGATGGACAACAAAGCTGAGAGGGACATTCAAGAAATGTGCAACTAAATATCCTTTCATATTTCTGTGAGCAGGGCAGCAGTACATTTCAAAAATTATTATTTTTATTACTATTTTCATTTTTGATTTGTTAAGTGTAGATTGAATCTTCTATCTCCTCCTGAAGAGAAACAATAACTGTTTTTTGTTTTTAAATAAACTTAAAAACTTTAAACTTTCTAAGACTAAGACTATCTGAAATGTCTTGGAATAATTAAATAACTAAATATTTTTATAAGAAGATATTGTAAAATGTAGGAGTTTTACGTCTTCTGCAGGCTTCTCTCTGGTGCTCTAGTAACACATCAGTGTCGGCCAATCACAAGAGAGGTTTGAGGCCTCTCTTCTGATTGGCTGACTGTTTTGTGCGCGATCCAATAAAAATAGAGCAAATTTCACACTCAGAAAACTCAACCCCTGTAAGGTTGGATGGTGTGCCCAGGTGAGCTGAGGGTGGTGACTGCTTTGTTGTGACATCACAAAGTCACAGGAAGTCCTGCTGCTTTTAAAGCTCCATTTCTGAACACAGGCTTTGTGCGATTCTTCACCTAGACCTGTTTCACAATCAAAAATCATACAGACGTCCACCTTTGTACTATATGAAGCTTTCACATACATTGACAAAACCGACACACTTGTGCTTTAAAATCTCTGAAGGAAGAGAGTGTGATATTTTTGTCGCTCTTCTCACTATTCTAGAGAATGAAGATACCTTGCTAAGACACAAATGTTTCATATGACAGGTGGTCATGCTTTTCCACTGGTGAGAGGACTAATTTGACAGCTCTTTTGCAAACATAGGGGTGTTGGTATAAGTCGGCCTGTGTTTACAGTAACTTCTCACTGGAAACCGATCAAACATGAGAGAAAACAATGTGTTTCATCCTTGTGTAAATGATGAATGCTGTCAATAGTCATATTCTTGTATGCATGCTGAGTGCGTGTTCATTCTGTTATCTTTCCATGAATAAATGTGATTATGTTATAGATGCTGAGTGCAGTGTGCTGCCTGAGCTGCAGGCCAGGTCCAGTCTGTACATGCAGCCTGTGCAACCGAAGAAAATCACCACACTGGCACGTATTCAACATCAGATGAGCGCTGTTCACCGGGTCGATGATGATTGCCTTCTCTGTCACATTCTGCGTGTCAGCCAGTATGTGAGAGTGAGGCTGTGTTGCCATGTCAGTCATCCAGCTCCTTGTTTTAGGATGCCCCCATTAGACGCAGAGCAGACGGTCAGCGGGCCGGAGACTAAGCACCGATGACAAGCTGCTGGAAAGGCTGCAGTGGAGGAGAATGAGCAGAGTCTGCATGGGGACTGGCCTGGGCCTCAGACACGTACACACACACACTGAACCCACATTCAGATCAAAATCCTAATACGCATACACATCATCGTTGTCTGCAATCTGATGCCCCGTGATAGTATTTTATGGCTGTTGTGGAAAACTCTTGATTTATGTTGTAGCGGTTTACACTGGTTGATCTTTAGCTTAAAGTTGAATTCCCTTTTGTTGTGTTTTGAGTTTAGCATTTAACATTCACCTTCTTGCCAACAGGGGGAAACAGCTGTCTGCCTTCCTCTGCACAGAGCAAGCATAGCAAAAGCACTATTGCAGCATGGCATATTAGTAGAAAGCTTTAAGCACAAATGGCCTAATCGGTATTTGTTGTCTCATGTTGTTGGCTGCCTTAGCAGTGGCTTGGTTATAAAATTTAAGTTTAATCATGTGCCATTACTCTTGATATATATATATATTTTTTTTATCAATAATTAAACCTGAGACCCATCAGATGATTTTAAGTTTTACAGCTGTGTCCCACACCCTGCCAGATCCACCAGTGGGGCCATGTTTATGACCTCCTGCTGTGCCGCCAGGCTTATTCAAACCACAAACCTTCATTTGAAGTGATGGTGGTGAAGGTTCAGACCAAGATGTCAGACACTTCAGAAAAGAAAAAGAGTCAGCAAAAGACATTTAGTATTAGGACAGAATTAAAATGCCCATGTGACTAGGACATGGAAACTCAATGTCCCCCAGTGGGAACATTGAGTTTTAATGCTCACATGAAACTGTCATGTCGTCAGAATACGTTTGTTTTGTTTTTGGTTTTTTGGTTTTTAAAATCATTTAACATCTTCAATCATACTGTAAAATATAGATAATGTAGCATCTTATCATTATATATTCTTCTGATTAAGAAAAACAGTTAAGAGACTTTAGAAAAATGTTAGGTGATTTCTGTTCATCCAAGGCCATGTAAAAAAACAAAAAAAAAACAAAGTCAGGTTGCAATGTTTTTAGTAGTGGCGCATAATTATTCACATCACTGATCCCCCCGCCCCCTTTTTTTTTGCTTTCTTAAAGTTCCACCTTCTCAAAAAAAAGCACCTATATTTTTTTTTACTTTTTTTTTTTTTACTTTGTTTGCTGAATGAATTTGGGTTTTAAACTTGCAATCTGATGGCAACACTCTGTCCTTACTCACTTTATGAAGGACTTTTTTTGAATCAATTGAGGAGGCACCAAGCATACTAACTGGTAAAGACACAATATATAGCCTAATGATCTTATAAAAAAGGCATTGTTATAGATTAAAATAGCCAGAGTTGTTAAAATTAGCCCAATCATCAAGTACTGCTCACATGTTTACACGTCAACAGTAATGATGCACTCATACAGTAGCATAGCAGCTATTTGCATAGTGACTCATTTCCTTTGAAACATTTTTACATTCTTTTTATTTTATTAACACTGCTAATTTTTTTTATGAAAAAAACAACAACAACTCAGAAATACAAATGCATGCCAATACTCAGCGCATCAGTGTGAAAACATATGAGCTGTGTGTCAGCATCATGTTATTATCCTTTAAGAATGTTAATCACACCGGTCCCAGCAGTGGCCGTTTCTGCCTCAAGGGCCTGTTTCCTCAGCAAGTGGTGCAGTTTATGAGTGAGGTTAAGATGTCAGACTGAGCCCTGGTTAGACAGCCCTCCTTTAACTGTCCCCCAGCCTGACCTCCAGCACAGGAGGGAAGAATGTGATGGCTTGACGCTAAGTGAGTGCCCCGGCTCTCCCTTCCCTCTGACCCCCTCAACCCGGCCACAGCAGCAGCAGCAGCAGCAGCAGTGGCCCCTGGGCTACTCGTGTCAGCCACTGTGTCCCCAGCAACCTCCTCACAGTTTGCAAATACAGTGCGTCCTTGATATGGCTGGCATGTCGTACGCAGATGTCCCAGTGGTGGGAGATAAATTTGAGAGCAAGGAGATGTCAGGCTGGCGACAGCTGTAGGCTACAATTTCACCAGATGTCTGCCGTTGCTAACCTTCAGTAGACATGAGCTGGCCACCCCCTGGACGTACTTTACATGCACAGTAAATATTTTCTCAACTTGGAGCTCATAGGAGGCGCAAACCAGAATTCATTTGTTACGGCTCACATGACCACGGCCTTCAGGGAGCGTGGTTTTTAAGATCTGGAGACACGTACTGATGAGATGCAGCCTGTGTTTTACATAAAGAGAATCACAGCTGGAGCTGTGACAGACACTCACAGAGGGGAATAACTGTATGCCTACGTGCTCTCAGTAATGATTGGATGGTCCTGGAGATGAAGTTCCTGCTGAAGAGGGATTCTGAGGATTTTTTTTTTTGTCCTTTTGTCCCTGAACCTGCTGGTGGCACTGTGATGCCTTCCTGCTGGTCAGAGAACCAGTGGTGGAAGAAGTCGCAACACCACAGTGAAGAAAATACTCATGAACCCAAACTGTTACTTGAGTCAAAGTAAAAACATTTTAGCCCCAAAAAAAAGAAAGAGAAAAAAAAGGTTTTACAATAACAATGTATCAGATGAAGAATGAAGGGATCTATTGGAGAGATGAACCTAGATTTGTCACCTGAATCTGCAGCTTGTCTTGGTTTTACAGTGATTTGTAGTGAGTTTCAGCTCATTGATTCATTTGTTAGAGCTCCAACCTTCACTCTCTTCTCTCCAGCTCTTTCTCAGTAGCTGATGAACATAGTGGAGCATTTAGTTAAAGAGCCAGATATTTTGGAGGTATTTTGAGTGGGTATGACCAACACAGAGCTAAAAGAGGGACCTATAGTCAGCAACATAAAACTCAGTTTGCTTCATATGGGCTGTAGACGTCAATAGGCATCTGTTTGCTAACAATTTTCTAAGGTATGATGATTATCAGTGTTGCATTCACAGGTTGTTTGTACTTTAAAATTACAGGTCTTGAATACTAAAATTAAGAGTGCTGAATATGCAGAATGGCCCATTTCAGAATAATATAAGTTAATTACAAATGCAATGTACACGTTAATGTTGCAGGTCATTCGGACCACCTCATGTTGCTCGGTAGTTTAATCTACAATGTTATATAAAAAACTTGCTTGGGAAATTTATTTTTTAATTAAAATTCTGAATATGCAGTTTGTTGTTTTATTATTATTAACTACTTTCTTATCTTTCTCATTTCTTATTGTCATGAGTTAATGAGTTATCATTACCTGGGGTCGTGAGGTCTTTTGAACACCACACCGCAGACAGTACTGACGGGTGTGATGACGCGTGTGGACAGGGTTTACATTTCAGCCGTCTTCCAACAACATGGTTGCGGAATTTCCATTTGTGCCGCAGTGTACACACTCCTGACTCTGGCACAGGGTGCAGATAGGTCACAGACGCTCCCCTGTCCTTTCAGCCTGAATTGAACCAAGCCTGAAATTACTTAGATTTCATTTCTGCACTTCCTGGCATTGCTGAAATCTATTCAACCCCTTTTAAAATTGTTTTGATAACTGGGATAGTGTGGTGTTTTGAAAGGCCTCACATGGTGAAAGATAAGCTTCTTTTCTTTGTGCGATGGTTCCCTCTGACTAATACTGACAGAAGCAGGAGAGGTGTGATGACGCCTCTGTGAGTGTGTGTGTGTGTGTGTGTGTGTGTGTGTGTGTGTGCGCGCGTGTGTGCGGCATTCTACGGCCATGCCTTCACAGAATCACCTTACAGTAAGTTTGGCACTTGAACTATTTGTCCGAGTTCACCCCACGGTTGAGCTCTCCTATCCTTCACTATCAGCACAGTCCACCTGAGGGTATTGGAGCAGCTTGTGTAAGTGTGTGTGTGTGTGCGTGCGTGTGTATTGCAACTGAGCATGATTACTTGGCTGTGTTGGCTTGGGGTGGGGCTGAAGAAGCTGTAGCTGTTCCAGAACATGGAAAAGTTGGCTGATGACATGTTCATCACATTTTCCACTCTTCCACTCTTTTCTTTCCCAAACAAAACCTGCAGGAATAAAGGAAGTTAAAACCCAACAATGCGTATCGTGCAGCACCTAGTAAGAAGCACTGGACTTTTTTTTTTTTTTTTACTTACCGTCAACATGATGTGTTTGCTTTAAGAGTGAGAGTTCAGAGATTTGTCATCGGGGAGGGTTTTTTCAGACTCGGAGCTGCTATGTGAGCATGGCATGGATCTTTTGGGATCATTTACCATAGCTGTATATGAGTGTCTGTCAGGATTACACATATTGCAGATGGGTTGTGTGCCTTATGTAGAAGTAACAGGCTGTACTGTAGGGGCAGAGTGAGGAGAGACCGAGTGCAGACGCTGAATAGGATCCACAGGCCCCTGAGGCTCAACAAACCTGTCCTGCAACCTTCTCAGCCAGCCTGCTGAAGTCTTAAAAACAGATTTGTTTTTCAGACCTGTTATTTTCCTGCTTGGTTAATACTGACTTCTTGTATTACAAAGCAAAAACAAACACAGTAAGGTAACTACAGTATATCTCATAAAGGCATAGCAACACAGTTGGAGCTTAGTACTCTCACTTAAACTTGTACACATTGATTGGTTGTGCTTGTGTAATGTGTGGTTATTATTTCTGGCAAAGAAAAATGTGATTACACACATTTTTCTGTCTTCTGCTCTGCCTGCCTTTGTGGATTGAAGAAGATTTACAGTTGTTGCTGTTGCTCCATAGGGTACAGCAGCCTTTAGCGTTTTTTCTTTCTTTTTTTCCGCTCTGTTTCACGTGGGTGCAGTAACTATCAGCAAATAAAATCACTGATTCATCAACTTGCTTTCACAGTGACTTTCATTATGGGATTTTATGGGATTTTATGAGCCATCCTTCCACAGAATCGGCCGTCAACCCAGCTGTCATCTATACGCCATGTAACTGCCTGTGTTAAAAACGTGTGGTGTGTTCATCTTACCAGTGCCTCAGTGTTGACATATATACTGTACATGGTAAAACACTGTAAAATTAAACACATACTGTGATGAGCAAAGAAAAAAAAGTTGAGGCCCCCTTCAAACATTCATCCCCACCTCTTTCGCCGGCGGATCAGAGGCATGACATGTAACACAGCGGTACCGGTGTCCGTCCCGCCATCATGCCTGCTCTCCCTTCATATGCCGATCCAGCGCTGTGGCTCCCTCCTTATGAGGTGGAACAACAATGGCTGCAGCCTTTTCTGTGTTTGAACCTTTTATACAGAACGGCGAAGCAGACTAGAGGTGCAACGTTCCCACCATCTTGAACAGGATTTGCGAAAGGTATCGCTATCAGAGCTGTGATTCCAGCGCGGTTAGTGCGGCAGAACAAAAAGGGTTAATGACTACAAGGTGTCTGAACTCGGTGCTGAGCCAGGTGTCACTCACAGGAGTCTGCCAAGTGACTCAGACTCCAATTTCGTGATGTGATGTGAAGTTAGAGGTTGTCAGTTAACACATGTCACCTACAAACTTATCGGTTGCGCTGGTCTGTTCTCCACGATCAGCATCTGTATCCTGAAAAACACCACATCAGCTGCTGAGAAGACTTTTCACAGCATTGCCATGATTTGGCAGCAGATAGAGACATCATATACGGCTATAGTAAGAGTAAGACGAGAAGAGTGGAAGTGGCCTTCATCGTGTTGCCATGTCCGTTTCACACAAGTCCCCCCCCCCCACGGCGCTTATGTACAATCACAAAACCTCTCGCTAACGGAGATTGACGTGTGATGTTATCCTGCTGGAATCTGGTCTACCTGACACTGCAAACATTCTCATCTCGCTGCCTCCCGCTGCCCGGGATCGACTTTCACATGTGGTCATAGAAATGTAAATTCTCTCAGCCTATCAATTAGCGAAAAGGATTACACAGGCCGCCACTTGTGCTATAACGCAGCCGCGGGGTCGCCACGATAAAAGAAAACTCAAGGTCACTGCCGAATGATGAGGGTCATTGTGCTGTTTTCCCGACTGTGACTCATGATAGGAATATAACAATGAAATCAGCACCAATAAAACCCAGCCCACACCAAAGGCTCTCAAGAATTGCGCCATAGGTGAAGCTGAGATGAATTCAGCATGAGACAATGTCCCAGTTTCGTGGTATTCAGACATTATTCTCTGGCATGTTGATGCACACGACGTGAAGCGTGTTGAACTTGTAATTGTTTGATGGCTTTGGTATTTTAAAGGAGGACTATATCTATCTACTCATCAAAGACTGCCTCAAAGAAATGCCACTGAAATATCCACTTTCATTCAAGCGTCCCAGAACATCTACAGCGTGTTTTATTTTTAAAGCGTATCCAGTGACAAAGGACACTTCAACCCCTCACTTAGATTACATGTGGACGGGTGTAAGCTCATGGATGGAGGGTAATGTGTCTTTGAGCTGCCCCCAGGCATCATTATGTTCTACGTGTACATGCTTTTTAATAGGTTGAGGGGCAGACCAATCACACTTGTCAACCTGTTGCCAGGATACCAGTGGTGTGGTTGCTAAACACCGGTCCACAACTTTTACATCATGGACTATATTTCTGAAAGTTAGAATATGAAAGATTATATTACCTCACAGAAGTGCTGAAGCAGGTCCCAGGAACACCTGCTCTTTCAGTGTAAAATATCATCACCCTGCTCCTGAGTCTGTGCAATTTCCTGCTCCCCACTGAGGAGATGATCCATCTAATCCTAATAAACCATCTACAAGAAATGATTAGAAAGGCAGTGGAGCATGTGTTAAGATCAGAATTAATCGCTCTTAATAATAAAAATTTAGTTTGCTATAATCTAGATTTAGCAGTGATCTGAAACACACATTCACTTGTATAAACACAGAAGGTGCTTATTGTATGTAATTATGCAGTAATAAGCTCCTGTTTCTGGTGGCACAGCCCATGTTTCAGTTCATTTCCCCAGTTGGATGTGAAACTAGTACACTGCACTGAGCTAACACACCGCCATGAGTGATGTTGACTGACATCAAAAGACAGGTTTAATATTGGATTAGCTGTGATTGATGGTCTGTGGTTCACTGATTGCCTGCTTCTCAGATGTGAGACTGGAGGAAGACTTTGAAAAATCCTCCACTCCAGCCCGTGAAGGGATTCTGACCCCTTGGCAAGAAAAACAAAGCAATCCAGTAGTACTTGTTTGAACCGGGGCAGCTTTTACCCTCCAGTTTCATGTTTTTGTTTAGTCTGGACTCCATCATGGCCTGCTGGTTATCTGAATCTATGAACTATATGGAAGCTTGTAGAGTCACAGTCTATAGTGTTGTTGTCTGATAATGCTCTATTTCACATGTTTAAAGAGCCATTTATAACATACCAACTTTCAGCTTAGGTGCCATAATAGTGACATTTTTTAACATCAAAGGTGAATTTAAAACTAATCAGGATTTTAATAGACAATAGATTATAGATTATATATGATGTATAGCCTATGGACTGAAAACTGTGATTTAATAAGATGCAAAAATGTTAAACATCCCTGGTTTCAGCTACTTTGTCATATAGGCTACTGAAGATCTGTGTAATTGGACTGTTGGTTGGATGAAACAAACAATTTGAAAACACCACCAATTTGCAGTAAAAAAAAGAAAGTCATCTGTGAGATTTTTCAGCCTGTTTTAGCTCACGGTTGCGTTTTTAAGTTGGTAATCTTTGGTGTCTTTGAGAAATCTCTAATAACTCAACTGGTTCCAACTAAAGCTAGTTCTACTGGCTGGATGATACAACTCTGGCTCACTGCCTATTTGTTGCCGCAGGCAAGATTCATTTTCCCAACGTGACAACAACCTGATCTCAGGTATAAAAGTCACTGTGACAAAAGACACACAAAAAAAGTTGAATCATGTCGTGGGAAAACATCAATAATTGCCTGGGAGTCTGAATATTACCGCAAGTAATGATTCAGTTCATTGAAATACAGGTTTTGCCAGTCGCATATGGAGAACTTATTCTGTACAGGTCTTCGCTGTCTTGGATGTGCAGGACTGGTTGTACAGAATGAGGGAGAAATATTCCATGCTCTAGGAACTGAATTTACATGTTTCAACTACTAAACCTTAAAATTCATTGTTTTATAGATGCAGTGGGTTCATGCTCTTGTTCTCTCCACTTAATGGTCCCTTGAACTTCCCCCAATAAATTGTCAGTTAAAATAGAGGTTCCCCTATAGGGCTGTTATGAACAATGCCAAGTTGCTGGGCAGTTTAGTGCATAGGCTGTAAATTATCACCTCTCAGACACTGCACCGGACACTGGTAGTTTTGACTCATCTGGATTTCCCCTGCATTAGTCACCAACTGGAATATACACACAGACGCACACAAGTATGCCCACATAACCCCCGCACAGTGTGAGAGTGATTGGCCACAGTGTGGTGTATGTGACTGACACTGATAATACATGTCTCCATAGTGCAGCAAACGCTGAAGCTACTTCATCAGCTGCTCCACCAACTGCTCTTTGGCATCTCGTATGTAAACTCTTGACATTAATAAAGTTGTGTGAATGGGGCCTCATAATGCCTTCAGGACAATGAACACACAAAAATGACTCAAGAAGATATAATTCTATACAGTCACGCATGCTGGTTTCCATCTATGTTTTTTCACTGCAGATATAATTGCAGATTAAAGCGAGCTTAACACTCCCTAATCAGGGCCTTGTGAGAATAATAACCACATAAGACGTATGTGCAGCCCCTCTGATGACAGTACCAGAGATGTCACTGACGTAGCTGCCAACTCATAAACACACACATACATCTCAAATGAAGTAATAGGGGTTCGGTGACTGGGTCCCAACTCCTGAGCCTTAGAGTAATTAATGATGTAATGGTTTCAGATGTCATTGTAAATATCAAATTTAATGACATCTTGAGGTCAGTTTGTCCTTGTTATGTTGAGAGGTGGACATGGTCAAAGCAACAGCGCATGCAAAGGCTTTATTAGAGGGAATTTGTCTTATAAATAACATAATAATCACCCAGGGCTTTTACTAGTGTTTGGTTAATTTGTTTTTACTATAGTTGTGATAAGCTGGGTGGAGTTAGATCTTTATTTTTCCACTGGAAAACTCTATCTAACTGAACCATCTGATTAACAACGACAGGTATTTACAACAGTGACCCTGGGGAATGGCTGTGACTCTACTGTTTTGATGCAGTCCCTCCACTGTCACAGTGATGTTTCCAGCCACAGCTGTCGTTAGCGAAAAAGGTCTGAAACACCGTTGCACAGTATCTTTTCAAATCGAAAGGGCAAATAGGCACAGCAGCAAAAGAGACAGATATTTCCCTCAGGAGATATAAAACAGAGCTAATTATTGGACTTAGACTCATGAGGTGTTTAGAGACAGGACTCTACATGCTCTGTAACTGCTGGATGTATGAATAAGTAAATGTTTCCTACCAAGTTCACTGTATCAACTATTATGCTGTGTTCACATCTGGTTTCTGCTGATCTAGTGTGACAAAAAAAATCAATACACTCATTTGCAGGTTTAATGTTTAGACATTCACTCAAAGCACAACGTGGCTTTGTCTTGTTCTGTACATTAAAATATAAATAGAACAATATGATTTTACCTCACAAATGAGAAATTGTATTTACCTAATCATCAAAAATAATATATAAGAAAATGTAGGCTATGTCTGATAACAAGCCTGTTTATTATGTAATTGGCTCGGTGTAGCATTTCTAATGTAAAACCCTGTCTGACAGCAAATAATTGCATTTATGTAAAGGATATGTTTAAGATAGCAGCTGTGTGACCACAGCGTCACGTCACCAGGTTGGCACACTGAATGCATGTGTGCTGTATCAGTGCTGCCTCACATAGGTACACAAGAGGCAGCCAGAGGGGGAGAGAGAGGGGCTCTATGTCTTTATCAAAAGTACAAGAGAGCAGCTTAGAGGTTTGTGTTCCCTGGATACACCACATCTATTTATTATCATTCCCCCCGCTGTGACCCCACCCTTTATTTTAGCATGCTGATTCATCTGCTGTTCATCTCTGAAAACCACACAGGACCTCTAGGTTTACAGTGTCATAGTACTTGGGTGAGAGGAAGAGTTTGATATTGAATTGGAAGTATGTGCAAGTATGGGAGTTTGTGTAAGCTACTGTAAAACTCCATTAATTTTGTATAAAAGACTGTCTTTTTTTCTTTCTTGTTTGCAGCTAATGGACACCTGACAAAACATCTGATATCTCGGCCTGAGAATGTTTCACTTCCTCAAAATCGGGTTTTGTTTCCGTGGCTGAACCCTTGTGATTTTGCTGAATCGGCGCAGGATAAACAATCGCTGCCTTTTAGAATGTATTTATGGCAGTATTAAGCATGCCTGAAGCCTCCTGGGCCCGAGTGAGAAGAGTGACGCAACGCACATGTCCTCATAACCACAAAACCACCTGGGAATCTGGGTGGAAATATCAGAAGTGGTCAGAGAAACACATGCTGGAGGGTAGGGGTTAGCTTTTCAGGACAGTGGCTAGCTCTCTCTCTATGTGTGTGTGTGTGTGTGTGTGTGTGTGTGTTGGTGGGGGCAGGGGTGCAGGGTCAAATGTAGTTGCTTGATATCTATATCCTAGCAACTGCCAGTGAGTGATATCTTGTACAACTGTAGCTGGGGATTGGTCAGAGAACTGGCACAAGCCCCGCCTATTTGTAGGGTCGCCTAAGAAAAAATACCTAAATTCAAAACATCTCTCAAACTTTCTCCACTCTGCACTGTACCCTCCGGCACTTTAATCCAGGCCTGTTTGTTTATTTATTTCTATGTATACAGTATATATATATTTTATTGTTTTTTTTTGTTTTTTTCATTGATTGTATTTATTCTGGTAGCTTATGTACAGTCACTGATACATGTGCCTTTATAACAAGCTGAGCATTTTGAAGATTTCAGCTTAAGTGAAGTTTGGCATGACATCATGAATTCACCTTACACAGCTGTGCAGTATTGCCCAGAGTTCCCCTTTCATCGGTAAGTACATACATATTGTTTAAACTGATTACTTCGTTTGCTGGTTTGCTATCAAAAATTTGACACCATGTGATTTGTTTTATTATTATACTAAACCTAAAGCAGTTCAAGTGTCATATACTGGATTGACATGTGGTTTTCATTATTACTCTTTACTAAAGGAGCTCTGAACAGCAAAAATTCAGATTATGTAAAGACCTATTGAAGTGGCTGGGAATCTCCCTACGCTTTGTTTGACCTGCACTGCCATTCAGGCTGATACTGTCTGGAGGTCCAAAGTGACCTGAGAACAGTTGTGTCTGCCTGGATCCTCAGCTGCTGCTCTGTCCTGATATATTTATAAGTGTGGCATACTTATGGCAACAATGCACGTGTAAAGGGCCATCGGAGCTGAAGGGGCAAACAGATTACATGACATCTGAGGGTCTTCTTCTTCTTCTGATCCGTACTGAGGAGAAGTTTTGGTCATTTCGGTGGAAACACATGCTGTGATTTAAATGTCCAGCGTGACAGGTGACAGAGCTCTACCAGTACTACCAGACACAGTTCCTTCAGCTGCAGTGGAACACTTTATTTTGCTGTTCTTCATCCAGAAATATCCTCGACATAAATGTTGAATCCACACCTCTGCATCACGTCCTTATCAACTTCATGCATATCAAATAATCGCTGAAATCACTACTGTCAATTAAAATGTCTTTTGTCCTGATAGCTTAGTGCCATAATAATAATAATAATAATAATAATAATTCACCATTTTAGGTAACACTTTACAATAAGGGTCCCTCAATTAATGTTAGTTAGTACATTATTAAGCATTAATTAACTGTTTACAGATATATTAACAATCATTATTATGTATTACTTAGGATTAGGAAGCACATTAATTAATGTAGCCTATTAGTAAGCAGTTAATTAATGTTTACTACTCAAAGTTAGTTAAGTAATAATAAAAGTTGAATAATGTAATTAGTTATCATTATGTATGCATTACTCAGCATTAATTAACGCATTAGTTTATATATTAATGCTTAATAATGTACTAACTAATGTTAATTAAGGGACCCTAATTGTAAAGTGTTACCCCATTTTACAATTAAATCTAAGGCTTTCAAAGAGATGTAAAATGCGACATACAAAAAGAATTAATTAGGTGTATAGACAATACCGACTAATTTTAAGAGATATAATAACACTTCAAGGTAAAGTAAAACTATGACATGTATAATCATATGTTTTAAGGAGAGACTTAAATAAGGTGACAGATTTAGTCGACCTGATTTCCTCAGGCAGATCAGTCTAGATCCTCGGGGCCTCGCAGCCGGCCGGGCCTCTGGAACAGATGTAAAACCTTTACAAGAGCAGACTGGTGTGTACAGGACTTAGTGGTCAGAGTTATAGCAGGGACACTCAGAGTTTTTGTAGTAATAAATTAAATCTTAAAATCTATTTTTAAAATGTACTTGGAGCTGATATAAAATGCTAAAACAGCAGTCATGTGATCATATCTCTTGGTTCTGGTTTAGCGCCTGGCAGCAGAGTTCTGTATAATCAGGAAGCCATCAATAGATTTTTTGTTGTAATTCTGTAACAAACTGTGGTTTGTTGACTGTGTTAATCTGGTCTGTTTGAGCAGGACTAGTATGTTCATGTTTCACAGGTTAATAAACAATAAAACATGCAGGCACTGTGTAATATGTGTGCCTAAGGACATCTGGGTGTAATCTAGTTTTTGTGTGCAGAGTCATTACATTGTGTGTTTCTTTGTGCATGTTTTATGTTCTTCTAGTTGTGTTTGACTGTGATGTATTTTTAAGTCATTAGTGTGCTTCGGGTTTGCACACAAGTGCTTTCATTAATCAGGTAATTTAGCCCCAAGTTCGTCAGAATGTGATGATACAGGTTTGAAACTTGAATGATGCTTTCCAGTAAAGCCCTGTACCAGAGTGCTTTCATCTATTTTTGATCAGGGAAGGTTTTAGTAAAATGAATTTTTTGTGGCGTTGTTAATATTTTATCCAGCTGTGAAACATCACTGTGTTTGTTTTTGGTCCTCTGATTGTCTCCCCCTTTGTTGCCTTCATTGCATTCCAAAACGTGGAAGAATTTGTGTCCTTTTGCCCCAGAGGATTTGAGTTCAGACTGTTTCACGTCTATAAAAGTAAGGGGATAAGAGGAGGAGAAACTCTGCTGCTTTCTATTGTTTTGGAGTCATGTCCCTCTTCCAGCCAGGGCTGACAGATGTGGGGGTGAAGGTCTTAGGCCTTTGAACAAGTGATTAATAAGGACACTGGAGAAGGGCCCCGATCGGCTGGGCTGTTTGTTTTGATTGCATTTTCATCGGTCGGTGTGCCCAACCTGCCAAGAGACAATGGCCATCCCTGTTTAGTGCTGACCTCTGCCCCAGTCTCGTCTGGAGGCGCTGCAGTGTCTTTAAGTGGATGCTGAACAGCCTTCGCCTCGGGCTAACTGAAAAACTCTCTGAGTAACCAGACACCCAAGAGCAGACAAACAACCACCAGAGCAGAGATAAACTCATCTATCTGAATGGCGTCGAATTTACAAATTCATGCTTTTTTAGTGCAGGTCTGATTTTTTACTTTTGCACATTTGTGTTCCTGTTTCTCAGCTACTGAACTCTCAAAATGTAGATCGAGGTGAAATTGAGGTCCAATCAAGTATTATTTAGTTGTTCTGATTTATGCTTTTATATAAAACAGTTTTAAGCGCTTTTGAGAACAATGCACAAAGGTGTGGAGGACAAGTGGTGTACACTAGTTTTAGTATAACAAAAGTGAAATGTATTTATAGGCCTAAACTGCTGTACGTGTTGAACCTGGTGTGCAACTTTTTAACAACTTTGGCAAGAGACAATGCTGCAAAGTTCAAAAGTCTTTAAGACTAATTAATACAATGACAGTTGAGCAAGTTCTGCCTTTAAGTTTGTTTTGGAGGGAAATTAAAAGCCAAAATCAAACAGAGATCAACAAAGGCAGAGCTACCAGAACCACACCTAATATCCCTCTGTCTGACACCACACCTGTTCTGCCTGCAGTCTATAAGTTACCTATAGGTAGAGCACACCATTATGATGAGCTCATCCTCTGCTCAGCTTATTTTGATTCATACTGTAGATGTGTTCCTACTGTAATCTCATCTCGAAAACGTTTGTGTCACGGCAAATCTTCAAATGATCACTGTAATTAGGCTACTATACTGTGATTAAAAAATGTCTTTTGTTTTTATATTTAGATGGTTAGCTTATATTGAAGTGTAATAATATGCTAATAATAATATTAATATTAATAATAGTAATAAGACTATATTTACATTTTGATTATCAGATTTTGGAAATTCATGGGAATACCAAAAAATTTGGTTACCATGACAACTAATAAGAGCCTTAAGGAGCAACGAACCAAACCAGTCAATTAGCAACAGTCTGTACAGTCGAGGTAATAACAAATGTTAGTTTACAGCTCTATAGGGGTTAATTATGTTAAATAAACCCCAGCAGGCTCAGCTAGCCAGCTCAGTTGAAGGCTGTGGAGTTAAAAGTACAAACTGTTGTGGTAGTTAGCTTTGTAATGAAATTAAAAGATGTAAACGCAGTAATATATGAATATATTTTTCCTTGTGGCTCAAAAATGACTCCTGACCAGCTGCTACTGTTACTACCACTACAGTGGGTAATATTGACCCTTTAACCAGCACCTGTTTGCCCTTTTCTGTCATAGTTAATAAAATTAGTGGAAATACAAACTGTTTGTGCTCTTGGGTTTGTTTGAGTATTTAGCCTGATAAGATTCTGTGTAGTTCACTCTCTTCAGTAATTACAAATTAGTACATTCACCAATGTGCTTGAGAAATTTGTCACAAATGATTTTGCTAAAAATAATTCACATGTCCAGTTCCTCCCGGTAGCTGTGAATTGCTCCTTTTGCACAGTCACAGCTTTAACAAGGTGATAATGTTACAAAAGCTACTAAATTACAGTTTAATTAGGCTCCAACATTCACATCCTTTGTGTTTTCATAGATATTGCAAAAGTCAACTCAGCACTCCCTCATGTGTAACTCCTACATAATTTAAATTATTCACTTCATTAGATATGCCTGTGTTTGTAAGTCAGGTATTAATATCATTCATCACGCAGTGTTGGGGAATTCCAAAACCTAAAATAGTGCCAGCTTCAGATTATGGACCCCCCCCTCCCCTCCCAGCCACCCCCCATCCACCCAAACCACGTCCAGCTGTACACATACCAGAAGTTGCAGCAGTGCTATCATATAGACTGTGGGGGGAATTCCGCCTGCCTCAGACTGCAGCGTGCGCCACTTCAGCAGGAACAATGGCACGCTGAGCTCTGAAGCAGGTGTAATGTTTCAGGGGAGCAGGTCAAAGTGCCTCTGTCTGAATGGTGCATAATCACCATTATGTGTAGTACAAATATTCCTGTATTATGCTGGGTGACTTCTTCACAATGGAACAGCTCTTCACGAATGGCTGCCAGCGGGACTCCTCCTCCTCCTCCTCCTCCTCCTCTTCTCCTCTGCTGGCTGGGTGGCCAAGCCTCAGCCATGCACATCAACTTTTATGTTGAATGTTTGCTGACACTACAATTTTTTAAAACTACCATTTAAAAACCGTGATGCCCTTTTAAAATGTCAACTTTAAGTATTGCTTGATGAATGTAAAATGATCTCGGCTGATTCTGTCTCTTTGCAGACTCAGGGACCCTCCGCCCCGCTTGTCCTGGAGAGAGAGCTCCTTCCTCACCACCATGTCCCAGAATCAGTCGGCTCAGACCACTGACCTCTTCAGCCAAGATGTATTCAACCAGCTGTTTGACATGCTAGACCAGTAAGTGAATGTAGGACACAAAAGCAAGCGTTACACTGTAAAACTGCCAAAACACATGCAGGCTTCAGTGTAATCATATTCATTTTGTTACAGATCTGCCATTCATTCAGTCCAACCCATTGAGCTGAACTTCACAGACAGTCCAACAGATGGGTCTGCAGGAAACACCATTCAGATCAGTATGGACTGCATCACCATGCATGAGCCAGACGAGACACTTTCTGTAAGTACATAGGTTTTCTGGGCAAGCAAACTGCCTATTTTTATATTTTATTGTTTTTAACATGTAGCTTTAAATCCCTCAGACCCACCACAACAATAGTCAAAAAAAATATATATACTTTTTTTTTTCATTTTAACCTGCAGCTATACAGCCAGTTTTAAGTTCTTAAGTTACGTTTCTGACTCTGACAACACAGAATTCCACCTGGATAGTGCTGAGTCAGTACTTCTCAAAGAAACAACATAGATGTCTTACCATTATTTCAGTTTTTCCAAGCTGTCCTCTTGTATGCATTGTGGGACCTTTTTTTACTGTAACAAGTTCATTCCAATACACAAATGATACAGTACAGAATTATTAATAAATACGAGATGACTTTCATTCTGAGTTGATGGGACTCACAGTGGTAAATTCCATTAGTTGTTGAATAGAAATGTGCAAAAAACTACTTTCTATTTCATATTAAAAGTGGAATTTCCCCACTGACAGTTGTGAAAATGTGTTGCAGTGCAGGTCTACAGCCAGTGAATAAGGCTGGTTTATCTGTCTTCGTCTGAGATGTTGTCTGTTAGGTGGTGATATTATCTCCTGTAGCCTGAGTTGTGGTGGACTAGGGTGGCCCCTCTGAGACAGCCAGCTCTTAGAGTCTGTTTAGGGTAGAATGTGCATTTAGACAGTCACATGCTTGATGATGTGTTTTAAGTGGTGAAATTTGAGTTTCCTGTGTTTTAAAAAAAACTTTGTATAGCCAAATAGAGTCAAAGCCTGGGATGTGAATTTGCCTCTTGCAAGAACACAAAACAATATTCAACAAACTTTCACTGTGCAGTTAAATAACACATAGTGAAAAGTGCATTCTGTTTTTAGATGTTTATAAATTGATGCACTGGATGACCATCCATCTGTTTGACCTGCGATGAGGATCATATCCTTGTCAGTTCTGCTACTGAGAGATGATGTGCATGTTCCCCTCCCAGTGAAGGAATGCTGTTGTCCAGCCAGCACGGAAAAAAAATAGCAAATAAAAAATTTTGTTCAAGGAGCTGAGTAATGTTACCCTGCGCATCCCCCAAGGGGGCCTGTGCTCTCTTGAACTGGTGATTAATGACCCCACCCACACCGCCCACTTTCCTCTTCACCAAAGAGGGGCGTGGTGCGGTGATTGGCACGCCAGCAACTCAGGCAGCATCCGTGTGGGGGCTGAGAGTTTGCTGCCATGGCGGCTTGCCAATCACCAAGCCCCAGTCGTTATTACCAAGTCGAGGATGAAAAGCCGTGGTGGGCAAGCCCATCTTCACCCAACCCCCACCCCTCATCCTCTCCCAGCCACGAGGAGGTGTGCCTCTTTGGTGAGTCATTAGAATGCAGCTCACTGTTTAGTGCCCTGGGGGACTTATTTGTATTGTGAAGGGTTTATGTTTAATCTGAAATTCCTTTTTCTTCTGGATTTTTTTCTGTAGCTGCAGGGCAACAATTTAACGCAGCACCTGCCTCTCTTGCAGAGGTCCCACCTCTCATCTATCAGTATGTGTCTTCTCTATGTAAAGGTGAGGGCTGGCATTTGGGGAAGGGAAGGGGGGGAGCAAGGAGAAGGTAGAATAACATGGAGGAATGTAGCAGATATAGTGGCAGGAGAAACGTTATATCCTACCCCAAACAGCTGATTTTACACCCAGATAAAGCTCTGATCAGCTGTGCGTGGAGGACGCAGCGTCGAGCGCAGGGACAGAGGTCCTTCTCTGACAGAGGTTAAACATCTTTACAGCAGAGTAGCTCCATCGACACATGGCTTCTCTGAGATCTAATTACATGTTTGTGTTTGGATTCGTACTTTTTCGCCACTCCTCCTTTGTGTGGGACGGCTGTTAGTGTTGAGGTTCTGATAGCTCCTGGTCCAGAGTCTGAGCAGCTAAACGGTTCCTCCTTCATTAGTTTATTGTGGTGCACACGACAGAGTTAGATGTTTCATCCTTGTCTGTTTTAAAGCAGCAGCACTGACTGCACAGACAGTTTAGATAGTTTCACCTTCCAATCAGTAGTTAAAGATTTTTCTATAAGATTTAAGCAACATCCAGCACAACTTTAAGCTTAACTTGGATTGGTCAAAGGTTCAGTCAGGCTCTTGCTGTATTTAATCCATTAAATACCCAACCACAATAAGCTCTTTTCTTTCATTTTGAAGTGCTCCACCAGTTTGCCTCCAGCACATTAAGAAGTGTTTTTAAGGAATAGCATCATGCTGAGTGTTTTTTATGGTCCAATAACTGTTGAGTCAGTGAGTCAGTATGAGACTCGGTCTGACTGAGAATATTAGGGTGATACAGCGTCTACTACCCATTTATCTTGTATTTCTTTTACATCTTCTTAGACGAGGCTTAACTTTACTCCGCAGTATGATGTCATGCTAGGTGCAGCGGAAAAACTAGTAAGTCACACCCTTTTATGGAGAACACATGAATAAATCCTTAACTACTAATCCTTTCAACGACTTTTGTTAAACACTTTTTTATTCCACACTATTCCACATCCAGTTGAAAATCCATTTTCCAAGTAGGACTATGAAGATTACAGGTCGTTTCTGATGAAAATCAAAGGTTTTTTTTTTTTACCTTGTTAATATCTCCATGTTCATAAGGTGTTTTTTTTATATACCACAAGACATGACTGCATATTTCCACCTTGGAGCTGCAGTGAGCCAATGGCAGTCATAAAAAAAGAGATTCAGGCAGCCAGGGATTCAGGGATTCAGGGATTCAGGGATTCATGCGTCACATAGCCTTGACAACCAGTCCCATCAACTAATAAACCTGTAACGTTGACAGCTCCGAGAGTTGGAGTGAACATTAGCACAACCTCTAACACTGTGTTGTCCGCTGCCAATTAAACACTACCAAACAACATAAACACATTAAAGATGCCAACTATGCCAACCGTTCTGATCATGAGTCACTGAAGTTTCCTTCCTCTTTTGCCAAACAAAGTAGCCTAATAATCATAGTATTTTAGTTTAGTTTAGTTTAGTTTAGTTTAGTTTTTTCACAGTTTAAAACATGGCTGGTGGAAAACCTGGGGGAAAACACTTCATTAGAATGAATGCATTTAATTGCTATCTTTATTTTATATTTGAAGTAATGCAAAGGATTAAGTATTTTCAAAATATTTCTTTCTTTCAAACAATGAAAAATCTTATAAAGTTACATAATAGATTAGATTCCGTTCAGGTATGTTTTATGTGTCAGTGTTTCCATTGTCATTGCACCTGAAGAGCCATGGCAATTTGGCAAATTTGAAGATAACACATGAAAAAAAGATTGTTTTATTCAAGATGTTATTTATATGTGTAGCAAAACAAGAGTTGCTGTCTTCTCTGAAGTTTGCTGTGGCGTGACTGTGATATTGGAAAGGAGACGTGCAGAGAGATAGAAATTGCCTTGAAGGGAAGACACCAGTTTCCTGAGAAGTAGTGATTTCATTTTTAACTTAAGGCTCTAAAACAGAAAACAAGAGGTTGTGTTTAATTTCTCTGTCTTTCTTGTATGTTAATGCTAGAACTTTCCAAAAAAGGGAAATATCAAACATCAACAAACCTTTAGTCCTGATGCTGATTCCAGCTACAACCAGTGTTTTCCTTCAGTCTTTACAAATACTGGGCTTGTCTCTGACCACTCAATCATATTTTAACACTTCAAACTTCGTGTAATTATTCGGTTATTGCACAACTGAAGCTATAACTTCAGTCACCAGAAATGTTCCTGCGGCTACGCCAGTTACTGACTAATTAAATGTATTTGACAAGAGTGGCTGTATGGAAATGGGAGTGGATTTATGAACGATTATGAAGTTGTTGTTCACTCCTGTTTTGCATGTTGATGTTGTATTACACAGCTCCTCTGCAGATGCAGTGATGATGTTATATCACGTTGCTACAGAACTCATATATTCTGCTGTTGTAGGCTGCTACACAAATATTTCTAATCCTTTCACGAGGGCAGTTCTGTGTATGTGCCACATCACCTAATTTCAGTAAAAACATCTGCTGGACCTTAATTGTAGATCAAAATGAGAGTGTGTCTGATAATTACTTATTGTTGATGTAATATATTATCAAATCTTCAGTTTTAAAAAATAGCATATAAAAGTATATCTGAGCAGCCACTTCATTTCACAGCTTGATCTGCTATATACTAAATAATCATAAAATTGTTGTTGCTACATCTCAGTTCCTCTTGTCCACCTGCATTTATTGGTTTCCCCTTTTTAATGACTCTGGTTGTTTCCCAGTGGGTACATTAAGTTGGCCAAAAGCTACTCAGGCTTGGTTCTTTTAAACAAAAGTATTTCAGGATTTGGTGACTGTGGGGGTTTTTAGGATTTGCCACCCAAGTGATGCTCTGTGTCTCTCCATTGACTTCCTGAGTCTGTCGGTGTGGACGGGAGCTCACGCTGCTTTCAGGGCAGGTGCCTGTGTCTTCCCAGCCACTGCAGCCTGACATCTGATACTAAACTAATCTAGCCGACTTAAGGAACAGACTCTTTAAAGGGAAAAACTTCAGCAAAGCCTCTTTTGTCTGAGCCCCTGGATCTGCAGTTCTTTAGCTGCTACTCTCCTCTTTTTCTCAGCACTGCAGCATTTAAGATGATGTAGTTAATAGAGATGTGCCGACACTCTGTGAGTATATAGGTCAGAGTGGTGAAACAGTATGTTATCAACAAGTTGGTTGTCAGTGTCTTAAATTTTAAACCACTTACTAAAGCCTTGGTGTCGACGGTTTTGTGTCATGTTAAGTTTAATTTTAGTATTTATTCGTTATTGTCATTTTTAATTATTTAAGAGAAGCGTGTAATTTAGAAAGCATAAAATTGGTGATGATGTACAACTAGTTCATTGCAGCCTAGATCCCAACTGTACAACACAATGAGTAATAGCGTCAGCAGTCTTTACAGCAGTCTTGCTGTAAATCCAACTTTTGAGAGGATTGTGATCGGTTTGTTTTGAAACTGTCAGTCAGGTATTGCAGTGTGTTTGTGTTGGACATATTTTGCCTTCCCTCACTGATATAAATGGGATGGAGAACATAATGGAAAGACTTATAACAAAAACACTTCTCTGTATAATACAATACAATTTTACAGCAACACCAAACTGCAGCTTCCTAAGTAACAGTTGAATCAACACTTCTCCAGACAACATGTCAACCTTCTTGAAGGAAGATGTATTGAAGGACCATGGGATAAGACTTCCTTAGTATTAGCTTGGTGTTCTTGCTGGACTGACAACTGTGTGTATGTGGCCAATATATTATTATATGTGACCCCTGCCCTCCTTTATTACAGCTACTGTTCTATAGTTTACTACAACCTCGCCCAGACATTGAGTGCTCTAACTTCTTTTCAGATGCCAATGTTGTTTTAACATAATTAGAAGTTTGTTTTGCTTGACTAATTATCACTCTCAAAAAAAGGCTGGCAAGGCCTTGACTGAAGCCGGGGGGACGTTGGGGGTGGGGGCACTGGATTGGGCCCTTTAAAGTGTTGATTTGCCTTTTGTAACAGGTTGACCTGTAGGCCTTCGGCCCTGGGGCCTGAGCAGGGTGTGGCTGGTGATTGGAGACACTGCCTTCGGTTCATAGCTGTGCTTAAGTTTTCAGACAGCTTTCAAATCACTCTGACCGCTGGCCAAGAGTTTAAGCCGTGTGGCTCTGCAGTAATAGAAATGACTTGCACCCTGCTGACCAGTGACCTCCCTTGTCATCAAGCAGTGCAGCCAGGACTGATGTTTACATTTGCATCTTTACTCCACTCCATATGCCTCTGGCTAAAGAAAATTAGATTTTTTTTATTTTCTTGATACTCAGCCATGCATGTATATTTTTACCTTTTAAGCAAATAGTTCTTTAATGCAGACCATTTAAAGTAAAAACATGTTGGTACAACATGCACTAATTTAATAGTGCTTTTTGCACAAAATTGTTGGGCCTAGATGTAATAATGTAAAAAAAAAAAAAAAATCTTTAATTCATCAGGCCATTTTTGTTGAAGCCTTTATTATGCAAAGTTCTGGTGGTCAATGCTAGCACCATTAAGATATCTGAGACACAGTGCATGTTTCCAAAACAGATCTACATCAGTCATCTCTGATCGGTACAAGCCATCTACAGGAGTCACATTGTTTTTCTGGGGGGCTCTGCATTAAGATTAGTTAACAGATGAAGAGGGAGCCATTCTTATGCTAACTAGCTACTGCAGGTATAGCCGACACTCTCCCAACAACTACTAGAGTTCTCACGCTGGGGCTCACTGGTCCTGTATTCATTCATTATAGTTTGTTCATCTCTCTTCTTAATTGATGAATTGAAAATTTTAACTTAAATTGTTATCATTTACCAGTAAGTATACACATTTAATATATTTAATGGCGTAATTCAGATTCAAAAGTAGAAAGAAAGTTTGAATTATGAAAAAAAATTGCAAGTTTAGTGTTTAGTGTAGTTTTCTCTATTTTCTGTTACCTCAGCTGGGTTATTGTATGTATGTTTGCACCGTTTGGAAACATTGAGCAAAATTTAAAAAAAAAAAAGCAAAAGTGCAAGAATATGACAAAAGCATTTCCATTTTTTAAAAATTGAGGCTTATATTAAGAATCGCTATGTCGATAACGTAATGTGCAAATTAGGTTTTACTTTTGAGGAGCTCTGCACCGCTTTAGGAAGGAAGAGTTCTTCTGGAGATGGGTGTGGACTCAGGTATTGGACAGGTAGCTCCTTAGACCCTCCCCTCTCTTCCAGGTATATATGACCTCCCCATAGATTCCTATAGAAGCTTCTTCTTGTCCACTTTGCATCTGTAGTTCACATCACTCCTTTAGAGTGAGGAAAAGAGATTTGTGGAATCCTGGAGCCAGTGGAGCAAACAGCAGCAGCTCTGCTCAATCTCAGCGCCAACATGTTGTACCTGGAGACGGGGACCACGACATCTTACAGCGAGGTAAGACTGGCAGAGGAGCTGTGAAGGGCCAGCAGAGCTCCTGGGCTGAATGACAAATCACATAGAAGAAAAAGGCCTTGTTCTTCTTGAAGATAAATATTTTATCTCAGTGTCCCACATGAATCGTGGATTCATGAGAAAAAGTTGTCATTTGACTCAGGAAACTTTGGTGGTAACCGAAGAATGTGATCCCAATGAAGTCAAAGATAATATGTAGATAAACTAAAAATACAAAAAGCCCATTTAAAGAATAACTTAAAAGTAACTGAACGCAGTGAAAAAGATTTTGCATTGTGTATGTGTGTGTGTGTGTTTGCGTGCACATTTGTGCGTGTGTCTCAGAGAGCTGGGGAATGTAAACACCTGGAAAACCTTTGAATGTGTCCTTTTTGTAAAATGGCTGCTGTCTGACTGGAAAATGAATTAGTCAGTTACTTTGAGTCTGGTTGTTGTTGATGTTTTGAAGCGTTTTCAGATAAAAGATATATACAGTATATTAAAAAAATCAGACTTCCAAAAGGTTTTGGAGGGTTTTGATTTCCGCTGTGATGAATTATTAGTTATCAGTGAGGAATGTTTTATGCAAAAGCTCTGGAAAATATAAAGAACAGAAAAGGAAACAGAAAATAGCATCATGTACTGCATGTTACCTTAAAGATAATATTCCTATGTATTCTTACTCTAATGCACATTCCCATTAACAGCTTTGAGAAAAAGATACTGCAGGATCAGTGGTGTCAACTACTGTATGTGTCTGATATTTACATGAAATGTTCTTCTAGTCTTACACAAGCAAAACAAAGAGGCATTTTTAATGCATCAATCAGCATACAAATTTCTTTAAAAAACTAAACAAAACAGCGGCCCCATTCCGTTTTTTTTTTTTACTTTGAAAGTGCAAGCATCGAGGCTGATGGATCTATGTTTGCAGAACTTGATGTCTGGACAAGAAAGTTAAATATGAAAGGAGTTTGAACTGAAATTACTTTTATATCTTAAATTGCAAACAAGAATTGCTTGACTATGGAAACTATACAGTTTTACAACATTAAAATGTAATGTTACATTTTCCAGCAGAGTAATCGGTCCTTTTAGGTTCAGACCAGAATCGTTTACTAAACAACTGAACTGTTGCTTGTCAGAAATCAAGTCTGCATGAAATGCAGCTTTAGTTTGAGACTTGTTAGTATTAGCTCTTGGCTGTGGCTCTCATTTTCCTTTGTTATTGTATGTTTCAATGAACTGCAGGACTGTGCTTTTTGTGTTACCAACCAAATCCTTTAGGAAAGCCTAATGCCGAGCAAGTGAGCGGCGACAGATTCTCAGATTGCAGGTTGCAGATAGCAGGTGTGTCAGGTCACTGTCTTTTAAGTTGTTGAGCAGGGGGTCTTTAAGTGGTGTCCAGCTCAATCCCTCCAGTGTGTGAGGTATCGGGTTCCCCCCGTCCCCAGCCTCCTGGGAGCCGCCGCGGCCATTAGAATGCGGCCGGCCAGGCGTTGCTGTTTAGTCCAGGATCGTAATTGCTTTAATGGTGTGTTGATGTAGATACAATCACCTTCTCTGCCCACCCCAGCAGGTATAAGGTGTAGATAGACCCCCACCCAGCCCCACCTCAACCCCCAACTCTGGTTAGCCTTAAATGCCTCCCTCCCCTGTGGTCACTCATCACAGTCCCCTCTTACTCTTATGTGCTGGCCCAAGGTGCTTGGGTGGGGGTGGTGGTTGTGGTGGGTGGGGGGGTCACCAGAGAGCTTGGAATGGGAGCTATTCCCCCCTCAGGCCAGGTCTGCTCTGGTTCCTGTCATCTATTGGTCGTTCAAACTTTATCTGTGCTTACATTTTGTGACCACAGGAGCAGCAACTGGAGACAGTGTTGTGTTTTCTGTTCAGATGTAAATCATTTTTGGTTTAGTTTTATCTTTTCCAGTTCCCCTGTGAAAAGTGCATTTCCAGTATATGTAACTGTTTGGTTTCCATGGTGACGTAACCCTGTTATGTCTGCAGACAGACAGTATTTTGTGGTTGCAACGTTCACAGAGAGAGAATCAGAGAATCTTTCTGATTCCTGACACTGTTGATTTAAACAACCTCAAATCATAATCAGGACTTTTTAGAGACCAATCATTCAGAAGCACAGAAAATCTAAAGCTGAAGAGATCTGTACCTTTTGTCAAATGAGAAATACACTTTAGATTACTTTCTAGGGCACTCATTTTGTCATTGCTGAAGCAATAAATACAAGACAAGGAATAAACTGAATGTGTTAATATGCCATACCAAATGCCACTGTGTTGGCATTAGCAGTAACTTTTAAATTAGCACTGCCATGTGTATTCAAAATATGTCTGATATGTGTTCTGGATAATTCAGATTCCTACATTGTAATCAACAGGCCGTCACCCTGAAGGTCAACAGGCTCCTTTTCCTATTGGTCTGAAAAGCTTAGCGCAGGATTTATCTCAAACAAAGAAATGAGCTTGAAAGCCCCGAACAGACACCACAACCTTTCAAAAAACGTTATTAAAGGCTGCTGAGGATGTCAAGGACACTGATTTATCGCGCCTCTGCTCAGCAGCCTGACCTAAAGGCCTAAACACAGTGTCGGCTATAAACAGAAGGAATTTTTAAGAGCAGCTAAAGTGATTATTAAATGGTGGCTGCATTATGGTGGAATAAGATCTGATTAAAGGAAACGGAGAGAAAGGAAACTGCTTCACACAACCTGTTTAAAAGCTTATATCTCACTTCCAGTCAATTAAACATTATAACATGATGAGTTAAGGTGAGACTCTCAGGGCCTCACTATCTGGTCAATTATGGCTTTATCCTCACTGCTTATCTTTGATCCTTATATTCATTTTAGACCATGAGACGCATTATCCAGGGCCCTGTATTTAATTTTAAGTATTCTGTGTCACGGACTCTGCTTTATGTCCCTGCTTTAATCTCCTTGGTCTCTGGCCAGCATCAACCTTTACTTTAGAATAATAATTTGACATAGATAATTGGTGCCTGTCACAATGACCTTTGCAGCTGCCAGCATCAGGTGCTGAGGGGTGTGTGTGTGGGGGGGTGGGCTTGGCTGTGTCTTCTCTGAACAACTGAATGCCTCAGTGCAACTGGGGTGAATTGCGCCATAATTCAGAAGAATCATTGATGCCATATATCATAAACACTAACTCCCTACATACGGGAAAACACTGCATTAACAGGAAATTGTGTCATCGGGTTATTTCCCATGCACCACCAGGAATATGTCCCTGCTTTTCATTCACGTTGGCTTAAAACAATAAATACAATTCTTGGGTAACTGATAAGCTTCTGTTATTGTTACTCTTAGCAATCTGCTCCATGCCCTCTTCTTCTTTTGTGATATCAGATACACAGGGCCAGTCTTCAGCCCATTGAGTTTAACCCTTTCTAATACATGTGTGTAATTAGCCCATTGTGAGGGAGCGTGTGTTGGGGGGGGAGCTTCTCCCTGCCACAGGCTGGAGGGGTTTCCACCACATAGGAGTTCTCCTTCCTTCTCAGTGCATATGTGTGTGTGTGTGTGTGTGTGTGTGTGTGTGTGTGTGTGTGTGTGTGTGTGTGTGTGTGTGTGTGCTCCATTCACAAAACACTTGTCTCCTAACACCTGCATGCCCAGCGTAATTGTTCCCCAGACAAGCTCCTATAAGCCCTGGTGTCATTGTTTGCAGGGGGTTAAGCAGCCTTGCGCCGCACACACAGCGACCCTCATTCAAACAGGCAGCTCCCCTCTGGCGCTGCTGCACAAGTATGCTGAGGTTGACTTGAATGACCCCTCTCAGGTGTGTCTGTTAGACTATATATGAGTCTGTCTGTGCCTGTGGACCTTTAGATGAAAAAGTGGTAAGATTGTTTCATACAGTCACTTTCTTGATTGATAGCGGAACAGCCTACCTTGTCTGTATTTTGTTGGTCATCTGGCGCACCAATAACACCTGGCAGTGCAATGGGTGTGAGCTGGACAGCTGTGGTGAGCCGTGCTTGAAATAAACAAGAGGCCCTGGAGAGATTAATGGCTGTCTAAAGAGTGAGAGCCATGGCACCTCGTCCAGGAATGTGCCATTTATAAATGGAAAGGAATGGGGTGAATGGCAAGCAGAGCAAGCAGGAAGGGACTGGCTTTGACCCAGGCGTACTCTCCATCCTGTTTAAAGGCAGATATTTTAATTCCATTCCTCCCGTCTGAATAGTTTTGACTGGGGAAAAGGGAATCAGGAGGCAAGGTGGTGCAGGTTGTGGCAGGACATTGATCAAAAACAAACATTGGGCTTGGTGGGTGATTTGAGTGAGTTATCAAATCAGATTTTGTCTTTTTGACATTTGACATTTCTTTGGCCAATTATGGCAGAAGTGTTAGCATGTTGGTTTAGGCAGCAGTTGGACTGTAAACACTGCAAGTGGAAAGACAGTTTATGTTACACTGCTTTATCATGAATCTTCACTTTCTTCTTTTAAAACAAGACTTCCTCTTCCTGAAGTGTCACATTTCACCAGCTTGACTCAGTGTTTATTTGATCACTTCATTGTATTCTTTACTCAACAGTTAACACACTTGCGTGTTCATGGTAATAAATTTGACCTTAAAAGGTTTCTTTTTAGAGTCAGTCATCATCTTACCTGAAAGCGTGTGCTGTTATTGGTGCGATATAACACTTGTTACTGAAAGTCCATTTCAATATCTGAAATCCTTCAAATTCACCTGTAATAACTGAAAACATGTGTTGTTTCTCCCTCGCCCCTTCCCCCCCTGTCCCCTCCACTTTCCTCCAGTCACAGTATACCAACCTGGGGCTCCTGAACAGCATGGATCAGAACATCCAGAACGGTGGCTCCACCTCCACCAGCCCCTACAACAACGACCATGCACAGAACAACGTGACGGCCCCGTCACCCTACGCCCAGCCCAGCTCCACCTTCGATGCCCTCTCCCCCTCACCGGCCATCCCATCCAACACAGACTATGCTGGACCTCACACTTTTGATGTGTCCTTCCAGCAGTCTAGCACAGCAAAGTCTGCCACCTGGACGGTAAGACGATCAATACGCACCTATCAGTCCATCAGTGATTAGACATGTAGCTGTTGTTAATGTAAAGGCTGGGAAGGCAGCCTGGCTGAACCCACCTACCATCTCAAAAGTTCATGAATTAACACGTGATAGCTTCATCTATTGGATCTGTAAAACAAATTAACTGAAGAGTAAAAGACAATTTCACTGTTGACTGCTGATAACTGTTACCAGGCAACCAGCAGACATGACAAATTGTTGTTCTTACACCTTATCTCAGCCTTTTGCCTTATTTCATGTGCCTAAAGTTTCAACATATTCCTTTAAATAAGTTTAAAAAAAAAAAATCATTTTCCATGAGTTGCTTCATTATGATTCATGTGCACACTGTCAAGCCTCTGTAGGCCAAATCCAGACAGAACCAGGTAAGTTGTCGACCACAGTGTGTTGGACTTTCACAAGTATTGACTTCTTTTGTTGAACTGAGTTCTTCATTGTATGATTTAACTCTTTAAGACTATAGGTCATAAACCAAAACGTTCTTTGGCATATGTCTAAAATGCAGTTTTTCATACATAGTAAAGTGCCCGCCGACATCATGAAGCAGTGATGTTTCAGACTAGTGGTTAAAGAGACACTCTTACTCATGAACTCCTTATCTGACGATCTGTGCCCTAGGCCTTGGGTGCACATTGTTTCAAAGTTCTGCGTTACACAACTACTGTACATCTGGCAAGCAAGAATGCCACTTGAAATGTGTAGCTTCAAATCACGACTGAACCCCAGGTATTTATTGCAAAAGACTCAGACATCAGACTTCAGTTACTGGAAGAGAAGAACTGAGCGTGCAAACTCAGTGGATAGGCTGTCACGATGAAAGAGGCACATCAAGCATCAAGTTTATCTCGTCTTATTAAGCTTTTTAATGTCATCTTTACTTAATTAATAATTAGAATGCACGTCAAAAACGACCATATATTAACTATGCCGTTATCCAGTTTGCAAACAACTTGGCCAACATTTACTGGGACGCTGCTGATGACAGAGGTAAACAGACTTCACAGTTGGTCCAGGTGTGGTGATGCCCTTTGCAGCTAGATGTCACCATGTGTAAACCCACACAACCAGCTCCTCCTGCTCTGTCATTACACATGACAAAGCTGAGGGACAGCTGTTGCAGTGGAGCCCCACCTGCTTGGTTGTTTATGTGTGTAATCTGTGTTACTCTGCAGACACTGTAGCAGCGCTGCATGTTGTATTAATGCACCCTAGCGGACAGCATAGGTGACAGGTTTTCGTCACCGTGTGTGTGACGTTTGTTGTGTGTTTCTGTCGACAGTGGGCACTGACTGAATCAGAATGACAGAGTTTAAAATATTGGGCATCTTGGACTTTTGTGTGACATTTCAATAATTGCATAACGGACACATTTGCAGGGCCTGCTAATTATTTTTAAGCGGTCGCTTTGGATGAGATGTTTCCTCATAAAAATCCTCATAAAAATGTCTGTTGATGGATATATATAAAAAATCATCATGTCAAATGTGTCCAATGGGACTATTGAAAAACCTGCTTAGCCTAACACGCTGACTTTAATGCAGCGTGTCTTCCAACAAAACCGGCTGAACACAGGGAGTGCTCGGCGATCTCACCTTCTTCCTTGGCCACGTCGAGTGTGGGATTGTGACATTTACCCAATTCCCAGACTGCCTCACTCATCCCTCTTATTTTCACAGCCCAAAAAACAAAAGTGTTTGTCTGCTGTGGAACTGCAAGGCTGTTAAGAGTGTTGTTTGCAAGAGACACGCCCCAAAGCTCTGAGCCGCACTGGTTTAGGTCACATCCCCATCACAGACACTGTTAGTGCAACAGACTGTGTGTCCCACAGTCATAATAACATGTGATGCAAGACTGGTTTGATTGGTGTGGTGTCATGTAGAAAAGTTGTGATTTGTTATCATTGCACAGGGTGAAATGAAACCGAAAAAAAGAGGAAACCTGTTTGTACTAAAATTATTTAAAAAAAAACAAACAAAAAAAAACTGAGAAAATATCTGTTAACTATGATAAATAGCGTCATTTTCCTGACTGGCTCCTGATTTCTGAGGCTATTAAATCATCTAAAGGCAGTTCATTGTCCCAACATGGTTATGAAATTAAGTTAATCCACATCTGAATACCCTGAAAACCCTGTGTTTACTGGTTTCTATATCTCCTTTGTTCATGTTTACGAAACAAGGTTAATCTAAAAACAGTGAAACAGAATCGATAGAATCATTAACGTCCACCAGTGACGCTCTACGTCACAGAGAAAGAAATGCTGTCACCAACAAGTATTTGTCAGGATTTTGCCTCGCTGGGTGTTGTTTTCTTACACCGATGATTTTCCACAATAGAGAGTCATTTTCTCTGTGGTCTGAAGCAGCTACTCTGATGAACTGTGATTACAGTCTTGGTTCCCATCATGGAGGAGGCTCCCTCATCTGATCTCAGGAGATCTTTCACAAAGCTCTCATAATCTCAGGCCGATAGCTCCACTGCTGGACTGATGGACTGATGGCAGAGAGCCACCGAAGATGTCACCACCGCAGCTTTGCTCTGTGTAAAGATCTGCTAATGCTCCCCCTTTTTGAAGGCCTGTGGGATCTTCCATGGGACTTAGTGGACTGTGTACTGTGCTTTTTGATGACTGTTCTTATGGAGACACACCTAATCCTTAACCCACACCTTAACTTCTTCCTGTCTAGGATGACTGTGACACATACACACACACAGGGGTGCAACACGTCAACATTTCCCATAACTGCTGCTCCACTGTTTCCCTGTTGGCACTCCTGCAGTCTCCATGGTGCTCCCTCCTTTATTGGTTAGTCGGAGAAAACAATCAGCCAGGTCAAATGAGCACGTAGCGGACAGATGTTTTGTCTTCTTTGCTTTACTAAATTAATGGAGTGTCGCAGATGAGGCAGCCATTGTTGGCAATTGATGCAACTATTGTGAAGCAAAAGATTGGTTGTGTTTGCCATGCGTATTAACTGCCACCCCATATAGTAGTCAAAGGAGAGGAATGTCATGGTTTGGGCTATCAGTGGGACGCTATAGAGCTCGGGGGATTACAGTAATGGATTGAGGGCCTGTAGATAATACTTGTGTAAATACTGTGTGCCTCTTTCCTGAACCCTGTGCTCTTGGAGTGGGCTCTGTCTTTTTGAGAGAGTTAAGCTTGATGGTTGCATCTCACATTGCGCCGGAGGAGGAGGAGAGCCCTTGAATGCTCAAAGAGAAGAGTGTTCTAGCGAAAGGCGGCAAGACACAGCTTGCCCCTGGAACATCTGCGGGCCCGTCCCACGCCTCACGAGATGGGGCTGAGACTTGTTTGTGTCAGGAAGCTTGTCACGACTCGCCCATCACAGAGAGACAAGCCCTGAAAGCTACAGATGGGAAAAGGTAGAAGGGAATTTTTTTTTAAAAGACAGCGTCAAAGGGTTTTTATGATATGGGCTATGGGATTTCTTCTATAATTGTTGTGGAAAAGCCCATTCTCTTAGTTTGGATCACAAGATATTTTTTTTTTTACCCCTATCAAAGAGCTTCGTACAGATACCTGCAGCAGTGATTTAACACTACAGAAAATAGGATCATACTGTTGTTACAGAAATACAAAAAAACAAGGTATTCAGTCACGACTCAGGAGATGAGCCTTCGCTCTCAGATCCAAATCCTAACTGAGTTTGCAGAAGTCATTGTTGTGTGATAACTGTACTTTAGAACAACACAAACCTGTTTGCAGCTCTAACACTTCCTTGAAGCAGATCAAACAGTGTTTGACATTATGTGAGTGACTAAGATGCCATTTTTAACAATACGACACTATTATCCTTGCCTTTTTCTGCATTTAAAATTATGGAGGGAAGAGTGAGGATTTTTTTCTTTAGATCTTTCCATCTTTTATTTTCAGTTTCAAATCCAGTGACTCAACTATAGTTATTCAGAGCTGTGGTGAAGACAAGCATTTGATTTGGTAATCCTGAGAATGACAGATTCATATTTGATGCTAGCATCATAAACATGATTCTACATGTCAGTCTAGAGGTTTTTCCTTGGGGCAGGTGTCACTGAGATTGGGTGGTCATAATTGGAGCTGATGACTACAATATAACATTTATCTTTTTTAGGGAGAGCAGATTATCGTCTAAAACTTTTAATTCACCACATATGCATTTTCCTCTGAGAAGTAGGTGTTTTACTCGTGTTCCCAGAGAAAACGGGAGGAGAGAGAAAAAAAACCTCCTTTGCATTATTGTTGAATTAAACAGGTTTGGGAGAAGCTCTAGGCATGACATGACTTGTCAGGTATGAAGAAGACAAGACCAGAGGCGCCAAACAGTGCTTGTTTAAGGCCCGATGTTTGTCAGGACTTGACTTCTGCATGCGCCCGCAGCGCCTGTCAGGGAGAAAAGAACGCCACAGCTGTGGGCCTGCCTCAACCTGCGCTGCACGGGAAGTGTGTGTTTGTGTGTTCAAGTGGTGCATGTGTTAGAAAGTAATTGCACAGATGCCCCACTGTACAAGCATCAGAACAAATTGTATGTTTTTGCAGTCAGATTATTTCAAGATCATATTTTCATTATTATTATAGCACTGCAGAAGTGATCAACCTCTGTCCGTCATTGGTGCACAGCAGCGGTTTGGGCTGGGTAGTGTTTGCAAATCCAGCTTCTGCAGGTCGTTCATTATTATTTTTTTCACGGCTCGCTGCCTCATGAGCCAGTCGAACAATGTGTCACATGCGATTCCTGCAAACTCTAAAACAAATGTTCTTTTCAAAACGATTGTGATTAAGCAGCTCCGTATTGTGCACCGTGTGTGCCCTGGCTGTGTAATACACTTTGTGACCAATGAAAAGGCTCATAATTACATGTTAACACCTGAACGCCGCGCCCTGTGTGAGACACTGAATCCCATCAGTCAACCGGTGTCCTCCACCCTGAACGCTGTTAGCATTAGCAAGGCACTGCTTTCAACAATCAGCAGCAGCTCCTGCTCTCACTGCTGCTCACTGAGCAAACACGGCACCAGCAGCACATAGTTGTGTGCTCAAAGTTTGTAGCTTCAGGGCTGGGATGGTTCTGTGTGTGTGTGTGTGCGTGCGTGAGTGTGTGTTAGACAGTAGGATATGATCTACACAAACTTTGGTTTTCTGCCTCTAACATCTCTGATTAGATCTCGGTGTTTGGAGTTTGTTGTTTTTTTTGCCTTCAGCTACACAAAACCAGCACCCTGTAATTATTCAGAAGACTACATGCTGACCCTTTACGCTGCACTTCACTCTTTCTCTTTGCCTCATAATCGTCTGCTCTCTCTTTCTCTTTTGCTCTTTCCCCACATCTCTGCTTGGCCTCTCCACCTCATTTAGCTGATTGACAGAGGCGTACGGGGAGTATCAGGTTAGGAGCAAGGGGACAACTACAAACATTCATCCTGGGCTTTTTTTTTTAAGAAGACCTTTTTGGAAGCTGCTTTGATTTTGAGGAAGACTCCCTTCAGTCGCTATGTTGACATACATGTCCCAGAGCTTGAACTGTGCTCCTCAGTCGGTTTATCAAGTCAGCTAGCCTTCCTGTATTTATGCACAAATTGTCAAAGTCAAAAAACTCTATGCAGATTTTATTTTTTACAAGTTTACCATTTGATATGATCATAACTTTCCATCAGTAGCAGCAGAGTAGCGTTGTCAGGTCATCTTGTCCATGCACAGTTTGTAATGAGGTCACTTGAGGAAAGGAACGAAGCTGAGAATTTGGGTTGTTATTATTAACCCGCCTGTATTAGCGGGTCCCATCCTTGCATAGCAGTAATGTGTGCAGTTTGCGAGCAGGTTAATAGCAAGCAGAGATGAGAAGGTGCTGTTTTGGCTTTGTCCTGATGAAAGGAAAGGTTGCGCCTGGGGAGCAGAGTAGAAATGTCGGTGCCAAGCTTGTGTAATATTTAAAGTCAGCACAGACAGGTACTGGAATGAGCGCTGCTTTTCTTTGGAACCAAACTTAATAGAGGTGGAATTTTGTCTTGCATTGTTCTCCAACACAACCCCAAGCGCTTTTCACAATATTCACTTTTCTTCTCTCAGAAATGAACCTGACAGGAAAATTTTCCCCTCCATCGTCCACCCCCACCCACTGTCTTCTGCACACAGAGGATTTAAGGCTCTGCTTACACAGCAGTGATTTGAATGGTTTGTTTACACAGTTGGGTTCTGCCTATTAGTAACAATTCAGTCTTTCTGATGGCTTACTGGTTATCAATTCGAACTGTGCCAGGGATCAACATACATCCATTATTCATGACTCTTGGCTTACAAACTTGAATGTGTGCCAGTGGGTGCAGAGCAACCATCACATTTTGGCACCAGATGGATCATCAGACTCCTGTGATTTGTCCTTCACTCCTCTACTCTAAAAGCTAAAACTGAGCCATTTCCATCCAATCCCATGAGCAGAATTGCACTCCACCTTGGGTAGCGTTAGTCTGCCATCGTCCTAAGTCCTTGTTCTGTATGATGAGTGGCCATCAGATGCTTTAGCGGAGAACTCCTCCCTTGAAGATGAAAGCCAGGCCCAGTTTAATTGCTGCTGGAGGGGTCCATTTTATGGCACTACTCGGAAGTCCCAGAGGCTGTCCATGAGACATCTTTGAGGTTGTCCAATACACACTCTTAGAACCAAAATGTGTGTGTGTGTGTGTGTGTGTGTGTGTGTGTGTGTGTGTGTTTATTTAAGTAGGTCATAATCACAGTCTTGTCTTAAACCCCCTTTGCTTCGGGGGAAACCAGAAGTGCACGGTTCAGGCAACAGGTGTTACACAGATCAATCTGTGCTTCTGAGATTCAGGCCTCATGAACAATATTTACATGCAAGTATCCTTTCCCGCTTTCAGTTTGCCCGCACAGATTTCTCTAAACGTTTTGTCCCGTTTCTTCTGTTTTCCAGTACTCGACAGACCTGAAGAAGTTATACTGCCAGATTGCCAAGACGTGTCCCATTCAGATCAAAGTCCTGACCACCCCCCCACAGGGCGCCGTTATCAGAGCCATGCCTGTTTACAAGAAGGCCGAACACGTGACCGAAGTGGTGAAACGCTGCCCCAACCACGAGCTCAGCCGCGAGTTCAATGACGGTCAGTTCAGTTTGATTTATTGAGAAAAAAAAATTCATTCTCACTCATATTTCACTTGAGGAATCATTGTATACTGTAGACATTTAATGACATGACTGACATTGTTTACAGGTCAGATCGCTCCTCCCAGCCATCTGATCCGCGTGGAGGGGAACAACCATGCCCAGTATGTGGAGGACACCATCACTGGGAGACAGAGCGTATTAGTGCCTTACGAACCTCCCCAGGTGAGCTGTCTGTCATCCCTGCCCCGTCACTGACACCTCACCACCTCGCCATGACTCTGACTGATAGTGCAGTGACAGACTCTCATGTCCAGCTGCTCAGTCCTGACACGCTGCAACTGCTGCCCCCAAAGCCCCTAAAGCCCCGTCTCCACGCTGGCCACAGTTTAACACTGTCTTATTCTACTGCTGCTATTTAATAATTGTTTTTGCTATTTTAAACCTATCCTGATCATATGGAAAGTTATGACATAAAATTACAATTCGTGTTTTATGATCCCATGTATCCTTTAAAGATGTAATTCCCCTTCAGAGGGCAGAGTAAACTGTGACAGGAAGGCCCCTGAACACCTGTAATCATATGCTTGTATTTAAGTAGGTTTTGTAGAATATATAATATACGGTTCAATAAAGGTTTTATATAATATATAAAACCTTTATATAATATATAAAACCTACTTTAATAGGTGTATTACTGTTACATATTATGTAATAGTAAGAAATGAGCCATAAAGTGAAAGATGATTTCAGCCATTTGAATGTATTCTTACTTCATTTGAGGTGTTGACCTCTGTAATTGAGAGACACTAGATTAACAAGGAGCTTTTTTTATTGAAAATCAAACCTAATGAAGCTTTCATAAGCCAGGTCTTTTCCTCTGTCTACTTGCCACTCACCTTCATCCATCCTCTTCCTCAGGTGGGGACAGAATTCACCACAATTTTGTACAACTTCATGTGCAACTCGAGCTGCGTGGGCGGAATGAACAGGCGCCCGATTCTCATCATTGTCACCCTGGAAACCAGAGAGTAAGACATGCTTTCATCATCATCTTCCTCATCCTCCTCCGGTCGAGTGGTGGTGGATTGATTGTGACTGAGGTTGTGTCTTCTCCCAGTGGTCAGGTATTAGGCCGCCGGTGCTTCGAGGCCAGGATCTGCGCCTGCCCGGGCCGAGACAGGAAGGCAGACGAGGACAGCATCCGCAAGCAGCACGTAACAGACGCCACAAAAGGCAGTGATGGTACGAAGCGCCGTAAGTAGTGCTGGGGCTGGTGACGGGCTAACGATGCTTTTGGAGGAAACCTAAACCTGCTGCACGCGCCACTAACACTCACTGCTCACTGAACGCTTCCTGCTGCTGTCCCTCGCTCATTTCCCCTCCTGCTCTGGCTTCATAGGCTCAACGTTTTCATCACATCTCACAGCTGTATTCACATCATCCTCTCCTCTCTCCAGCCTTCCGCCAGGTTTCCCACGGCATCCAGATGTCCGCTATCAAGAAGAGAAGATCTACAGATGAGGAGGTTTTTTGTTTGCCTGTAAGTGTCTGAGTTGCTTAAAAACATTGTCCTGACTGAGTGAGCCTGCCTGACCTGTTGACTGACCGCCGTCATTTATTGTTTTTCTTCACAGATTAAAGGGCGTGAAATTTATGAGATTTTGGTAAAAATCAAAGAGTCTCTGGAACTCATGCAGTTTCTTCCACAACATACCATAGAGTCATACCGGCAGCAGCAGCAAAATCTACTTCAAAAACAGTGAGTACCAGTAGATTTTTGAGAAAGCTAATGCTCTTTTGTTCTCAGGCACAACATGACAGACAGACTTCTGTTACTTGCAAGGTTCACCCTTATATTTAACTGGACTTGTTCCCCTAAGATGTGACTACATTGCTTGTTTGTTTGCACATAGGCTTTTCTTTTTTTTTTTCGAATAAAAATCGTTTATTTCTTTGGAATAGACTTTAACTGACTAACCACGACTGGCTTGTAGCTGCAAAAGTGGATTGCACTGATAAAGGCTATGCATGAGATTTTCTTGATTCTATTTATTGCTCTCACTGGGGCATCGCAGCTATCAAGTAAAAGCTGATAATAGTTGTTTTAAAATGGATGTTGTTCTGTGTTTCCCAGCAGCTGAGAATTTACTCAGTTTTTTCAGTGTTAGCGACTTTAGAGGGTGAGCCTTGCATCAAGCAGATTTGTTTTTTCCCTTTCTGCTCTCTCATGGGATATGAGCCAAAACTGATGAATCGTGACAAATGTACCTGGCTATGCTTTGTTACGGAGAAGCTTCCAAAGATTCGTGGTAACGCCTTTGGGTGCTCTGCCAGGTTTTTGCACAACAGCACCCAACAAAATCCGTACTTTAACCTCATCTATTCACTTCAGCATAATTAAAACTTTCTCAGACTCCAACTTTTTCTCGCCCACGCCCATTTCTCTATAAGCTAAAAAAAAAAAAAAAAAAAGAGTGGTTGTAAATGATAGTTTGACAGCCCTGTGATGATAATTACTGCTTATATTATAGTTTCCCATTAAGTGACTGGCAGACAGCCGCGCAGTGAGACGGTGTGAGCATTTGTTGTTGTTTTTTTGCTGTGTTACTGGCTTTATGGCACTACAGCATTAGTAGTCCGGTTAGTATTATCAATAATCAATAAACAGACGTTTTACTAAATGAAGGTTTTTTTCAGATTTTAGTGGTTTAGTGTGTAGATATTTGTTTTGGGGTATTTGGCATGTTTTCCCTGTTTGTCTTTGTAAGCTCCTCTCAGCCGACAGTGCCTGTTACTCTCTCCTGTAATTTCTAACTCCTCCGATGTTTCCCTCTCAGCTTCTGAAATAAAAGGTTCTGTCAACAGCCAATGTTTCAGACCTTTTCTTTCCTCCCACTGCTAAAATAATATCACTGCACATTCCACTACTGAACTGCCCTGATCTGTGTCTGCACACTGCCATCTTATGGACAGTGGTAATAGTGCAGAACATGTAGCGTTCACTTTCAGCTGTTAGTCACACAAAACTTTTCAGTTCCTCTTGTGTGTATCTGTCTCCAGCAAGTCTTGTTTTTTTTTCTTTTCTTGCAGTAACATTATAAAGTAGCTTTTCTCTACCTCTGGGCCTCTCTGGGGTCACTCACTCCTCTCTCCTCCTCCATCAGTGAGCCCTTATTTCTCCTCTCTCTCTTCTTTCTGGTTCCTCCCCTACAGTCTGATAAAAACCCGTCTTGGTAGCCAGCTCCTGGAACCTGCAGGAGAGCAGAGGCGGCGCTGCAGCTCCTCCTGAAACTCTGCCCCACATTCCTCCTCCTCCTCCTCCTCCTCCTCCTCCTCCCCTGATACACGGACCTCCTCTCTGTCTCCTGTTGTTCAACTTTGATTTTCCTGATCTCCTAACTTTCTGCCTTTCCTGGGATTCTGCACTGAGGATGTGACTCTGAAACTTTCTGTTTCTACGATCTTTTGCTGCTGCTGCTGCGAGATCATGGAGAAGCTCTTCTCCTTGTCAGAGACTGTGCAACTACAGACAGCGTGTAGGTTGTAGCCCTACACGCTGGTCAGTGTTATTCTTTGTCTATCTACTCTTAACCACTGGCTCTTCTGATGTTTTTCTTGAGATTCATAGAGTATCATTTTTGCATGCTTTATTTTGTTTATTAAAATGACATTTTTACGGCGGCCTATTGTTCAGGTCATCCGTGTTTATCATGTATGTGCAGCATAGAGTCTGTTTGTGAAACGTTGATCCTTATTCAGCCTTTTCTACTGGCTGACGTTGGCCAGGTACCAAGCTTAAATCTTTGTTTTTCTATCTGAGCTTGTTCAACTCAATGTGTTTTGCCTTTGCATCATCATGAGAGCTGGACTCACAAAATCTATCTTGTGGGGCTTTAGGGGGTGGGAGGGGACTTTATTACAGAGAGATCTTTTTGCTAATGCTGGTCATGTTTTATAAAGTCGCTGCAGGACAGTTTGTGTGTTTGTTTTTAACTTTCCTCAATAAAATGTCTTTTAATAGAAACTGCAGGTGTTCACTTTGTTTTGCACAGAGCGAATGTGAACATTTGACTCTGTGACCATTCTGTTTGAAACAGATCATTTTGTTATTTTTGTGGCTGCTGCACTTTTGTCTGTCAGAGTTAATAAATGGCTTCTTTCTTTTGCTTGAACTCTTTTCCTTCTTTTTACTGCTCCGTTCCCTCAATAAAGAAACACCCAGACCTGACATTTAATCACTAGTTATGTTTAGAGCCACCGACTTTTTCATGAAAGTCTCTAGTTATCGTTTCCATTTTAAGGCCAACTCAGACCAGGCCGCTTTACAGAGCTGAGCGTTGTTGAAAGATGATGATAGTAATGACCTGTAACCCCGTCTCTCTCCTGCCCCAGGACCTCCATGCCATCTCAGCCCTCCTTTGGCTCCAGCTCCCCAACTCACGGAAAAATCAACAAGCTGCCCTCTGTCAGCCAGCTCATCAACCCCCAGCAGCGTAACACACTCACCCCATCCAGCATGTCTGGAGGCCTGACTGACAGTAAGTGTGGCCCTTTGTTTCTCTTCCTGTCTGTCCCAGGCAGTTCCCCTCTTACCCCCTTCCCTGTCGTCCTGTCCCTCGTGGACATATTGTATCCGTATAAGAACAGCATGTCCGGGCAGGCAGGAGGGGATCTGAACAAACCCCTCACACACACACGCGCACATACGCACACACACACACACAGCCCATCAGAAAGCCTCCCCTCAAAAAGAATGCGATCCCTGCTAGCCTCTCCTGCAGGACCTGTTGTGATGCACTATGTGTCATGTCGACAGTAACCTCTGCATGCGCCCCCTCCCCTCCCCCCCTCCCCAAAAAACAAAACAAAACATATGTTAACGTTACATAATCTTGAAATCCCAGAGGAGTATAAGAAAGCTCACTGTAGTTCCTTTTGTCTCTGCAGTGACTCCTATGATGGGCACTCACATCCCCATGAACGACATGAGTTCACTGAGCCCCACACATGCACTGCAGCCACAGCTACCCCTGGTGCCTTCCTCCCACTGTACTCCCCCCCCTCCATACCCCATGGACTGCAGCATCTCCAGGTACTTCACCAAACCACAGTGGAAAACATCAGTTTATGTCTTTCTGTTTTGAAAATTGAAGATTTACCCTCAAATAATGCCCAATGTGTTCCATATTAAATAAATTTAGTAAAATGAGTAAAATAGTCAAATAATTTTAAAAAAGTAAAAAAAAAAAAAAAAGTTTTTATTTCATAATGGCATTTATCCTGGCAGTGGTGTTTTCAGCACCATTTCCTGTCTTTTCACCCTCTAATGCCCTCAGCCATTTTTAGCAATCTCAACAACTGCTGCCAAATTTAGCCAGTGAGCTCCAGTTAGCTCCTATTAGCTGTAGTAACAACGTCAAACAAACGAGAAGCTGCTGCTGTAAATACAAAACAGAGACATACACTGTCGCTATCCTGTCCTTTAATTTAGCTGAACGAGGCTGCATGCTACCCAAACTACCAGAGGCCCAGTCCCAGTGGAAACTTTATTCTCCACAGTCTTTAGGCCGATGTGGCCAACAGGAGCTCCACAGTGAGCCGGCAGTTGTTGAGCTTGCTGACAGAGAGGGCGCTAAAAGGAAAAATCTATCAATAAATTGGTGAAAAAATGCCATTATGAAATAAAAACAAACCCTGAAAAGGTTTAACTTATTGAAAAAACTACTACATGACATTAGTTTGAATAGTGCCATAACTTGTTCTATACTTTGACTTTTATTCAATCATGGTTGTTGCATATCTCATCCATTTCTTTAACACCGAACGTTCAAAACGTTATTAATTAATTCACCAAATATGTGTCTAATCTTTGCCTCAACTTGAAGAACACACTCAGAGTCAGCCTTAGGTCCCATGTTATACTCAAAAGTGACTTTGTTCATGACAGAAAGCTGAAATCTGTAATAACTCGTATACCAAATGTGCTGAATACTGAGAGATAAATAAGCATAGATGCTCAGTGTCAGTTTGCTGTGAAATCAATGCCATGCAGATGAATGAAGTATAAATCTTCCTCCTCCTCCTCCTCCCTCCACAGCTTCCTTATACGGCTGGGCTGCTCAGGCTGCTTGGACTACTTCACAGCACAGGGCCTAACCAACATCTACCAGATTGAGAACTATAACATGGAGGTGAGCCCTTGCCTATCCAACTCCAGTCATATGATGGGTTAGAGAGAAGAGTGGCTCCCCCTGCGCATACTAACGCTCCCCCTGTGTAATGACCAATAGGACCTGTCCAGGCTGAAGATTCCTGCAGAGTTCCAGCACATCATCTGGAAGGGCATCATGGAGCACCGACAGGCCGCGGATTTTTCCCCTCCTCCCCACATAGTGCGCACCACCAGCGGGGCCTCCACTGTCAGCGTGGGCGCCAGTGAGGCGCGAGGCGAGCGCGTCATTGACGCTGTGCGCTTCACCCTGCGCCAGACCATCTCCTTCCCACCACGCGATGAGTGGTCCGACTTTTCCTTTGACCTGGATTCTCGCCGTAACAAACAGCAGCGCATTAAGGAGGAGGGAGAGTAAAAAAAAACCCATCATCTTCCTCTCACTGTTGCCATGTCCCATTTCACGCCCGCCATAAGAACATTTCATTTGAAAAACCTGGTATTACTGTCGATACTGCTGAGAACAAAGTACATATTTACATAGAAATGCACTTATTTTCATTGTTGTCTGGTTCTCATTACTGCAGAGAAATGAATGGTGTTGGGCAAAGGTGCATTTTATTATGTTCTAATTTCTTGAGAGCACTTAAGAAATGCTGACGATTTCAAGATTGCTTTGAGGTTTTGTTATGTGTTCATGATTCATTCCCATTTTAAAGCATGACTGGAAACAAAACTTGCATTAAAGGGCTTATTAGGGCTTGTATTTCTACTATGGGCCATAGCAAAACATGTATTTTAGTTTGTAATACTTCATTAAGGTTTCATGTGTGGCGTAAGTCAGCATTGATTGTATACATTTCAAACATTTCCTGTCAGAAGTATTATGTCAGTTGATGGGCAATTTGTTTTCTGCTGTAACTTCTATATTTTTGCTTTTTCTGTCTGTTGTGAGACCAATTCATCACCTTTTTGTGTCAGGTTGTGAAGTATGTGTGCTTAAGTGACAAGTCACTCCTTCAGTGTAGCCATATATAGGCGTAATGCTCTTGACTCAGTGTTTTTCAGCACAGATTATCATGACTGATATTTTGTTTGTTCTCTTTTTACTTCTGTGCAAAAGCAGTTGATTGCATTATAAGAGCAGGCTTTAGCTCACGCAGTGGATGCCCAGCACAATTTTTTTTTTATTCATGAACCATGTTTTGGTAGAGGTTTATTACATCTGATAAGTGGTTAAAACCTTTGATATAAATGTATATAAATTTGTATAGTTGTTTTTTGTGTGTTTTTTTTAAAGTCTCCCTAAAGAAAATGCATGATTTCCATCCTGGAACAAAGCGTACTGATGTGAATATTGGCCGGTGCTTTACCAGAGGGAATGTTGTTTGTATTAATTCAGACGAGACAAACAGTATGTGTGTATCCTGCATTAGCCCGTAGCCTACTTTCAACATTGTTTTCAAGTAGACAGCATTGTTAGAAAGTTGAACATTTGCATTTTCATATTTTTGTACAATGTGTTGTAAATATGTCCTATGCAACATACCAAGGATATTTTGATATAAATTTGAAATAAATATCCATACTTGCTATATTGCATGTTAATGCTCCTTTGCGTCCAGTTATTACGAGTGTGGTTTGATTGAAACATTAACACCTCACAAACACAAAGGTCAAAGTGGTGAAGACAGCCGCAGACAACAGCTCATGTGCAGTTCATTAGAGACATGACCGTGAGACTCACCAGTGTGTGTATGAAGTTAACACAGTGTCAGTTTGAGATGACGACTCACTTGTGAGTTGATTGTGACACATTCACATTGACTCAGTCAGCAGACAGAGCTGTCATCCAGGGCGTCAACACTACAGCTCCAGTGCAGTAGTACACTGTTGTGACTAAGGCACTGGGTCATCTAGTGAAGTGAAGATAAGAACGAAGAGTGTTCTCATCAGTTTCTATTTCACATCCGAGTTGAAATAATCTAAATGTTCAATGTTCTGTTGATTTGTAAAACTTTATTATTCATGAATGCCTATCTATCTATATCAGTACCATTAAATAAATGTTCCTGCACATATAGCTCAGTGTCAACAGCTGAACACTTTTATTTGACCAGACATCCTTCAAGCCGACACCAGGGGGAGTACAAGAGCCCGCAGCCATGACGACTGAGGCTCTTTATTGACTGGAAACATGTGATGTCTTACTTCTACATTTATTTCTCCTGAGCGTCAAATCCCATTGTAACGTGTAACTCACTGATTTCATCTTGTTACGTCTTGTAGGCTCCTATATCTAGTTATTTACACACAACATACAAATGTGAGTGCGTGCACAAACACACAGTTCCGGCCCAAACAAATACTTCACTCATTCTTCACTTACATTATGTACATTATCAGAAAATAAGCATCTTTTTACATTCTGTTACATTTTATACAGACTGTGAGAAACCATTAAGATCAGTCTGTGTGGGTGAATCCGTTCCCGGCTTATTCCACTTCGGCTACGTGAGCCACCTCCACCTCCATGGTCTGGATCACCTCGGGCGCTTCCTCCAGTTTGCCCCCGGTGAGCGCCTGCTGGGCCAGGACGTAGTTCACCACCTGCATGATGCCCTGGTCCGACAGCGTGGACACGGAGCCGTCGCTGGCGGCCTGAGCGGCCTGCACGGCCTCCACCGCCTCCACCGTCTCCTCGGTGATCAGCACCGTCTCTATCTCCTCGGCGGGCTGCTGCTGGGCGGGGCGCAGCTCGGGGGGCAGGTCGGAGGCCAGGATGCTGACGGCGTGCTCCACCTGCGTGCCCTGGTTGTGGAACTGGAGCGTGTCTTTCTCCAGCATGATCTTGCCAGGGAGGTTGTCGCTGTGGTACTTGGACATGTGTTTGCGTAGCGTGCGGGCGTCGATGTGCGCCTCCTGGCACATGGGGCACACGTACGGCCGCTCTCCCGTGTGCGTGCGGACGTGGCGCTTCAGAGAGCGGGCGTCGGCCCACGCCACGCCGCAGGTCAGACATTCGAATGGCTTCACTCCTGAGGAGGAGACGGAGAAAGGATCAGCTGTGTAAAAACGAAAAACCACGCACACCGACGATGTCACGTGACGTGGGACTCACCCTGATGGTTGTTGACGTGGCGTCGGTACTCTCTGAGCTGAGTGAACTTCCTCCCACACTGCTCACACTCCCTCTCCAGGTTCTGCTTGACTCGGCCCTTCTTCCCGTGCGTGGCCTTCTTCACGTGTCTCCTGAACAGAGCCTTCTCAAAGAACTCCTTCCCACACACGTTACACCTGCACACACACAAACATGTTTTATTAAATTGCTATATTGAATGGATGCGTTTGCAAATGAGCAATAATTGTTTGTGATGTACTGATTAGGCATGTGCACAGTTATCTGCTAATCAGTCACGAATTATTACCTGGTTCCTAGGATTTAAAAAAATGGCATGTTAGAGCACAGTCTAGCGTCAGCTCAAACTACATAATCATGCCATGGTTCAGGTTTTTCGTAGTGTTTAACAGTTTTGGATCTAACAACATGGTTTTTTGCTGTGTAAAAGCATTTTTGGATCGAGCCTCGAACTTTCAAACCTTAAATCTGTGGTCGTTCCCTTGGGGTAAGCCTTATGGAGGGAGACGATAGGTATCATCAAGTCTGTCAGCCTACAGACATTCTGAAATACTTCAGAGTTATTTCCTGAGACGATGTGAGGCAGAGAGGAGCGTAGTCGCCAAAATACAGTGTGGACGAATAAATAAGCACCATTAATGACTGAAAAAAACTCTACTCTTATTAACCACCAGATATGCACTCTGTCTAACGGACAGATGCAGTTAAGAGCCATTCTATTTCTATTGAAGTAATCGGTTACTTGAGTAAGATACTCTGTTAGAAAATTACTAGAAATGCCCATGCCTAGTACTGATATGCTTACTAAATATAATATTACATTGTGTCAGATCCACTCAGTGGACCAGGCTGGATGCTTTCGGTTTCATTGCTGCATCACTGAGCTGTTACAGTATGAAACTTCAGTTTCACAGTGAACACAACTTGGAGTCAGTGGTCCTACACCTTTCATCTCATCTCTCTTTACTTATTTTCTGTCTTTTCTCAGATCGCTCCACAGAACTCTGACGATGCCGTTTGTCAGTAATAAAAGTCCACGTGTAACACAAGCGGTGTGTGCCGTATATTGCGAGTGTAATTAATTAAACAAAGCTTCCATTCAGAAAAATTGCCTCGATAATGTTTTGTAAAGGCATTATTCAAATTACTTGAGTAATTATCTGTGATACTCACTTGAAGGGCTCGGCCACGCTGTGGGACTTGACGTGGGAGTACCAGTCCTTCTTCCAGCTGTAGCACTTGCCACACACCTGGCACTGGAACGGCTTCAGGCCCATGTGCTTATTCATGTGCTGCTGCAGGTCTTTGGTTTCATAGAACCTCTTATCACAGCTGCAGGAGGAGAGAAGTGGGGTGAGGGCGACACATTTAAAACCTCGTCTCAGTTCATGCAGCTGCTAAACAGATCTGACGACCCAACGTGTGACTCACTGAGCACAAGCGTACGGACGGACGTCGGGTTTGGGCTGGTGCTTCTTCAGGTGTTTGCTCAGAGCTGAGGCTCGATGGAAGGTCGCTCCACACGTGTTGCACAGGTACTTTGACTCACCTGTGGACGTAGTTTATAAACAGGGAAACATTTGAGACATTTGGAGAGAATTTAAGGAACAGTTCATAAAAATAAAAAAAGAGTTTGTTGCAAATTCAACCTCTTGCCTTCAAAGCGCCACCAGGAGAGGGGCAGAGGACATTTAAACAAAGTAATCCTATGTCAAGGTTCATATCATCTCAGTGTTGAGAGTCATGTTCCATGAAATCAAAGTGAACTGATGCAGATGGAGAAATGCAGGGTGGTTATACGAGTCAGTAAAAGTAGGGATGCACATGATTACCCGCTTAACCGTTAACCCATAACAAGAACTTTGACCGATTAATACTATCGATTAATTTCTTTTATTTATCAGCTCCTTATGTCGTCAACTCATGGGGGCGTGTCGACACGTGCAGACTTCCACGTGTCTTCAGTCATATTTCCCAGCAAAAAGTTACACGGGAGGACTGACAGTAGCCATGCAGTCCCCGTGAAAGAAGATCAGACACCAAATGTAGCTACACAGACATAGATCACCTGTAACAACAGCGCTGCGCAAAAAAAGAGAGGACGTCGCTGCTCTCCAGCCGGTTCACCTGCAGCTCCACAGAGGAGATCTGCTGTTCCTCTCTCTTCAGCCTGGTGTTTGGCTGCACTTTGTATAAAATAGTTCAACATTGGACAATCTAACCTCCATATGAGCGCGATCAGCTGAGACAGAGCACAATGGATGTGGCGCTGATCAGCTGTTGCAGCGCACATGTGTATTTAACGACAAAAAAAAAGTGATCGCCCCCACGAGCGTTTAAATCTTATCGGTTAACTGTTAATAATCGGTTAACAAGCGCCAGTTATCGGTCAGAAACAAAATTCAAAATGTGCATCCCTAAGTAAAAGCAAAAGAAAACTGACTCCACAGCTTTGATATTTCACATCTCTTTCCAGAAGCTGTTGGTCCAGACAAACTGACAGCACAACACCAGCTGAAGACGTCATTTCATTCAGCTGATGTGCAAGTACCACAAACCTGTCCCATTCATGTTCATTGTACTGAAGCGACAGAGATCAGGTCAGACCCTCTAGAAATAAAACCAAACTATCAATATGTTACAAAAACTGAAAAAGTGTGTGGAACAGTAACACTTGGATTCAGGTCTTTCTTTGACTCTAAATCTGATGTTTAAGAGTTAATTAAATTGTAGCAACAGCATCCAAATTTCTATTAAACTTGACTCATGAGAACGGAGCCATGGCATGACCGTATTAAACCTCCGCCTGCCTGCCAATCAGGAACTAGCACCTCCACTGGCCCTGGTGTCACGCTCTGTTGATCTGGGGGAGGGAAACCTCAGCCACTGACCTGTGTGGAGGCTGGTGTGCTCCTCCATGCTCCTCTTGCTCACAAAGGCCTTCTTACAGAACTCGCACTGGAACTGTTTGGTGACGTCGTGCAGCGCTCGGTGCATCTTCAGGCTGTGCTTGTGGGCGAACGTCTTGCCGCAGACCTTGCAGGAGTGAGGCCGCACGCCCGTGTGATTCAGCATGTGGATCCTCAGAGAGTACAGCTTCGGCAACGTCTTCCCGCAGATGTCGCACACAAATTCTCTCTTGGTGTGAGGCAGCGGCGTCTTGTCGTCCAGGCTGCTGTGCACCTTCCCCTCGGGGCTGTGCTCCACCGGGGGGGGCTTGGGGATGGGCGCTCTCTGGCTGCTCTGCTGCTTGTGTCGGGCCAGGTGGGCGCGGAGCGAGGTGGCGTACTGGAACTCTTTACTACACAGCTGCAAGGACACGGGAGCATCATGGTGAGAAACTGCTGAGAGCGTTATTACTTCAAGGTCCAGTGTGTAATATTTGGCAAGGTTTATTGGCAAAATCTGAATATAATAGTACTTAAAATGATACCCTAATCAAATTCATACATTGGATTGTTTTCAAGATATGACCATTTGAATTATGGTCTTCCACTCTCTTTTTCCGATTGAAAATCTGAGATAATTGCATTTAAACAACATAAAACGTCTCTGGTTTAAAGGCCTGGCGTCTGTTCTAGGGCTGAAATGATTAATCGAGTTACTCGATTACAAAAAATAGCTTGAGGCAAAAACTCTGCCTCGAAGCTTCGTTATATTCCTATGACGCGCAGGGATATTGTTCCACACGGACCGTTGTTAAGGAAACACACCACTAGCGCGCGATGGCGGAGAGTCGGGATGTCCGTAAACGGCAGAGATAATCTAAAGTTTGGGATCATTACATACTCAAAAAGGAAGAGAACAAGGTGCAGTGTGTCTACTGCAGCGGCGCCGGCACCTGTAACCCCCCCCCCCTCCGCTTCCCCCCGCTCCATAGCGTCTCCCAGACCGTCATATGTAAACCTACCGTAACTTCTCAAAAAAAGAAGAAAAAAACTCTGGTCTTCTGTGCTGGACAGGTTCCTTTGAATACGTCTCTTAAAGCCCGTTTGAGCAGTTTCTAAGATGCTACGGTTCTCAGAAGACACGACCCGGTCCAATCCGCAGGTGTTGAAGCCTGGACCTGATGCAGCTGCACTCACAAGCATTAATTCTCGGCTGGACCACGGCAAAATAAATAAATAAATAAAGAAGCCCGTGGTCCGACCTGACCCAATTTTTAATCAGAATTTTAATAGAAAACATAATTTGTTTTTTATGCCAAGTCTTGACTTATAATTGTATTATTTACATTTATTTTATATATATATATATATATATATATATACATTTTATATTGTTAACCTGTTTGGCTTGATGTTTTATATTCTTTGGTCTCAGGTAATTTTCAGAGGGAGCAAATGTGCAATCCTTATTTATAATGTTGTATGTTTAAATTTACAGTATTAAGTGTTGTTACCTACTTATTGCACTTGCAATAAATGGGCTTTTTGGAGCCAATAAAAAAGCCAAATGCTTGATCATTCGAAGCCACATCATTTTTGTTGTTTTGGTTGTTTAAAAACGCAAAAAAAAAAAATCATCAGATTAATCGATTAATCGATTGATAAAGTGCTAGATTAATCGATTACAAAAAGAATCGATAGCTGCAGCCCTAGACTCTGTTCCTGTAGCACGTGATTACACACGCCCTACACCACACGGTCCTTGTTGTCATGGAGGCACCATTCAATGAGCCTTGGAAAGCAGAGAATCTAATGATTCAGATGCTGTTTACATTCTCTATCATAAAGGGTTCAGAAGTTATAGTGTTTTGTTGATGTTTTGTAAAACATGTGCAAGCATTACGTCTGTGCTACGCTCTGTTTACCCAAAGTCCTTATAGGCTAAATAGAACGTCTCTGGTTTAGCGTCTGTTTCCGCACTACGTGATTACATGGACACGGGGTCCTTCTTGTCATAGAGGCACCATTCAAGGACCCTTGGAAAGCGGGGAATCCCACGATTCAGATGCTGTTTACAGCTCGTCTCTATCATAAATGGTTCAGAAGTTATTTAATGTTGTGCTCGTCTTTAGAGGGTTAAAAGTTGCAACTTTAACCGTCATTTACGTGCCTTTTCTCAATTATCTGGACTATGAAACTTTGGGAGATTGCTAAAAAAAAAGTATTGGTTTTCCATGTTATCAGCTGATTATCTAAAAATAGAGTGTTGCGACTTCCGACTCATTTCGCCAGAGCAGGTATAAAAAAAATTGTTTGGTATTCGTAGCCTTATAATTATTCTTTTATATAGGAGAGTGAAATACTCCCAGTCGTCCCCATTTCACACACTGGACCTTTAAAGTGACATGCTGACCAACACTGGTACTTACACTGCACTTGTATCCACGAGCCTTCTCGTGTTTTAATGTGTGCATGATCAGAGAGTAGCGTCTCTGGAAGGACATGCCGCACTCAGAGCACGTGTGTTCTCCGTCCACGGCGCTCTCCGCTGCAGGTGTGTCCTGACTGGGTCCGGTCTCTGGCTCCACCTCCTTCACCGCCGCCTCCTCCTCTGTGTCCAGCTCTCCGGCGGTCTCTCCCTCCGCAGCTCCGGCCTCGGCTTCAGCTCCAGGTTCGGGCGCCGACGGTTCTTCGGCTTGATTCTCCACCAACTGCTTTGGCGGTCTTCCTCTCTTCCCAGGCCTCGGACCCACCTGAAAAAAGATTCAATTCAGTTCAATTAAACTTTATATATCCCCTAGGGGCAATTAAAAAACACACACGGGCAGTTATTCACCTGGACATCAGGGTTAGTGAGTGGTGGTGAGTGTGAGAAATAGAGATAAATAAATAAAAACAGTACAAACGATAGGCAACAAAAAGATGACAGACTGTGTGAGGTAGCAGATTTCAAATCAATGTATAGGTGTGTGTTTGTGTGTGTCCGTGCGTGTATGTGCATGTACTTCTGTTATTCTTTACTCTTAATAACATGCAATGCCCCCCTCCTCAATCCCCCAGCAGGGTTTCCCGCAGCGCTTTCCTGTTAAGGCGGCCACCTTAACAACAAAGAGCTGCCGCCTAAACTAACATTTAAAAAAAAAATTAAAATGTAGCGATATTTGGAACACTGCCCAGTCATGTCTTCCTTTCTTTTCTTCTCCTAGCAGTGGGTGGGAAGGGATAATGGGTAACTATGGTTCATTCCTAGAAGTTTGTTGTCACTTTTTCAACACTGTGTAAGACAAACTTCCTGCTACATTTCAACAAGATTATCTGGATACATTGTATGTGTCAAGTATTACTGTATTTCAATTTATTTAGGATAGCCCCTTGAGATGCAGCATCTCGTTCTTGAGGGGGTCATGTGAATGATGTGAATGAAGAATCGAATAAAAAGATTTATAAAAAAAAAAAAAAACATGTGATGGAAAAATATGATTCCAAAATATGGCTGTACCTTAGGGGTGGTGGTGGCACGAGGTGGGGTTAAACTCTTCTTCCCCTCCTCTTCCCCCTCCAGCCCCATATGAAGCCGAGCGTAGCCGCCCTCAGCGATGGAGCGCTGCCGGAGGCGTCTTCTGTTGGGCTCATCCGACATCATCTCCTGCCTGTCTGCTGGGCCTTCGTCAGCAGAAGGATCCTCCTCCTCCAGGGGCAGATACTCCTCCACCTCCACCTCCTTCTTCACCTTGGCTGGACGCCCTCGTTTGCGTTTCTGGGGTGTGGATACTGTTTCCATCTTCTCCTGAGGCACAGCTGCAACAGCCGCTACAGCCGCTACGGCTGCTGCTGCCGTTTCAGCCACCGCCACAGATGCCAGTTTGACGACCTCTGACGACGTCACTTTTTCGGGGTCCACGTTTATAACAAAGGCTGCTGCTTCGGCCTCCTGTGGCTGCTCCATGGCGAGGCAGGCCGACACCACGGCCAGGGACTCGCTGGCCCCGGCCTGTCCGCTGTGGGTGACCACCGTCATCGTCTCCCCGTCCATTCCCTCTGCGCTGTGCGAGATGAGAGTGACGGTCTCTCCTGGCTCGGCCTGTCCGGTGTGAGCGATCAGCGCCACCGTTTCACCCTGACCAGGCTCCCCATCGTGCACTTTGTCTCCCTCGACGGTTTCGGCAACAACCGTCATGGGCTCCTGGATGAAGGCCTCTTTGGAAGGCGCGACAAAAGCCAGAGGCTCGTCCGTCACAGCCACAGCGCTCTGGGTGACCACCGCGCTGCCGTCACTCTCTATCGTCACCATGTAGCCAGCGGAATCGTCCTTTAAACCGTCCTGAACCGTCGACTGACTTGACACCACGGTGTGCACGTCTCCTCTTTGATACACCGTCAGCTTCTGCTCCTCCACCTGCTTGTGCACCGACTCACAGATCTGCAGCACCTCCGTCATCAGCAAGTGGCGGGCGAGGTTGGCGATATCTGCCATTATGCTGAAGTTAAACGTAAGCATGGAGGTGTAGGCGAAGTCCAGCAGCGGGAGGAAGCTGGCTTTGGTGAAACCTGCAGAGTGAAGACCGAAGGTTAAAAAAACGGAGCCCACGAGCAGAACACGCAGCAGCACAGAGACGAACAGACTGAGGCTCACCAGAGAGGTCAACCACGGCCTCGTGCGTGGACACAGCCCCCTTCTCGAAGAAGAGCTCGTTGAAGTATTCGCTGCACGCTGCCAACACGGCCTTGTGCGCTCGGTACTCCTCTCCTTCGATCAGCAGCGTGATGTCACAGAAGTGATTGCTGAGACGCTGCTGGTTGAGTTTGTTCAACATGGTTTGACTGTGTTTGGGCAGGAACTGGTTCACCTCCCCCTTGCTGTCCACCTGGAAAGAGCGAACACACACACACACACACACACACACAAACCTCCGTCAACAAAAGACTCGGCTGTGGGACTGTGTCACATGGTTTTAGTAATTAGGATGGAGATATTATTTGTGAAACTCACAAAGACCAGTTCATGCTTGGGCGTCGACTTGGCCAACTTGGACCTCAGATGAGAGGCCGAGTCAGTGAACAGACCGTCGTCTCCCTCCTCCTCTTCTTCCTCCTCCTCGTCCTCATCATTCACACTGGCAGCTGCCTTGCGTCTTCCTGGCCGGGAAAGCAGTCGAGGAGAGTCATCGGCGCTGCGTCGGCTCTGGCACTGAGCACACTCTCTGATGTGGTCTTTCACGTTCTTCAGGATACCTGAGGAGACACATCACTGACAGGTGAACATCAGCTACAGTGTGTTCTCTTTATTAATTGTATTACTATAGTACTACTATACTGTTGATTTTTTATTATTATTTATTCTATATTTTTTTTAACATTATTAAATTACAACATATTATTTTTATTTAGAAAATATCAGTAGGGGTGGACTAAACCTTGGTGGGGCTTTGACTAGCAATTACTTCCTTTTTATTTATTCAACAATTATTTTCTAGTTATTTGTAACCCATAACAAGAAAAAAATATGTCTAGATAATAATAATAATAATGATCAAATAAAAAATAATTATATAATTATGTATGTATTCTTCGTGTCAATTTCTTGCCTCGTCACGACATCCTAACACCCTTACTCATGATGAATTTTGCATACTGACGGGCTTAAAAACAAACCCCACTGACAGACGCAGCACTTGAACGCAACACTAGATGGAGACAGGGAGGCTCGGTACGGTGGCGGAGACGGGTGGCGTACGTCTTAATTAATAGCGGGCTGGTGTTTACATCTGTCCCCGGCTGTTTCGCCGCCTCACGGCGCCGCCCTGCGGCCCTGCGGCCCCGAGCCCCGGTGTCTCACCTCTCCACCAGTATTTCTGAGAGATGAACTCCCAGGTGAGTTGCTGGTTGAGGTGCTCCCCTCCCTCCATGATGTGCGCCTCGCTGATGAGTTCCTTCCTGCGGCCGTCCTGCAGCACCACCTCCAGCTCCGTGAAGTTGTTCTGGCCCTTCAGCCGCCGCTGGTAAAACAACGTCCCGTTCCGGACCACGTAGCAGGTGGCCGCTTTCCGTATCTTCCTCTTGGTGTTGCCGGGCGTCCCCTTCGCGTACGGCTCCCGTTCATCGGTCAGATAGCGGATGATGGCCAAGTAGCTTTCTTCACACGACATGTCTCAGCCGAGCCGCGGGTTTTCTCTAGTGTGGCTGTGTCTGGAGGAGCAGCGTCCTCATCTGACGTTTAAAATACAGATACCGATTTTTTTACGGCGGCGGGGTGAACGATAACATGAACTAGAAATGAAAGAACAACATTTCAAAATGTTTCCAAAGGTGGAACTGCAGTTCACAGCCGTCAGGGGAGACTTGCCCGAACAGACAAAATGGCTGCTACACAACCGGATCTTACGTAGGCAGAGGCGGAAGTACACAGTGCCGCGTGCTCACCACAAGAGGGCGCGAGGCCCACACTTATAACTCCACAGTTAACTTATTGTAGTTTCATTTATTGATTTATTGAATCGTTTTTTATTTAATTATATTAAACAGTTATACTTATCGTATCTACTCTTATTAATCCAGATACTGAAATACGTTTTAGTGCCAGGTTATTGTTTTTTTTTTTTTTTTTTTTTTTATAAAAATAAACAGAGAAAAGATTGTATTGTTCCTGATACGGATCTAGCCCATACTACATTGGTTGAGTAAAAGTGCACACATATTCAGAAACATGAAATCTGTGTAACTTTTCACTTTCACTGAATTGTGCAGATCGTTTATTCCAGAAATGTGTCACTTCAGTCCAAACTACAGCAGCTGTGTTGTTTCTGAACAGTGAACAAAAATTGTTTTTGTCATTTGTCTGATGTGATATTTTGTTTGATGTTATATTGTGTTATATTTTTTAATGTTTCTTTGTTACAAGGAACAAGTGTCTTGGACGCAACAAACATTTCAGAAGTGATTCTGACAATAAAAGGTAGGCTACTCAACTCAACTCACACTAACTGCATGGACACACATGGTAGTAGTTAGGAGTCAGATGTGTTTAGCTGCTCGACATCCTGTCAATAAGTCATAAAAAATGTTGTAAGCCTACTTTGGGCTTCGCTACAATGTCAAACCCAAATTGTTCCCTCTGAGTAGAAAGGCAAGCAGAGCAAGATAGACACAACATAGCTGCTGTGCAACCTTTTAGTTCAAGTTCATGTTCTCCTGAGTTTTAAAGCAGCAGTTTACATTTCTGGCCTCCTCAGCCTGTAATCCATCACATGGACCGTCAAATCCTTCGCTCAGATTCTCCTTTTTGTTGTCCAAGTTTGAAATCCAAGGATGATGGAACATTTTCCATTGTAGGCCCCCAGCTGTGGAACAGGGTTTTCTCATTTAAATCCTGTCTCACAATCCATTCATATAGCTCCTCAGTCCTAGGTTCCCTAGTGAATAGTGAGATGAGTTTTTGTATCACTTCCAGTGACCGTACTCTCTCTTCTTTTTTTATTTTCTTTTTTTTTGCAGTTTTGTGTAATTTGTCACCATGGAAGCAGAAACACCCTTCAAATGCCCTTCAGACTTTCCACAAGTCCACGTATTGTTATGTCCTTAAACACATAAAATAAGCTTCTCGGCATGAAGGTCTGACATACTTAGACTTTTAGACTGTCTTTATTGTCATTGCACAAGAAACACAACAGTGATTTTTGGCAACAAAATGTCGTTGCTTGGCTTCCAGAAGGACACAGAAATAAACAATATTAAATAGATCTGTAAACAATGCAAACACACCAGAGATAGCCATACTTTCAGATAATCAACTTTGACAGAAATGTAGATACAGTAACTTTCTCAGCGGTAGCCTAGAGATAAGTCATTTATCTGTAGGCTACACATTTTTTCACAATAGCTCCATTTATGGGATAAGCAAGTGTCAGCTAGTAACTCATGTCATAGATAAAAGTCTTTCCAACCGGTCAGAGACAGAGATTAGAAGAGACATGAAGTTTTTAAAAGCAGGTCACAGCTGAGTAGTATTTGCATACCTACATCTGATGCAATAGTGCTGATACTTGACTTCATTGACACCTAAGGGGGAAATCTTTTTGTTTTCACCCACATTAACTTCTGCAAAGTCAGAGGGCAGAGCTGAAAACGATAGCTTTGCAGGAAACGATAGCTTTGCAGGTGGTGGGGATTTTCCAAAACAATGACATAAAATCAGGGTCTTTAATAGAGGGTCCACACATGTGAGGTGAGCACCAACAGAGCAGCATTTCTCTGAGTTGTTAGTCAATGTGACCAAGTTTTTCTTATCAATGTCTTGTTTTTTCATCCTCCACAAGGCTCTACCAGCTAATTTCATAATCTCCTGACAGTCAGCAAATCAGTGTTTTAAATCTTGATTGATTTACTGATTACTTTTTCAATTAGGTGATTAATCGTTTAATAACAGGACAGGTCTGCAGCCATGCTAGCAGCTTTGTGAGGCTCCACACAACAGTGCTTTGAGCTATAGGTGCTAACTGTAACATGCTTACATGCTCAAAATGACTGACACGCAGACGTTAAGCTGTGTGATATTGCTCACCATCTCAGTTTAGCATGAACATGCCAACATTTACTACGTATTCTCAAATATAAAGCACAGTTGTGATTAAGGAGCACAGGCATTAGGTTTGAAATCTAAGCAGAGGAGAGGTGGCCTACAATTAATATGGCACAAAGAGTTCAGAGAAAAATCCATTAATCAACTTCTTGTTTTAGTGCTGACACCCAACAATTCACCTAAACTTACTGGAAACAGGTTAGGCAGCTCAGACACCTTCATTCTTTCACATAAAAACAGTTTCAAGTTCCCTTTTCCTCCATCAACAAACCAAGGGAGGGAGCATGAATCAACGCAACACTTCTTCCATCTATTAGTCACACACAGATGCTACAGATGAGCTGAAAACGTGTATAGCATACCAACTGCACTGTTTTTACTGAAACTTACAGGAATAATGCGTCTGTGGGTGGCGCTACAGAGGTAGTTTCAAAATTGTTTGTTTTTGCAAGATGGAATGATTCATTTCACCTCCTCACCCTGGTGTCACATTTTCACAGAATTACTCTGATCTGGGGTGGGGAGGGGCGATACATAATTTGTTGCTCATCCATGTGTCACATACCAAACTAGCCATCAAATACCAGTCAGTAACCACTGCATCCCAGCTTTTAGAGCTGCACCGACTCTCTGAATAATTTATAACGCATAACACATTTGTCAGGATTGACCTCATTAATAAAAAGGCCTGATCATTTTTGGAGAGAATGAGTTCACTAACTGTTGCTGGGGATTGAGGCGAATAACCCAAATATTCAGACAGCTCTGGATTATGTGGAAGTAGCCACACTTATGCAATCGCTGCTCTGTACACTGTCTCAGTATCAGACTGATTTCCACCTGTTCTCATGTCTTGTCAGCCAAAGACTTCAAGCTGCTCGTCAGCTGCTTCAGAATCTGCCTTTTGTGGCCTGAACTAAACTCCGGACCTCAAATCTCTGACTCACTGAGTAAACCGGTGGCTCAACATAGCACTCAGCTCACCAAGAAGTCACCACAAACCTAAGTTTGAACCTCCTGCCTGCAAATGCAAAGAAAAGTGAGTTGGACTATTTGCTTATTTCAGGTCTTTGGTCATTCCTGTCTTGTTTAACTTCCCATACAGAGCTGGTTCCTCCTCCTATGAGGCAGAGATTTAATATGTTTATTCTCAGTTGCTGTTGGCAGGCACCTCAACACATGTTGCTGAGTGTTAACATGGACGTTGGGAAAGAAGTTATTTGCATTCTGTGTCAGAAGGATCCAGGATTCAGCCCATCGCTTTAACTTCACTAGCACGTCGCAAATTACTTGAAGGTTGAACCTGTGGTCCACATTTCACATTCAAACAAGCTGCCTCTGTTTAGGCCCTCAGTCACCATGCAGGCTGAAAGCTGCTCTGCACACTTTGTCACTTCCTCTTGCTGAGGTATTTAGTACAGTGTTCATTTCCCCCTCTCTTGAGGTATTGTTTGGTTTTATCCATCTGCTGGTACAAAGACAAAAGCACTCGTGACTCAAAACAGGAGGCTTTGGTGTATGTTTCAGAAAGGTGAAAAAAAAAAATCAACACTCTCTTTTGAGTCAATGGTCTCAGGCATATGCAAATAAGAGGGAAATTCAACGCCCACAGACTTCAGCTCTGCTAAAATCTTAAAGGAACAGTCTGACCTTTTTGGAAATATGCTAAATCACTTAATCATGAGAAGGTTGATCATCGTGAGCTTAGCGCTGCATCCAGACTTTGACCACGGGAGGGACTAGGTATACTCACAGGTACACATAAAACCTTTGAAATAAATGTTATGTGATTCTATGAGGGGATGAGAGGAGCGGTGGAGATGTCAGGCTGAGGAATGGAGTCTGGCAGGTGCAGGGATAGAGGGTGTTTAGAGGAGGTGTGGAAAGTGATGGCTTGTTAGGAGGAGGTAACAAGGTTTTCAGGAAAAACGAAGAAGCATTCTTGGAAAACAACTTAATGTAGTTGGTCAGAAGAGTGAAGCTACCACGCAGCAATCGAGTCGAGTTGTTTTTTGTTAACATGTTTTGTTTCTGCTCTAGAGTTGGACATCTTAACATAAAGGTCTATGGCGATTGACATGATGGGCAGTATTGGGTTGCCTCACTTTTGAATTCAGCCCATAAGTACAACATGTTAGACTTTTTACACTTACTACTGTACAAATGAAACAATAGTCAAAAAAAACCCACCAACCCCAAAGGTGCTGCTAAATGTGAATGTGTTTTGTTTTCTTTAAATCAGACTAACCATTTTCTTGCTAAGGTAGCTACTGCCTCCTGGCTAAAGCTATATAATCAACAGACAGCCACCAGTGGTTTTAATCATCTCTCCTAGGGCTGTTATGAAATTATTTTCATTATCTAGTAATGACAATGAGTCATTTCTTTGATGAATCAATTATGTGTGTGTGCATGGAGCCCAAGGTGATGTTCTCAAATTATTATTCTGCCAATTGTCCAAAATAAAATAAAAAAATATTCAAATCATTGCATGTCAAAACAGGAAATGTGTTTTCCCCAAAACTGTTCCCCAGCAGAGGGTCTCAAACACCCACAGACATGACCTGTGTTTGAAAAGATTAAATAATCACTTGTTACCCTTCACTGCACACAATCTATGAATACCTCAGGTTTCCCGCCCCCATAATGACTGTTATACTTGACCTACATCAGGTCAGTGTTGAAGTGTTTATTGTGAAAAAGTTAATATTTGCTTTTGTGATGTGTCCACTTGCTACATGATGTTATGTTGATGACGTACTGTGTCTAATGTCTCTGTTTTCATCACAGGTACATTTTGTATTGTTGGTGGCAACAGCAGTGAGGAATGGCCTGTCCTGTGTGCTCAACAGCTTTAGGTAGCTATACTAATCTCTCAGATTTTTATCGGTGTCATGCCACCTCTAAAAGTTTAAACAAGTGTGTTTGATCACTGGATCTGGAGCTGTGACAGTGTTTTGTCTATTTTATGTTGTCTTTTTTAAAATCCTATGTCCATTTGTTCTTACATAGCTGCCATTACTCTACAATTGCTTCATGTGCTGCCCTGTTTCTCTGTTTATTGTCCACTTCAGTGCCCTCACCACTCACTTCACCATATTGACTCATAAGAGACAAACTTTGGCCATAAAAACTTGTGGTTTATATAACATCTTACCACAGTTTTCCATTCTGAGGTAAAAGCCTGCAAGTGCAGTGACAGCTCCCACTATTAGGCCTATATACTATCACTTGTTTTGTGATTTGATTGCATCCACAGTAGATGTGTTGTAACAAAGATGCATGTTAATGCACTCATTCAACCATATCCATCATGTTAAGTATGTTTTTATGTGACACACAGACAAACACCAGACAGAAAGGTTCACACTTACGTTCTCCTCGTTCTCTAACCTTGAAACGAGTGAGTAAATACAGCCCCAGGCGTTTTAGAGTAGAGAAATAGCACTGATCAGTGCCCCCATTACCCGCATGGTTGGCCATTTGGCGTTTCGTCGTATATTTGCTGTTGAATCTTTTTCCACTCTCAGTTGAAGCAAGCCAGTGTTGACTGTACACAAAAGATCTTGCAAGAACAAAGGTTTAGAAAAAGAAGAGTTCCCGCACACATGGCCAACTTGCAGATAGAACAAAGGTTTCAAATTCTTTGCTGATCATCCTTATGATAAAATTTTGACCTTGCTATAAAATTATCCAGACTTGTCTGGCATTGTGAATTTGTGGTCACATTAGCTGTCCTTGAATTATTATGATCTATTTCTTCATGTATTATTTATCAGAGTTGACAATGTTTTCTCACAGACTTTCTCAAACAAATGTGGGATGATTATATTTCTCTTGTATTACATACTTCCATCTACACCAAAAATTCTAAAATGACAAACTTGTAGGCTACTGATTTCTGTATGGTCAATATGTAATCTGTTTGTAAAAAAAAAAAAAAAAAGTCAGCTCATAACTTAGTCTTTCTGGAAAAAGAAAATTCCCTTGATGGACAAAGGTACCCCACAGGGATTATTACGCTGTTGACCTTATGCTTTAGAAATGTCATTATCATATTTAAGCTGAGTACTGCAATGTCTGTTTTTATGCTGATGATACTGTCAACTGCAAACTAGGTTTTCTTTAGGTGTCAGTGTGCTTTCACTGGCCGCAAAACCCCACATTTCATATTTCATCTCCCCAATCTAAGATATTTAGGAATTTCATTAACTTAAACTTTTCTTTCCTCAAAACCTAAACAAACTGACCTTGCTCTAAAGCTAGAATGTAAGTGACCCTGACCCTTATATCAGAGGTGAGCCAATTTTTCCATTTCAGAACAGAAAAACATTGCCCCATCCACTGTAATATCTAATTAACTCATGGAGATCAGTATGCTGTAATAGATGTTAGGCCCAGCAGCTGGACTTATTTCCTCAGAGAGTGGGAGTGTGTGTGTGTGTGTGTGTGTGTGTGTGTGTGTGTGTGTGTGTGTGTGTGTGTGTGTGTGTGTGTGTGTGTGTGTGTGTGTGTGTGTGTGTGTGTGTGTGTGTGTGTGTGTGTGTGTGTGTGTGTGTGTGTGTGTGTGTGTGTGTGTGTGCTCGAGTAGGTTAAAGTGAATCCAGACTTATACCACAGTGACAGGCACACAAAGAGGGCCCATGATAAGCCCACTAGCCACTCTGACTTTGTGTTCACATACAGTCTATCTATGCATTACCACAGATGGGGTAATCACGGGCCACACTTTAATCAACAAATTCCACAAGATTCCCAGTCATTGTATTGGATGGAAACCCTATCTACATGCCCAAGTTGATGCATCTAACCTTAAACCACTGAGCACTTACCACAGCGCCACTCAATTCATTATTCGAGACAGCCATCACACTCATTGACATCCTGGAGTCTCTTCTGGTTGCTGGGTGACTGCTCAGAGCCAGGAAACAGCCAGGCACACAACAACAGTTGAACTGCACTTAACTCGTTTTTTACTTCTTTTATAATTCAGATCATGTGTGGATAAAACTAACAAAGTGATTAAAAGGTGGAAGCTATAGCCTACTTTGTTGCCGTTGACAAGAGCTAGGCTAGCTGCTATCAGTGCTTCCTGTCTTTGTGCTGAGCTTGAGCTAATGGGCTGCTAGTTGTAGCTTTAAATTTTACATGCTACCATGGCCGAGAGATATCAATGTTTTCCAAATTATTCAACCACCCTCACATAGCACATAGCTTTATCCATATGGAGGAGTGGGGGAAGCAATACGATGTTATGGGTCTGAGGTCTGCAGTAAAGCTGTGATCGTGATTTGCTACTGATTTGTAATCTACTATCTGTCCTGTAACAGTAATGGGCTCTGAGCTGGAGCTTAAAGGCAGTCAGAAAGATCTTGTGTCTTGACCCAGACTCTTCTGTGAGATAAAGGTGTCTCTGTGTGTAAGGACAAACCCAGCTGGAGAACTGAGCAAGTGGAGACTGTCTTATCTTTCATTGTCTTGCTCTTGCTGTGCCCAAGGCCAGACATAGTGATAGAAAGCTTGCTATGGCTCTTCTGGCGCTGGAGTACTTTTCCATTACACACACACTGCCTGAGGAGAATCTAGGTGCCAGCTGTAAACATGCCAGGGAAAAGCAGGGGAAGTGGCGACACACCTGTAGATTAAAATTTGGTTCAGTAATAGACGTGAGTGAAAGGTTTGTGTTTCAGTTCAATGCTCTCTCAAAAATCCTTCTCAGTGATGCTGAACATGGGGTAAAAGTCCAATGCGGAGGATGGCCACTGGCAATCTGCACAGTTTGTCAAGGAAACCAAACATGGCCACACAGAGGCCATGAATGGATGATGATGATGTAAGAGCTCACAATCACAGCTCTACTTATGTCACCACTTAAGCTTATCCTTCAGGGCTTTGTCGTCTGGCTGGCTGAGAGAAACTAACATTTTAGGGGTATTTACAGCAAATTAGCTGTAATATGGTCAGCAAACTTGCTTCTCAACAAGGCCACCAACACGCCCTGTGCTCTTTGGGTGCTGAGGGAACACAACAACTCATGATCATTGAGGTGGAGAACAGAGTTTTAGTCAAACCCCAACAGGGACATTAGCCTACATGTTACAATTTAGCTACATGTTCATCAAACATAATGTGTAACGAGTCAAAAGAACTCATTCAAGTAGATTTAAAGCTTGCTTAACAAGACAAAACAAAAGGCAAAATGCTAAAACATAGGCCTAATGAAGTGTCTACTGTTTGCCAACATTATCTGACATAATCCATATAATCTACTGGTTAAACTATACAAAGTAAGGCTGAGGCAGAGCCGCCTCAATGAAGGCCTGCAGAGGCAATACTGCATTTCATCAATTATGAAATCAACTTTTAAATCAGTATTATTAGGCTACATCTTTCGAAAATGGCTGTGAATACACTCTTGCTGAAGAGTGAAAATAAGTTTGAAAATACAAAAAATAAACATGTCTTTATTTCTGTCCAGGCAATCATCTTCCTAAAATAAAAATAAAAAATCATTATATAGTCATAATATAGGCTAGTCTTTCTGGAAAAAAAATTATGGACAAAGGTTCTCTAAGGTGTTGTGGTAAAAGAGCACATGAAACAGAAAACTGACAGTTTCCATGTCAGTTTGTATTTATTTACCAAACAAATTAGACGTGACCGAAAGCAACAACACAATGGAATTCAAGCAATAAGGTGTGAATTTCATCATGATACAATAGCATCTGTTTTAAATGAACAGTTGTGTGCATGTTTTTGCATGTCTGTTAAATATGGAGGCAACTTGTGCGAACTTAGCCGGAAACAGTCTAACAGCATCTCTAATATTTCACACATCTTGCTTATTTAGTCTATTACAAGAAATTTTTTGCTGTAACCTTTTTAACGTACAACAACTTGTCACTGCTGATCACCCAGAAATAAGATCTATTGGATTGTGTTTATTATAGTATAGATCAAACTATCAGTTTCCCCCCTGCTTTATGCTAAGCTAAGTTAATCAGCTATCATATCCTACTCTTCTCATAATGCAGCTTAATAACTTCTGTCCCTGTAAAGTTGCATGTCTCTGACCCAGTGAGCCCAGTTGGTAACACTCTCCATAACAGGGTTTTTAAATCAGTGATAGCTCGCCCTTCAAGTTTTTCGTCAGACATTAGGTCATTCAAATACCTCCTCTCATTTTCATCTTACATTGACAGACAATGTAAGTGTAAGTAACAGGAAGTTAATGGAAAAAATGCTGTCAATAGTGTCAACAGGTGTCCTGAGAGCATTGTTCTGTACCTTGTGATGTATTTTCTATATCCTGAGAAACCGCAGGAGAGTATCTAAACCCCGGATCATGGTTGGGTTCCACACAACTAAGACACAAGCACGTGCTCGATGGTGTGAGAAGGGCCTGTTTTGTGTAACACAATACTGTTAGAGTCCTGCTCTTCTCTCTGCCTGGGCTCCTGGCCAACAGACAGATTAACACGCTGACAAGACTCAGTACATCTTTTACACTCACAGCCTTGAACTTTCACCTGCAGGGACACCCTGTAATAATGCAGAACAGTGTCTGCTGTCTTTTAAAAACAAAGACTCTCTGCGTCACCACTTGTTTCATTGTCACAGCTCCCGGAAATGCAGCCACATGGCTCATCATGGCTAATGAGAGACACTGCCATTGGAAATATTGTGGTGTAACATTTCCTGTTAAGGGTCTGAATGAGTGGAAACACCCGATGCTGGCTCACTTGTCTTGGACCCATTCAACTCGCTCCATCACAGCCCATAAAGCATCTCATTTATTCTGTGCCGTTTCACTACCAAGAATTCACCAGTGAAGAATCCAAGAGCAATAATGATGCTTTTGTCTGGAGGTGCGCTGCAAGCACAGAAAGTGAGAAAGCCAAAGGGAAGGCTGGGAACCAGTAGGTCACTGAGCTCACCTTACACCTCTTGTTCCCACAATGCTTTGGCTGCCTTCCCAAATCACAAACGTTTTGCTCCATAGACCCAGAGGGGAAAAAGTGAGTAAGCTGTTATTCTTAACTTTAAATCTCAACCAGCTTCTATTATCTGACACCATAACTTTGCTATCCCAGGACGAGCACAAGTTGACTGTGTAAACACAAGGGCAGAGCTCCCTCCCGAGTCCTCAATGCAAAGAATCTTTCCCAGAACTGTAACACTCGGGAAGTGCAGGATTCCCATCAGCCTTTGGTTCATGTGTATTCCTGTGGTATCATTGTTTATAGACCATTTTGGTGGAATAATCACTCCGTTGCAGTTTGTAGTACATTGAAGTGGACTAAATGGTTTATGGAGTGAGATTAAATGTGTTTAAACTATTGGAAATCCCAGGGTACTGCTTGTCAGGGATCTCAGGTGAGCACTCCAACTCATTTGTGATTAAATGTGACCCTACATGAGCAGAATAATGGCAGAGAGGACGCACCCATGCACACTATATCAACCTGTGCCGTGCCCCACAAGCTGCAGGTTTACACACGCTTCTGTTTGTCTTTAACCCTCCCATGGACAGAAACGTTGTATTTGTTGATTCCACGGCACCAAACAAGAGGTCTATACTGTACAGAGTGTACTGTGCAGGTTACTACAAGTGGGCCATCATGTCACACTGAGATTGGCTGTCAGAGTATAGTATTCCGGATTCAGAGGAAAGTGCATGTTGGTGGTCACCGGTAACCCTGAGGGAGCAGTTACAGCGACATGATTAAAGACAGCCTCAGACGTCCCCTTACAGATGTAAAGCTTAATTAATTAGAATTAAAAAACATTCTAGCTCAGTTCAACGCACCCAGGGGTTTTGTAACAACAGAGAAATTTGGCCTGTTATGACCATTATCAGCCGTAACTGAAAAGATGGTCATTGCCTTCACACGCTAAAAGGACAAAGAGGTGGAGCATGTGAGGAGGCAACTCTTCAGTGGGTGTCGGTTTGTGTCAAACATATGCTCACCCACATGACACTTATAACCACACCCTTAATTAACCCTTAATAAAATGTAAACAGATGAGTTATATAGATATATTTACCCCATTTACAGTCATTATGAAGAAGGAGTTAAGCTGTAGAGATCAAAACGACTTGTTGTACCATGCTGTGAGCATGTTTGTTTCTGCTTTGCAGTTGGACATCTTAACATGGGAGGTTTGACTGTTGGAGCCAGATTCACATTGTCATTTGAGGAACTGCAGACTCTGACTTCATTGTTGGCCTCGTTTTTGAGATCCTGAGGTTTTGACTTGGTATTATCTCATGGTGGCCAGTGTTTGATCATTGTGAAGCTAAAATTACAACTAAGATGTAAACACACTGTAGTCTCACTGGATGACAAGTTTGATGTTTCTGTCTTGTGTTCCCACTCTATTTTCTCTCTGTCAGGTCCCTTAATAATGATGTCTGGTGTAAAACATCTGACTCAGGAGAATTTGGGGAAATGAAGGGAAATTCATTGTGCCAATATCCTGTGGCTTGTTTTTCAGAAAAACATCCACAGTCTCACTTTAATTTGAACAAAACCAATTAAATCCAATTCAGAAGACCCTTTGAGGGGTTGGTTAACCAAAAAATACAAAAAACACATGTTCCTCCATAGCTGTAGTGGTATCTAGTCATGCAGACTTAGTAGTTATGGTCAAAAGTGAATTCCACTGAAGCAGCAATCCCTATTAAAATTCCAAGGGACGGAGTCTGAGGAATATTCAGAGTAATAAAGACATTGTTTCTGGAGAGAGAGAAGTCGCTGTTAAATTCTTCAAATGTCTTTTTTTCCCCTACAAACCACACACATGAGATTTCATTCACCTCAATTGTAACAGCATGGAGGCAGATCTCTTTAAATAGCTTGCACCAGATTGCTCTACTGTGTGTGCGTATTCTATGAATTCACACTGCTTTACCCTATGTATTCTCAGAAAACCAGCACATTTCTGTCGTACCGGCTCAAACTGAGTTCTGGTGGGTCTACCCTGCACTGCGCCCCTTGTTGTCAGACATGAAAAGAGGCAGCTGTTTTTGTCCTCAAGTGAGATCAGTGAGAGCGGGCAGAGGCTCCCTAAAATAAACAGGCTATCTGTGCAGCCCTGGGGCTGGGTCAGGGTCACACTCCATGGTGCTCACTCACTTGGGTTCTCCCTGCCCGCGTCCAAACACAGGCCCTGACTTCTCCACTGACTGAGAACAGAATCTGTTCAGTTTCTCTCAGTGTGCTTCTCCATTTAAACAGTGATCAGCCCCAAAGTTAGAAAAGTTAGAAAAGTTAATGTGCCTGACTTGGCGCATTTGAGAGTGTCACAATTTGCTGGAAATAACTCAGTTACACTAATTGTATCTCACTTCACTGTCAGCTAATTGGTTCTGGAGGTAGATAATATAATATTATATCAGTATAATTTCATATATGCACTGCAGGCTATGTAACTGTCAAGAGTAATTAAAAAACATATACAATGTTATATTGAAAGCTAAAGGCTTTTTATAGCACAGTATATTCAACCATGAAGTAATGTTTTTATCTTCACCACAGAACTGTGATCTAAACAAGGTATTATCGACAGAAAAGCCACAACCAACATAAAAATGTGGCAGCACATTATTATGAGCTGATTTTAAGCTCTGTTTGAAAGACTTTTACTCTACTGTTATTACAGACACGTCTGAACAAGTGTAATGACGTGCCAGCTCACTAATGTACTCATGGGAAATAAATCCACTAAAAAGAAAAAGTATGACAATTATGTCTTTGTTGAAATATTATAATCTTATCTAAACATGTGAAGTGAACTATAATATATAGAAATAGGATTCATATTAGTTGTAATATCAATAGTTTTGAATGTTTTGTCTTGTTTCAGCAACACATGTTTCACTTTTTAGTGAAAATTGGACCAAGTTTGCTCCAAAAGTGGTGGAGGGACAATCATTGAACATTGCCGCTGCATTCCAGAGAGAGGCACAGTAATAACATTTAAATGCTCAAGGGGGGTGGATTGTCATGAACGGTCATTGTGATGGCTGGGAAAACGCACAAACAGCTAGTAACACTAACCATGGCTTTGTTTCAACTTCTAATCAATATAATTTCTGAAAGATATGTAGAAAATGCATTTCTATGAAGTAATGTGAGATACAGAAAAGATTATTATGTTAGTGTTGTACAGAAATACACATGTTGTTTTGGCCACAGAATTTTGTGTCATGCAGTGAGATCTGAGTGTTGACCAAACTTTTTTTTTTTTCAGAGTGCTAAAATAGATTACAGAAAGTGTTTTCAGTGAGAATGTCGTGGCCTCTCATTCAGAGAAGTTGTTTTTTGTCTCGTTCTTAGCCCTGACTGCACAGAAGCTTCACTGGATCACAGCTAATGAACTCAGGCATTTACTGCTCCAGCTGGCCTCAAGTTCTGAGTAGAGAGAAGGACGTACTCAGGGATTGGCTGTGAGTACAAAAGCATCACATGCTTTCTTTTTTTATTTGGTGATAATTTATGTTTGATTAAAGAGGAATTATGAAGTATTCAGAGGTTTTCTCATACCTTTCCTCTCTAAGTTCTATAATTGACAACATTACATTAACAAGAGCTGTTGTGTCTCATCAGTTATAGTGGTTCTCTCTCGTGTATTCTGTCTGATAAATACCTGAAAAGATTTTGCAATGCAGACCCGATTGTTATAAATAGAAATATTTTACTGTTACAAGAGTCTTTACTTAAGAAATATCACATCACTAAATCCCTACTTTCCCGTTGTACAATATCATTTAAGACTCAGTCTACTATTTTAGCTCAGACTGAAATATCACACAGCTACTGGATAGAATAGAAATACTTTATTGATGGATGGATTGCTAGGAATATTTTGCTGGCATTCAACATGCCAACAGGGTTTGTCCCAATGACCTCCATGACCCTCACACTCTTCCCTCAGTGCCACCACAAGGTTCATGTTTGTGGTTTTGGGTTACATGCTGCCTCAAAGTTGGATGGTTTATCAATCATGCTCCACTCAGGATGAACTGGAATAACTTTCATGATTCTCTATCCTTTAAACTAGAATTAAGCCAAAAACTGCCTGGTTTATGAGCAAATTATTTTGTGTTTGTTGCTAATTAGAAAATGTTGGTATGACATAAACAGACAAATGTTTCATGTATATAGCATAGGCTATGTTGCAATATGTAATGTATAACTCAATATCTGCATAGTAGGTCAGTCAGGTCTGGGCCCCCTATAAGAATACTGAAGTGGGCCCCTGCCGCTTTTAAACTGGGGGGTTTTGTGGGCCCTACTGGGCTGTGGGCCCCTCAAACTGTCACCACCTTTGTCCCCTATGCAACGCCCCTTGGTATAGTGATCACAAACATATCACCATATAAGACAGTTTTACAGCCTAACCAAGGTGTTACCGTTTCTGAAGACTCTGCATTGTCCCAACTCATTATCCATTGTAAGTCACAAAAATGAAAATAAGTATGCATTATCTAAATGTTATTCATTGAGGCATTGCTCAGTGCATTCTGCTAAAAACAGGAGCAGGTTTTCATCAAAACTCAAATCCCTTTTTTCTATGAGGCTTTGTTGTCATAAATGTATACTTAGCTCTTAATTATACGGTGGCTAACTGCAGATTCCAAATGTGATTGCAGTAAGGAGACTTTAATAGCTCTGTGGCTCCTCCTATAAACTCTAATTACAGCCAGTGTGAATATTGTTTTGAAAGGATCATTTTTCATCCTGCTGTAATGAAAATGTGTTGGAGGGTAAAGCGGATAGAGCAGGACAATCTATCCCCCTCTTTTCCAGCCCAGGAAGGAGGCTTCCACCACATGGACAGTAGATCTGTATGGGCTGGAGGCCTCTACAGGCGTGTGGCTCGCCACCAGCCACTGGCTCAGGGGACAGCTGTGTCACGCTGTGGTGTTTGGCCCTGTGCCCCGAGACAGCAGTTGCCGTAAACAAACAGTGCTGAAAGCTTCTGGCCCGGTCCCCAGCTCTTTTCAAGACGGCGCAGCGCGCTTGCTGACCCTCAACCAGTCCACTCCATTAACTTTCAATAGATTTTAACAGCACTTTGAAGCTGGTAAAGAAATGGTGCTTGTCCAGTAGAAAATCAGTAGAATGAAGAGAAGTGCAAAGTGGCTGCTAGACACTTTATTTTTCCGTATTTGTTTTGTGACTGCCTATCCTAAATTGACACACTCTCTGATGTAGTAGGAAAGAGACACTTATTAAATTTCTTAGGGAAACCACAGCCAATAATTTAATGAAGCTCTAAACAAAATGAGATAAAATGTTTAATGCCAGTCAAATTAAAAGAAAACCGTAAGGAAAATGTTCTACATGTTCTACAAAACATGCAGTCCTTACTTGTGCCCAGGTTGAAAATTAACAAGCTCCTATTTCCAAAATCAAAAAGAAACTTTGATGCAACAATACAAACCTGTGTTTCTCACTTGTTGTTAACCATCAAGTAACCATGAAGTCTAAAACTTCATTGGAGAAATAGTTCAACATTTTGGGAAAATCAGATCACTTTCATGTTGAAAGTTAGATGTGAAAGTTAAAACCATTATTCTGTCAGTGAAGAAAAAATCCATGAATCTATCTATCCATTATCTCCTTCTTATCCAGAGTTGGGTCTTAGTAGCAAAAGGCTAAGCAGGAGGTTCTAGACACTCCCCTCTCTGGCAATGCTTTCCAGAGCCTCCTGGGGATCCAAGGCGTTCCCAGTCCAGATGGGATATGTAATCCCTCCAGCGATTTCTGGGTCTGCCCCGGGGTCTCCTCCCAGCTGGACATGACGGCAAATCTCCAAAAAGAGGTGCCCAGGAGGCAGCCTTATCAGATGCCTGAACCACTTCAACTGGTCATTAAGGAAACGACTGAAACTATTAGATAGTTAATTTAATAGAGCATAAATACAGAACGCAGTGGAAAACAGCTCTGTGTTGAGATAAAAACAAAAAAACAAAACAGTTGCCTTATCGCTTGGTAAGTTTAAAGAGTTTAAGTTTCAAGAGATGCTAACTTGCTGCGATTCTAGCCTTGTGTTCAGCAGACAACTATTAGAGTCAGTCTTTTCCTCAACCTGTTTTCAATGTATTTAGCAGTGTATTTTTGGGGACAGTTGAACTATTCCTTTATAATAATTACTTTGACGACACAAGATTTCCCCCCTGACTGCTGTTGATATGGTAATCCCTGATTTCAGGCCCTTCTACAGCATGTGAGCATACAAACATACTCTTTCTTCCAGCTTTGTGTTGTGGCAATATACTGTAAAGTAGTGTTGATATTACCTTCAGCCAAGTTGAGCCCCAAGGAGCTGCTGATATCATGGCTGAGTTCATCCTCTCTGTGCTGTTGGAAGGCTTAAACTCTCTACAACCTTTCCCAAGAGAACGTCAGGGAAGTATTGAGTTGCTTAATACTTCAATGCTTTGCTTACATTTCATTTTAAATATCATGTAGGCCTACTCTGTTATTTGATCTTACATAATGCAAAATGCTTTTTGGCAACATGTCAACAAACTAAAACAAAAAAATCCAGAATGAATGAACACACCAAAAAAAACGTAATTTTAAATCACCTGAAGTTCACTTCAGTATACTGCTGTAGTTGCCGGACTGAACAAGACACTTTAAGAAAGGAGAGTTGTGAAGTCAAGTGAAAGCAGGTGGAGTACATTACATTTCCTGCTAAAGCTCCTGTTGCCATTGATTCTCAAAGAGCCTCTCATCTCTTCCAACACATACGCAATTGTTCCAAGTGTTTTTTCCAACACATCGTCATAATCAGTCACACCCTGCAACTCACTGAAGCACAAAGCGATGTGAACCTTGTTTTTTGGCAATCAAAGTCATGTGACCCCAAAGAAATTGTGGTCGCGTGTTGCCAAAGGACTTCCAGTTCCTCTTTCTACTATGAAAACACTTGAGCCGTCTGGTGGAGCCCAGATCCCCTGTGGACTTTGTGTGTTGATGTTTAGTTTGACAGTTTCCTTTACATGATGCTATACTTAAAAAATTAAAAATTAAAAACAGCGATGCTTGTGGTTTATTCATTTATTAAAAGAAAATACATGAATGAAAATAGTCACCATGTCAGTTCTGTATAATGTCAGTGTCGTGTTTTTGTTTAAATGTAAGAGTAAATGTGTATTTCAGTTAGAACTGTTTATGAATTGGTTAAAAAAAATGCTGCGTGCATATCTATAAATTCTCAAAGTCACAGTCAAAGTCTGTCATTCTGCACAGGATGTACTTCCACTGCCGATCTCTGAAACAGAGACAAAGTCTTGTCAGTTCATACAATTATAAATGACCAAATTCTACTGATTCTTTGTTCTTCGTATGGTCTGCCTATAAATTCTGGTCCCATTGGCCTCACTTGAAAGACCTTTTCTCCCAACTTGGCCATGAGAAAATCCCAACATTTATGGTTTGATTTTTAGATCCAAACCACTGCCACATGGGATCAGAACTTATTCAGAAAAGAAAAAAGAAAAAAAAAACACAGATATTTTGAACAAACCTTAGCACCCCACTGAAGGTGGTCTGGGCCCCCCGGATGAAGTAGCCATAACTAGGGATCACCAGCTCTGCCTCTTCTCTGTGGTGTTCAGGAATGTCATTGGTCTTCCTGTAAGAAGTAACAAGAGTTTGAGGAAAAACGTTTTTGGCAAGTCTCCTAAAGAGTATTTTGAGCTTTTAGGAAGCAGACTTAGAGAATTAGATGAAAAGATTGATAGCACCCTCATTACATGTCTGTATGCTGAACATGAAGCTACAGTCAGGAAAAGGATAGCTCAGCTCATCTTAGCACAAAAAGATGAACACAGCTAACTGCCTGTTTACCAACACCTCTTGTAATGTCATCACTACAGAAAGTGAAGTGTTTTACAGGTGTTGGATTATTTGATTAGGTGGTCATGTTTATGTTCTCTTGCTGGCTCTTTTCTGTGTCACCAAGCTAAGTCAACAGTCTCCTGATCCCCACAGATCGATCAATCTTTTCATCCAACTCTGAGTGAGTAAATGTATCTCCCACTATGTCAAACTGTTGATGATTGAACATATTTATGTTTCTGTGAGAACATACATGCAGGAGTAGGGACAGCGGCGTTTGTAGTAGCAGCAGTAGAACTGCCATTCCCGGTCAAGGACAGACTCAAAGTACTTGCTTTGCACACCTGCCACCAAACCGTTGCGGGTACAAGTTGAAGTCCTGCAAAGACACAAGAAGCATTATGTTACAATCACTGATAATTCATGATGAAGGAAACATGTAAAATGAAATCATTTATGCTTCCATTCCAATCCTCTGCCTAAGTATAAACAAAAGTATAAAAATAAAGTTTGAAGGGTTTTTGGGAGGTTAAATGTTTGAAAAAACCTTTTTAGACAAGGAGAAAATGTTGACCATTTGAAGTAAATACTGGCGTGTTGACTGCGCAGGTTGTTTACGGCCCATACACTTTGCTGTCACCACAACACATTCAAGAATACCAGGTCCAAGCAGCAGGGGCTGCAGCATGCATAGACATCTGTCATGGCAACACGGGCACAGCCTTCAGCCATTCAGCCAATGGTGGTAGTTACCCTGCAGAGTAATGTCCTAGCCGGTATAATTCAAACAGACAGCTGTGTTAAAGGGAGGCAGGCGTGGCAGCGGCATAGTGTTGACAGTGTTTGTCTTTGAATCAGTGAGCAGGGTGCAGCCAAGCTCAACTAGGAATAAATCTGGAGAGCTCAAACGTGTTCTGCTCTCCAACCTGGAGAAAGTCATCTGAAGCAGAAAATACACAGAGTGAGCTGAGTTAGTCGTATGATTCAAGCTGTTGTATACTTAAAGATGGCAGGCCGCTATTCTCCCTCTAAACAGGATCTCTAAAGGTTGATCCCAGTCCTTTAATTAGATCAACATTTCAGTTAGTCAAACATATTATATGTGAGGTTGTGGTGTAAAATGAAAAGATTACCTGGCAGTGTAAGGGAAGCTGATCATAAGAAGGAAGTAAAAGATAACCTTGACAACATTCCTCATTTTTTCCTCTTCTCTTGCGTAATCTGAGTGACGTGTTGCAACACTTCAGGAAATGCTGTAGTTTATGTGGCCTGTAAAGTACAATGTGATAACTGTAGGACCACTGACACAACCTGTTCGATTCATCTTGTGAAAGTTTGCTGGAGGAAAACCTGTTTCATATATTGTCAGTGAAATGATTCATACAGGCTCACCCAGGGCCTGGCACTGTTCCTGAATGAGAAAACAGGGGTCACAATTCATTTTTTACATCTGGAAAATCTGAGCAAAAAAAAAAAAACCTTGTTTAAGTGCATTAGCATGAACAAACTAGTACGTAGCTTATTTTACTATCTAGTCTCACACTCATTGTTTGCAGGTTTGCAGGTTAAATTTTAGGAATTATTTTTGGATGCATCCATGGACAATTATTTGTTTCAGAACTCGGGTCATTCATATAGGGAGGGGAGGGAGCATGCTAAGATGTAGGCCTAATCGCCATGTTCTTGGCTCAAACTGTGTTCAAAAAATCATATGGTCATAACATATTACCTTACCTCGAAGTAGCTACACAGATCATGTTAGCAAGCTCGTCAGTTAAGCTAGGTAGCGTTAACACATGGAAGTTGCTGGATGCCATATGGTAGCCTACTGTAGCTATAAGCTACTCTGCATAAATCTCCACTTCATAAGGCCTTTTACACAACAGAGATGCAGCATCCTTCAAAAGATTTGGTTTACAAAGCAGGAAGGTTAAATCAAAATGAGACAGAGGATTTATAATTATCCTATCGGCTGCTGTTTTATTTGTTGAGTTTGACCTATTCTTGTTTTAAAAGGGGATCCCATAGTGATTCACCATGAGCGAGCCGAGACACAACAGGCAATAACAGCTTGGGGCCCCAGTTATGATGAGGGGTGGCCCCAAGGGCTGACAAACGTGAAGACACTGCAATATCTCAAACTGCCGCTGTCTCCCCCTTACAATACCAATGGACAATTTGCAATGACACCTCAGTGGGAAGCCTATCTTAAGGGGCCCCATTAACAATGTGAATCAGTGATTGGATATAAGTTCGCCCATTCTTTGTCTAGATGATGCTGGTTGACTTAACACTGTCAGACAGGAGAGCCACATCTAAGCTTATCACTGACAATTTGTTTCCAGCTGCTTAGATGATGAAGGATTTCAAAAACGCCGCTCAATAGGAAGCCCTTTACCTACATTACATTTACAATGTGAATTGTTTAGTAATATAGGTTTATGCTCTCCTTCATAATCTACATTTTGAAAATTGACAAGGTTATCAAGTTCTTTATATTCATCACCATTATACATGATGATGATAAACCCGGATTGGATTTTAATGGAACAGTTTTGTTGCACTTGCACCACAGTGATGTAAATGTTCTTCAGATGCATATTAAAAATGCATACATGTGCCATGTTTATTTATTATTTTTTTTTACGTCTGTATAGTATTTGACATTTTGTAGACCAAATGGATTTTCAAATAGGCTTTGGCAATCTTGCAGAAAATAAGACAAACAAAACTTACTGCAATACTTGTTCGTTTTTGTTCAGGGGTTGTAACTATAGTGCTGTTTGTGGGTAATGTGGTCTTCAACTGACCGATTACATCCACTGGTTCCAGCTGTATTTATGTTTATGTGTTCTGCATGAGGTCAGGAGGTCACCCAGTCACCTCGGTGTGTTGTTCATACAACAATTTCCACAGAAAAAGCCACACAGACCTTGTATGTTGTCAGTCGATGTTGACCTTTATGAGCCTGTGTTGTTGGACAAAGTATGTACCAGAGTGATGGAATAAGTTAAAGGCATTTTGTCTGTCATCTACTTCTTCCTATTGGTTGGAACAGGAAATAGTCTAAGTGTGCGTCATTAGGATGTGTCTGTCATAAATGTCCTCCCTAAATGTAGTTTTGCATCCTTAATAAGACAATCAACAATCAACACATGCTCACAGCTACTGTGCAGAGTAAAAAAAGTCTGAGTGTTATTTCTGGCCCTACTGCACACGAGTAATATGACTCAGACATTCCCAGATGACTGATTTATTGATCTCTTTTGTTTGAACTGTTGTTTATCATTCTGTGTCATTCATTGGCATCTTCAGCGGTTAAATCCTAATTGGCCGTGACAGGCTGTAATGCTATAAGTCGTGGGACCATTAACTGAAGAAAAAAACAACAGTCACAAATTACAGTCCATCAAAGAGGGTTGTTTGCATCCATCCCACAATGCCCCACCCTGTCTCATGCTGACAGCTCCTGAGATTGGACCTGCTTGGCCCGTTAAAAATTGAATTAATTGAGCTTAAAGGTTGCATAAAACCCTTGTACTGTCTGGTTAATGTAAATGCAGGCCACACTCCCTGGTTTCACTCTAAACCCTGAACAGATGTGCCTCCTGCAGCGAACGCCGGCTCACAGCTGTAAATGTCAGATAAAGTAGACAACAGGTGCTGACATAAGCCAGAAGACCCACCACTCCAATCCAGCGCGGCTGATGTCGTCCCACCAGCAGTCGCTGGGCTCCCCCATGTTCTCAGGTGTGGGCTGGCACTCAAACGACCACAGTCGGTCCGAGCCCTCCGCCTCGCTGAAGTAGCTCCTGATGGCCACGAGGACCTCTCCATGGGGACACTGGAAGTTGAAGCTCTGGCGGTAGCCGTTGACCCATCCCATGTCGTGATGGTCGTGAGACTGAGCTGCCACCGTGGCCAGCAGCGCCAACACCAGCAGAGCAGGATTCATGTTGAAGGAATCAGTCTGTCTGCTGCACTCCCTCACAGCTGCCTCACTTTAAACTCCTCTGAGCCTGTTGTTGTCCAGATGTTTTGTATCCAGGAGAGATGTGTAATTTCTCACAGGACAAATCCAAAATGACTGGACATTTTAAGGTGGACTCTGAGACAGAGCGTTGTCAAAGTCTCATCGGAGAGAAGGGTGTACCTTAAAAGACAGCACTTACAGAGCACATGCAGTTCTGATATTTACTTTACGCCTTATTTGACTCTAGAGAATGCAGTCATCTGTTATACATCTAATTGTTCAGCTTGTAAACTTTGCATTGTGATCATCTGATTTATCGCTTTTTCAGGACAAATGATCATGAGTCAACACACCACGGGACCCTTAAGATTTTTACCAGACTGATAAACAATAATAATACAACATAAAAAATGACTGTTTTGTTGTATTTGTTGGGAAAGTGCATGGGTGAATCTGACACAACTGAATCAAGATTTTATTTAGCAATGTTTCTTTGGGGTTTGAGTATTTGTTGTCTCAGGCAAATGTTATCGACATGAAGATGAGTAGACAGCCATAACATAAGCTGCAGCTAAGAGCAAAAAGGCTTAATGCGCTCAGAAAAGAGTCTAAAGCTTAGTTAATAAGGCTGAAAATCCTATTTCATGAGAGGTAGGGAATTCAAAATGCTCTTATGTTTGAGTCAAGAGTAAAATGAGTAACCAAAGCAGCTGAATTCTATCAAATTACCCATAATTAAAATACAGTGTGTTTTCAGTTTTCTCAACACTGTCATCTGCAGCTCTCTCCCATGTGACAGATTTTAACCACAGGGATTGGATGTCTCTTGCTGAAATGCATGATGGGAATTGTAGTTGATGCACTTCACACACATTTACCTGTGACTTTTTTTTTATTATCAAAAAACAGAGTTTGGTGGTGATCTAAATGGTAGAAATGCTATTACAATGTCCAATCCAGATGAGGCACATGCCAGCATGTCTGGCTGACCAGTCTATAGTAATTCTTGGATGGCTTATTTTATTTTATTTTAGCACATAAAAAGCCCTGTTCTTGATTAGCACATCTACTTACCTGTCGGTGCTTTAGGTTAACATTAGCAACTCTGTCCTTGTGTGGAAATTTGCACCATCAACCTCAGCCAAATGTGTGATTACAAAAAAATGACAAGACATGACATGAAAACACCATCAAGCATCATTTTTTACTCTCTTACATCATCTCTTACATCATCTTACAACATCTCTTACTTGTTTAAGTGTTAGCTAAGCTGAGCAGTAAACAGCAAAGTAACAGTCAGATCTTACATTTTTCCTGTTCAATAATTCATCCACACCACAATACAAAAAAACCTTGTGGAAACTCATGGAGCTAACATTTAGAGAAAAAAAAAGGAGTGGTAATTTTCCATCATTGTACAGTGTGCAGTCAGACGACATTGTAAAGCAACAGTCAAGAAACTTAAAATGGGCATCAGTGACCTGCAGTGCTGCACTGGTGATGTATTCACTCATTATACAATAAACATGGGACTCTGTTGTTTCTCAAGTCACATACTCCCTCCTGTGCTGTAAATACTGCCAAAATGTCAAACGTCTGTTAAACCACAAAGGAAAATAGACCAAAACCTGCTGTGCTCAGCTGAGGGAAATTGCTGTTTTTGTAGTAGGTTAGTGTATATTTGCCACCTGATTTCCATCGTAGGAAATTACATAACAACAGCCATATCCTCCAAAAAGAAAGGGCCTTGCTACTTCCAGCATCCATTACTAAAAATAATTCTCATAGCTTGTACTTAATGCATACGATACAGATCACTGAGTGCTAAATTGATTCAGTGAAACACAAACTTGATCAGTGCAGACTCATTGATCCATTTTCTTCCCTGCATCAGAAAATAACAGCCTCCCCTGTTCTTGTAAGTGTTCTTGTGAAAGCTGGCGAGCAGGCAATTAGGCTCTGTCAGATGAGCTCATATTATTAATAGGGTGTGGTGGTGAATAATTTGTGCAGGTGTTGCTTTTGGTCATGCTTGCATGTTTTATGTCCAATTAAAATATTGAGCTTGACCAGAGTTTAGAAAGGTCCAGTGGAACATTTTAACATTGAAGTTTAAATTGTTCAGGACTTATGTGTCATGTGAAGTGAACAATTCAGCTGAGGCCAAGATGTGAGACTGAAAGAAACAACAATGATGTCACATTGATGGTTTGAGTATTCAAATGTTTTATTTGTCACATGTCAATATCAGTGCAGTGTAGCGTAGAAGCCTCTCCCTAAATAGAATAAAAGGTTGGGCGCCAGACAGCAGAATAGTAAATTCAAACTGTTACTTTTATATTATGATTTCTATGTTACGTAAAAGATTAATTCATAAGGGAGAGAAAACCCAGCAGCTCGCTTCCCTGCTACACAAGTCACATCACATAATCAACCAAAATCAAACACATCAAACTCAAGGAGGTTAAGGATGGTAAAGTAAAGATTCTTATTTTCAATCAGAAAGCCATCAATATCATCATCATCATCATCATCATCATCATCATCATCATCATCATCATCATCATCATCATCATCATCATCATCATCATCAAAACAGCATCAACGAATTAATCAGATCAAGCAGGATAAATCAGGAGGTAAAACAGTCAATTCACAGAACTTAAATTAAACGTAAATATGCAGATTGTTTCCTTAAATAAAGTCTCTGCTTAAAGTGTGGGAGTGAATGCAATTCAGTTCAGTTGAGTTCATAGGAGTGTGCATGTAGGTGTGTGGGGGAGGGAGAGGGGAAGAGAATCCAGTTCTGGGCAGGTAGGAGATGGGGTATGGGGTATGTGTGTTTCAGGAAGGGGAGAGAGAGGGAGAGAGGTAGGTCGCTACAGCAGGGTGGCATACTGTAGTTTTATGATGACGATATTTGTGCAACACATCAGGCACTGTGTATTAGCACTACGTTAAGTTGAATAACACTGTCGATCCCCCCGTTGTCCACTTTGGAAATGGAAATGAAAAAAGATTGCTATGGGAAGGGAATTATCTCCAAACTATATAACATGTTAGCAGAGGGATCCTCTGAGTCTTCTTTAAGGAAACTTGATGCCTGGAGGGAAGATTTAAAGGAGGACTTGCCCTCCGAGGACTGGGAAAAAGTGTGTGCTGAAGCACAAACACAAACTACCAATACTCGTCTCAAAGTACTCCAATATAATTGGCTAATGAGGACATATGTGACACCAGAAAAGCTTAGTAAGTATAACGATACTATCCCAGACCCGTGTATCAGGTGTGGAGAGGAGAAGGGGACGTTCTTTCACAGTTTTGAGATGGAGACTATAGGTATAAAATTAGTTCTTGACCCTAAACTATTTATTCTAGGGTTATATCCTGATAGACATCACATGTCTAGAAAAATAATCACTTTCCTGGATTTATGTTTACTGCTTGCAAAAAGAGTCATAGCACTCTCATGGAGGAGTACCAGTAAACCAAAACTCATCAACTGGGTTAAGGAAATATCCACAACTTTACCTATGGAGAAGATAACTTACATTATAAAAGGAAAACTACCACTATTTCAAAACATTTGGGGTCATCTTATGGAATATATGGGGAGTGTGGATTTAAGTAATGTGGGGAATCAAGCTGACGAGGCGTAGGTGTCGGTAGTCCTTTGCAGTGATCCAAAATAATTTATTTTCTTTTGATATTTGATTTCTTTATTCTGTGTGAATTGTACATCTAAATTGTATTTTTGATCCACGCACAATAGTGAAATAACCTGGGCTAACTCCTGATAAGGCAGAGAAACCTTTATTGTTCAGGTTTTTTTTTTCTTTTTTTTCTTTTTAATACTTATACTCTCACCTAAGTGTTGCTCTATGTTATCTCATAAATACCTGACTTGCAAGGAAGAACAATTTAAATGCTGGACAATAATTTAGTTATCCCTGATGTCTTCCTTGATGTGAGAGCACTCTTATTTCTGTACATTTATGTATTTTGGAAACATTGTGAAAACTCAATAAAGATAATGTTGGGGAAAAAGTTGAATAACACAAACTATAAGTATGTTATCAGTACAATGCAAAAGTGTAGACTGTTGTAGGTTCAGGTATATCTGTCAAATAACAATAAATATTGGTATAATCTGTCAGAATGTCCGCATTTATGTTTTTGTATATAAAATAATGTTTTTATACCTGCGCCACCAGAAAAACCTTCTGAATAAACCTAGAGAAGGTCTTGTTTAACTTAATGTAGTTAGACCATGTATGTATTCAGTCAGACCACATCTACATGATGCACCTTGAGTGTTGTAAAATGTGTTCAGACGACTAAAACAACCCAACGGGATCTTTTCTGTGGGTTTGTTTATCGAGACGAGAATGTGATCACTGTGTGCCTGAGAATCTGATCCCATGCGAGAGATCATCCTCAAAGCATCTAAAAATAAATAACAGCACATGTTCAGGAATGGTGTGTGAGTCACTGCATGAGGAGTTCCACAAGAGTCAAAATGGAGCAGAACTAGGAAGTATTTATAGACACTATTGTCTATTTAAAAATCTCTATTTAGAGCAGCGGTGCTGTTGGCACTTAGGGAATGTAGAGCTTCATTCACAATGCGTCGACCTGTCTGTGACATACACGCTGCGCTGTGCCGAACATCACACCCTGGAGGCAGACGGGCTCACACTCCGTCCAGATCAACCAGCCAAGATCTGAACTGCTCATGTATCATCTGGATTCAGATGCTGATCTTGAAAAGGAAATGTGAATCTCTTGAACCTTTAATCACTGACCAATAACAATGATTTTCTTAATCATGTTTGAAGCAACTGGTGTGAATGCACAAATCCCAGTTAAACGGAAACTTGCGATGTTGTTATTTATTTACAGTGATGAGTGGGTAACTAAAAGCCATCATAATAACGCCTGTATGTCACGTTTGCACAAATTAATACCAGTCTATTCTAAAGTAAATATTTGGGAACTACAGTGCACATCTGCTTTTCATTGCATGCAACTGAGGTTTTCATACACTCCACTCTAATGCTTGGAGGACATCACTGCTTCTACAGTCTTCTTTTAAAGCCACTCGGTGCTTGTTGCAACTGTTGCTGTGTGCTTTCCTGCAGCAAATTGCGGGTTTGCAATGATAATATAAATTATTCACCAGAGAGAGCAGAGAATCAGAATTGCAAATGTTTTGCAAACTTTGATACAGCACCACTTGAACAAAAGGGCAAGAAAGAGGGCAGCAAGCATCACTCTCACCAAAGTTGTCAATGAACATGCTGGATGATGTTATCTATTCTACTGGACACTCCTGTAAAACTGATGATTAATTGCTGCTACAACGGTAAAATGCCGGTTATGTTCAGAGCATGGTTGTGATCTGATAACACAACAGGAGTGTAGTGATACATCAGTTTTTATATTCCTGTTTGCTGTGTGCCATTGTTTGTACTGACAACTATCATTATTCTCTGGTTTCTAATCAGATTGTGTGTACGTGCGTTCAGGTTTAACTGAATCATGACATGGCTGATGTGAGTTTCAGACAACAGTGTTCCTGTAGGATATGAGGCAAGGAGGTGACGGCAGGATTGACAGCTTGAGCGGCAATGGCCACATCCATTCTTCCAGCCTCCTGGGTCAGACCACCACACCCATAAAAACGGCCACACCAGTTAAAGCAGAAGTAAGCGGAATAAAGTCTTAAATAGTTATATCTTCCGACAGCAATCACTTACATAGAGTGTTTGGTCTGAAACACGGGTCTGTCAGTCACTCTGCTCTGCTGTAAGCCCAGGAGAAAACTTTCCTTGTATCCTACAACCTTTATCCAATGAGGAGAGAGAACAGCATAAAGGGGCGGTCCTCTCTGTGTGTGCAGCCAAGGGATGCGCGTGCATGTGGTGACGTAGGGACGAGGGCGGGGACTGCTAACTCCATCTGCTGACAGGAAGTTAGCCAAAACGACCGGATCACTTACTTCTGCTTTAAGTTTCATAGCTGCGAAAAAAAAGTCTGTCAACAAAACCAAGATGGATCTTCTAATAGCCACACTGTTGCAGCTGGTATAAAAAGCCATTAGGATTTACTGTCAGGGCAACATGACTGCAAAGTAATATTCTATTAGTTGGTGGGTATTTCATTCTGGAGAAAACCAACTGATCAATATCTCTAAACCACATCATTACCATATGCTTCCCGAAACAGTGACAGAAATTATGAGGGCAGATTAACACTGTAGTTGACATGCAGTGGTAGAAATGGGCATAGGGGAGAGTGGGGTAAAATGAGCCAGTGGGTAAGTTGACCCACCCCTTGTTTCTAGGAAACTATAGGAAAAAGTTAGCATGTGACCAAATATTTGGGAGGCAGGCATCATTTCATGGAGTCTGTGAAGATTAGAACCACGTGAGTAAAGTGGTTTAACATTTATGACCAAAAAAATCATTTTTCACTCTCAAGAGTGAATTTTGTCGATCATAAGTTTCATGAGAATTGTGTTTAGACCAAAAGAGATGATTGCAAATGTGTTTTATACATGGGTTGTGGTATCTACTGTATGAGCTACAACATGAGGTAGTAAACCTAGCATGAAACTGCACCATTTTAGCTGTGAGAGCAATAAACCCAAGCTAAGGTAGCTGTGGGGTAAGTTGATCCATTTGGCCAGGGGTAAGTTGAGCCACCTATCCTATACACTTAATGAATGTATTTTGGCTGTATGTGTCCAAATGATTAAATCAAGATTCTGTATGTTTGTGATTACAGTAAGTATGTTCCTATAAACAGGACAAGTTGTTTATAGTGTGCCAAACTTTACTTTCAAAGAAAAATCTCTGGGATTCTTCCCAAGATGCCACGTAATTGCAAAACTCCCCAAATCTCAGTGAGTTGGTGGCTCAGCAGGAAGTCCCTGCAGTTTGTGTTCACCTGTAACCTGGACGGGTGAAATATTAAGTAAAGGGGGAGGTAGGAGATGGATGGAAGGAAAGAAGGTGGTTGATCAATTTACCCCACTCCTATGGTCAACTTACCCCATTCATGGGGTAAGTTGAGTCACAAGACCACTTTTTTTTAACATGCTATATTTTAAAAACAGTTATATTTACACTCATTCTGTTAATTTGTAGAGATGCAAAACATCCTGAAATATATGCAGATGTGTTAGTTAGCAACAAAACTATAATTGTCTTGATGTAGTGATCCTCAATACAAAAAGTGGCTCAACTTACCCCACTCTCCCCTACTGTATGTCACAAGTAAAGCTAAAGTTACATGTATGGATGGTTTGAGTCCGTTTAAAAGTGATTTTACTCTTTAAATACAGGGACATCTGTTAATATTAATGTCATTAGCTGTTGTCGAGATTAAACTGGTCTTTCACTGTCAGGTGACAGTCTCCTAACTACAGTTCAATAAGGACAGACTAATAAGGAAGAAGAGAGTCAGACTGGAAAGTGAAATGACATTTATTGTGCACAAAAATAGACTTTGGCACTTAGACGCCGGGGAGTAGATCAGCGTGGTGTCATGATCTATGGGTGAGAGCTTGCATCTGAAGAAGATACCCCCCCCCCCCCCCCCCGGGCCTAGACACTGGTGGTGGTAGAGAGCAAGAGAGCATGGGGCCGCCCATCGAGGAGACTTCTGGTTGAAGAGTCCGATGAAGATGGTCAGCGTCTAGGTGGAGGTGATGGAGGGGTGGAGGTGGGCTGAGAGTTCAAATTTGACGCTAGTGGCTGATTGGTAAGAGAGAGAGGAGATGGCAGGCTGTGATTGGATGAATTAGGTGAAGAGGGCGGAGCGAGAAGATAGTGGGAGAATAGGGAGGCATGGAGGTGTGCTTAAGAGATAGTCTTCCTGTCTGAACTTTCGCTTAGCTCCATTTAAATACAGCCAATAATGGGACGTCTATGATAAAGGAGTTCCACTGCCGCATTGTCCATTGACTGTCACAACGAAAACGCCCTCTGTTAATAATGAAGGTCCAATACAAACATCCAGATTATTACACAGCAGCAAACACAGAGATGCTGATTGTCACTCTTCTCTCTCACACAGAGCTTGTTAGAACAGCTCTGGGCATTTGTGTTGAAACCAGGCATCATGAGCAGCTGTCAAGTAGATAGTAACCCATTCAGAAATGTTTTGACAAAGATGACATCTTGAGACTGTCTGTGCATGAGCAGAACAACCTGTCATGTTTCCTATTGTGTGCATGTTTAAAGCAAACAAAAGACGTTATGCACAAGTTACAGATTATACTACCATTTTTTAGAAAAGGAAATAATCATACCCTGACCCTCATTATTAATTTGGTGGGTGAAAAGGTCCTCTCTTATCAATTATTTGTATTATAATGGAGTGCAATGTTTTGCACCAACAAAGAGAGAAGCATGGGAATTTGATACCTGTTGGACAAACTCAAAATATAAGTCCACTTCTGTCAACATTCAATCAAACATAACAACACATGTGGAGTCAGTGTGCCTTTTGTGTATTACATAGTAACGGGAGAATATTATGTTGATTATGATCCATGTTCTGATCAGACACATGACCTTTAAGACCAATTAATATCCCTTTGTTTCCTGCAGGGCTAGCCCTCCTACTTGAGCTGCATGAAACTTCATGAGCTCTGTCATTGGCTGGAGAGAAAACACGACTCTCCACCCAGAAGCGTCCCCATGCACAACAAAACAAACTGAACACCGCCCCGTCCAGCATTTATTTTTTTAGCAAAAACCTCCAGACTCTACCTTTAAGACTTGTTCTTATTTTGACCATTATACTAGTTATACACATGGGGATCAGTTTTCTAACAGACAAAGCTGTTTCGTTCACTCTAACCATGTTGTTACCATTCCATCTACGAAAACAAAGTAGTTGCTTTAAATCTAACCACAATGTCCCCACAGTTTTGGCTCATAGGGGCATTGGCTCAGAAACACCTGCGTGTGTTGTTCTGCAGGGCAGCGACAAAACAGCATATTTTGTCGTTGGAGAACTTGTCACAACAGGTTTGCAATCTCAGCGTTGCCTTGATTTTGTAGCCTGTATTTGAAACTGGGGGTGTGGTGTTTGAATGACATTGGCATTTGCCCGGCAAGGAGGGTCCCATAAGAGATACTATCAGGCATCTTGTGAGCCAGGGGGGGGTTTAAGTTGCCCAACCTGAACCACATCAGCCCAGATGATCTTTCTCTTCCCTCATTTCCTGGCATCTCCCTTCTGTTGATTTCAAATAAAGGTATGAACCAACCGTGCAGAATCAAACTGTTTAGGAACTTGAGCCAGACCAGAAACGCAGTCGCTGGTGTAACCCTGAACATTTTAACGACCAAAACAGTTGACTGTCAACTTAGCATCAAAAAGCCAAGGACTTGACTCGGAGTTGGAGGAGTGTCAAAGGTCATGCAGATATCAACCATGTAGGTTCAAACACTAAGAAAATGGATCTGATGATACAATATAATATTTCTTTTTTTTTTTCATTTAACCTTTATTTAGATCTCAAAAGCCATTGAGGTTTATAAAATGATAAAGTGATTATGGTAAGCGATTGGTTCTGTTTTCAGAAACCAACCTTTGTTAAACACTGTCTTGTATTTTAAAGAGGAACTATGCAATTTTTTTTTACCTTTATTAAACAGCCTCAGAGTAATTGTGATGGTTAAATTACTTGTTACAGTGAGAATGGAGGCTCTCTACCTTCCCCTAGGGGCTCTGGGCCGAAAAACCAACCTTGCAAGATCAGCTCCTCCGATCCGGTGTCCCAGCCCTGTCTCTCAACTTTCTGAAGTGAGCCACGGCATGAAACTCCAGGGCTGAAAATGACTCCCTCCGGCTCTGCTTCTCGTCAGCTTACTTGAAAACAAATGCACATGGAGGAAGGAAGGAGGGTGAGCAAAACAGCAAATTGACTATGGGCTGTCCGGGATTTTAAGTCTGTGTTTTTCTATATTAAAGTTATTAAAAATTTTAAATATATTATTAAACTATATATATTCAGTGTCACTCTCAAGATGAATTAAACATCACACAAACGACACACACATGAGACTTGTTTGGACAGTGCAAGATTTGGACTTTTGGACTTGTTTGTGCATGTGTTTGTGTGTATGTTCTCGGGAATGTTTTGTGTAGCTATCTAAACTTTGCTACAAACAAAACTTAGGCAATAGTTTCATTCCTTTTCTGACCAACAGCTGTCCTCGGAGGTGGAAATGCGTATATCCATATAATGCGAGTCTATCGGGCACCGGAATGCAGCCTCCAAATAACACATTATCTGCCACAAAACTCGTTCATTTCATCAATTTTTTGCTATGATACACTAGTGCCATTCCCCTCTGAGTCCGGGGTTATCTGTTATCAACATCGGGGGTCTGTAGGTTGACCTATACTGACCTCTGACCTGGATGATGTCATCTCTGAGCGCAGCGCGGCTTGTTTACCTGAAAGTTGCTACTGTTAAAACTATGGTTAGTTTCTGCGTGTTTCCGACTTATCAGAACAAAATGAGCAGCTGGATGAAGTTCAGCTTCCACAGGCTTCCTCTCCGCAACCTGGACTTACTAAAGCTCTGGCTAGTTGCACTAAAAACGGACCCGAATGCTGAAGTGGAATTATTATTATCAGAATAAGCCGGGCAGCACTCAGAGATGATATCATCCAGGTTAGTCAACCCAGGTAGGATAACAGGTAACCCCAGACTCAGCACTAATATTGGTGAAATGACCGAGTTTTGCGGCAGATGTGTTATTTAGAGGCTGCATTCCGGTGCCCGATAGACTCGCATTATATGGATATACTTGGCTCTCGGCTGGATCTAATTTCGTCGGAATTACTTGTAATGACACCAAAGTTATCTGGGTGAGTAAATGAAGACGCTAGAAATAAGGTCCAGATTGTAAAAAACGGCAATTCCCCTTTAACATTGGCAATTGACTTTATTATAATTAACAAAGGTAGAGCTTATTTCACTAATTGCGATCTTCAATGTTTCTGCTTCATGAGTTCCTTGTACAGCTTGTAGCACTTCGAGGCATTGAAGAATCGTCGAGGTAATCATTTTTGAAATTATGAATGAAAAACACCTGTTTTATCAAAACACACCATCAAAACTAATTCAATCTCAACATCTGACGCTCTAATTATAAATGAATAGCGCGATACTTCACTTCTAAAAACACAACTATCTCTGGTATGCAGGGTTATGCAACTACCACTGTGAGCATGTCAAAAGGTCCCTCAGCATGGTCCGTTCTCCTATAAGACCTTTGCTGTTTAATAGTGCTTCAATGATGAAATTAAGGGGCCAGCCAAAAGGCCACCATAATAATGTCTACAAAACAAATCACTTTGCTTCAGGCTGTAACCTCATTAGAACAATGCGTCGTAGTTGCTTAGAGGATGTGTCTGAGCCATGACTGGTGAAGCAGGCAGCCAGAGATAAGCCTCACTGACAGTAGTGATAATGGGAGAGCAGGAATGATTGCCTGGAAAATAATCACGCCCCAAGTATTTCAGGCGCATGATGCCTTGTTCCCATTTATTTGGCTATATCAATGCCTCAACTATCCCCCTTGGGCTTCAAGGTTATCTTAGAGATGCAACGGTCAAAATAATATAAAAATCGGACTCGGGCAAGGCACAATACAATATTCCAGTGTCATTAAATCAACAGAAATGTTGCACAAACACCACAGACCGACCTTGTTTTGCTATCATGTTGCTGCAATGTATAACTCTACATATCTGTGTCTCCTATTTTGACAATGTCACACAAATTTAGTGAATGTATTAGTTCTGCTTGGAAAACCAGTGCAGTTCAATAACTCTAATATCACATTTCATCTCCTCTGACGGATCCTGGGAAGGCGGGCGCCCAGACCAAGAGCAAACTAATTTCTAGGGGCTCAACGCTACTCCAGTGATCTCAGTGATTATTGTTCAGGTCAAACTGCTCAAACTGAAATTGAAGAGTTCATTTGCAAAAGCAGATAACTCCGTTTTAAAAAAATTCTAGAATCTTCATTTTTTATTTCTCATTTACATAAGGTGATATCAGTCAAACCAAAGTTGAGTGACTTTGAGATGTAACAAAACAGACATATCTCAAAAAAAATAAAGTGTTATTGAAAACAACAGTATGCAAAGAATAATTACAAAGCCTCAGCTCATTTTTTTCCAAAATGGCACTTATCTGCTTTTGCAAATTAACTCTTCACTTTTTGTATAGGGAATTATAAACCATAATATGTTCTGCAGCTAACAGACAGTTTCTTGGCATATTATACCACACAGACGCTTAGATGTAGGCCGCTGGGATTTGTTTCCCTAACTGACATCTGACTGACATCTGAAAGCCAGTTATGTCAGTAGACAGACACACTGCTAATTATAGTGTAAGTATTGCTGTGTTGTACATCACTCTTAACTCTGTTTCAGTGACATAAATTACAGTTATTCATGAGGTGTGCTACTGACTAGAAAAAGTCATAGCCCTGCACATCCAGACAACAAGGTGGCAAATTCAGTATTGTGTTTTGCATTCTGTCTTTTCTCTGAACTCTCATCAAGAATAAAAGTGAGTCATGATTTAGACTTTACACTTTATGAAGCTTAACCCTTGTCTGGTCCTTTGCTCTACTCTCTCTTCCTCCAACAGCATCTCTTTTGGTCTCTTCAGTGCCTCTGCTATGAAGAACTGAGAATAGTGCGTTACCTAGGCTCTTATACCAATGGTGCTGGGCAGGCAACAAAAGTTACATAGTGCAATCCCAGGCCAACCAGGCATTAAGTATTACTGGCAGGGGGCATTCTATCTGTTACAGGTCAATGAAATATCAAACATAATTTTGAACTAAGGTGAAATTATGTTGCCTTGAGGGAACACACTGTTAACTTGCCCAAGGACATCATGCTGTGGAGACACTTTCCTCGTTCCACTTTTTAACCAGCCCACACAGTGCTGGTCTGTGTGGTTGGTGATTTTAAAAGTCAGGGAGGAGCTGGGGCGGTGTTTAGCTCAGTTGGTAGAGCACCCGCCCCATGTGTTGAGGCTGTAGTCCTCGCTGCAAGCGGCCCCGGTTCGAGTCCCGCGTCGGACGGCCCTGTCCTGCGTGTCGTTCCCCCGCTCTCTGCCTCCCATTTCCTGTCACACTCTCAACTGTCCTATCTAATAAAGGCATGAAAAGCCAAAAAATATACTTAAAAAAAAAAAAAAAAAAAGTCAGGGAGGACCAACATGCTGTGACCTCTGTTTTTCACTCAAAGTCAAAGCTAGAAAAGCCATGCTATATACCTCACAAAGTCAGAACTGACTCACGGTGCGTTCCATTAACTTTGGAAGTTAGAGCTCAGAATGACCTCACTTCTGAGTTGAGCACTGAAAAACAAACATAGAAGTCGTAAAAATTGATTATTTTGATAACACTCTTGGCGGTTTTTATACAGTGTAGGAAAATGTCCAGGGATAAGAATTGAACAGTTCTATGACTACGTATATGACTCACTTTGATTGTAAAACAATTACGAGATAAATAAAAGAAACAGTAAAACAGTAAAAGTGTTCACTGTTTACACAAGTAGCAGACATCTCTACTTTCCAAGGGGGATATCCAACTTCAGTGGATGTTCCAGTTTAAAACTCAAACTCAGAGTTTGGATATTCAGACTTCCGAGTACAACTGGAATGCACCATCACTCTGACTGCTACTTGCACTGTATTAACTTGTGCTCAGTGCTGTGTTCGTCCTTCATTGTATGTTGGGGTTTAGCTTGTGTCTCCTGTATAAGCTCAGTTACAAGGATGGCGGCATGGCAAGAATCATAGATCCCCAGCTTGTTGGACTCTATTTATAGTGCCTGTCCTCACATATCAAGCCAATCAAGTTACACTGCTGACATCATCAGTGTGGTACAATATGGCCAGTAGCCTAGTATACAATTTGACTTACTTGATAAACTTTTTTTGAAATGGCTTAAAAAGTTCACTTTTATTACGTAATGTCTTTTTGTTGAGTATTCTGTTCAGTGTTTGCTAAAATTAAATCATCTTCCTTTCATTTAATGGAATATCCACAAACAGGCATGACATTTGTAATCTAATCCACAGCAGAGAGCAGTGGGTTGTGAGAGATGATGAATTAAACAGTGGGCTGGAAATTGCACAAAGTGGCACTAAGTCTGCTAATGGTGCATTGTTTTTCAGGTTCTGATCACTGAGGAAATTAGAAGGCAGAAGCTACTCTACTAATCAGCGTATACTTTCTCTCCACGGCAGAACTTATATTTGAAATTCTAAACTCAAAAACACTGTGATGTTGGGTGTCAGAGGCTACAGTCCTCGCTGCAGTTGGCCCCGGTTCAAATCCCGCATTGGGTGGCCATTTACTGCAAGTCATTCCCCCTCTCTCTGCCTCCGCATTTCCTATCTCTCTCAATTGTGCTATTGATTAAAGGCAAAAGCGCAAAAAATGTACTTAGAAAAACCCACTGTGATGTTAGCTTCAAAGGTGAACTATGCCCAAGGTCAGTTTCCATCCACGTTAATTACTGTCTGGTATGCCCATGGTGGGTAAGACTTGTGTACCATCTCACTTTTGAAAAAATTAAATGTCTTTGCTCAAAATTCTGCACAATTTCTTCAGAGCTGGTTTCTAGTTCTCTGGTTCTCCATCGATTTAAATTGGGGGGTATTTCCATTTCCAAATTACACACCTATGCTGCACATTATATCTCCACAGGGTTTGGAAAACTGGGTCATGCAGAACTGACAGAGGCTGGGATATGGAGCTGCATGTCAACACAGCCACTACATTCTACTTCTGAAGAAAAATACCATCAAATCACCACTGTTTTGATAAAATTGTGCCTTATATAGTCACAAGATAGTGATTTATTCTATTTATTTATTTAGGATCATTTCAGTAATAATTCTCATATGAGTTATTCCTTCCAGTGGTTTTTCAAGAGATGATCGTAAACAGTATGGGAGGATATGTGAATGTTCAATGTTGGGACAGAACAGCAATACCGCCAGTTTGGAATAATCAAATCAAATAATCAGATGCATGTAGAATCAATAGCTATTTAGACATATTGTCAAGTCTAGACTTCACAGTGACAGACAAAATTGGTGGACTGTTCTTTTTTACAGTTTATATCTCATAAATTGGGTGGTAACAATTTAAGATGCAGTTTATCTTTTTGGGAAAATACAACTATTCACTGATAACTATTCTGCTTTGTTTGTCAGTTTGAATCCATAAAACGGAAGCAGCAGCATTTCCTATGATCTATAAAGGTTGTTGACATATTTGTAGTAATAAAAACAGAATTGTTGCACTTAACCCATTATAAGCGTTACAGTGTATGTTGTAGATCAGCTTTTGCTGTGGTCACAGTATGGAAAATAATGTGACGTGCTGTTTATTGATTTAGCCATGTAACTCAGACAATCGCTTCCACATTCACCCTGCAGGGCGTACTCTCCATCAGCACACATCCCCTACTTCCTACTCTGCCTCTGTCTCTCTGTAATTGAATAGTGAGAGTCTCTGTAGAAAATGCTCAGGTCCCTGCTGATCAAATGACAAGTGCTTTTCAGAAATAAGGCACACATTTTTTTTTTGACTGTACTATAACAAGCAGCAGCAAATATCCCCCAAGATTCATACTGTAGAATTTGTGTTTATTCCTAATCATCCAGTGGATTAAGCTACACCAGCTATTTAAAGCAGAAGTAAGCGATGTTTTTGTGTTAATATAAGTCTTAAATAGTTATATCTTCCGACAGCAATCACTTACATAGAGTGTTTGGACCGAAACACGGGTCTGTCAGTCACTCTGCTCTGCTCTGAGCCGAGGAGAAAACTTTTCTCCTACAAGTTTTATCCAATGAGGAGAGAGAACGGCATAAAGGGGCGGTCCTCTCTGTGTGTGCAGCCAAGGGATGCGCCTGAATGTGGTGACGTAGGGACGAGGACCAATAGATCCATGACGAGGGCGGGGGCTGCTAACTCCATCGGCTGACAAGAAGGGTCGGAAGTTACGAGTGGCCGTAATAGTGCAATTTCACAGGCAACAGGTCGGAAAAACACGAGTTACAGGTTGCCTGGAACGCTACAAAGTCGTAAGTCGTGACTTGAAGCCGTAACTTACGGTTTCAAAAGCCTGCCTGGAACGCAGCATTAGCCAAAACGACCCGATCGCTTCCTTCTGCTTTAACTTCTAGCCACTCACATCTGTAGAATATGACTGGAATCTTCAGTATTTTGCTGATCATCTTGTGCACAGTGTGGTAGCTCGGTGGGGCCTGCTTATTCACATGTGCCCCGGCATCACGGGCAGGACAGCCCACAGGGAGAGGGCGGCCCCACATATGTAAAGGTCACACCATGTGGCCACAGAAGGCCCATGCTCTGTTTAGGAAGTTAAAGAAAGGGTGTGCATGCTCCTCCTGGAATAACGGTTGGAATTAGAAGTTCACATCAACTTTTCCAACACGACCACAAGCTATTAGGTTTGTGACAAAGACACGTTTGTAATACGACACAGGAACAGGGACATCATCACCAACCCAAGTTAAGAAGCACAAAGCCACTTTTCTTCTACAAACTTGTTGAAAACTGTTCAAACCCCCTCCGTATATTTCAGGGAAGACTGTGTTGAATACACTACTCTGCCTTTAATAGGAATTGTTGTCACATTAAAATCAACATTTGTCATATTATTGTTATTCAATATCTTGATGGCACTGTGTGAGCAGTGAGTGAGTGAACAAGGACAATAATTGTACAGTGTGGAGTAGCTATCTTAAGTACAGCTGCCACAGCTGATGGTACAGTCAGTTAAGTGCTGTGAATCCTGCATACCAACACTCATAACATTAGCATTGACATGACAACATTTTTTTAAGGTCACCATCTTGCACACCTGCTGTGTATGAGCACTGCTATCGTTTTCAGTCAGGTCTCTTTGAGGTGTGGAGAGTGTAATAAACACCAGCGCTGCAGCTCCTTAGACAAAATCACAGCCCAATCTAAAAACGACTTTTCTTTCACACCTTCAACATCTGAAAGCCTATTTATTTTCTCTCTTCAAACTAATGTAGCAAATCTAAGAAATTATAGAGGAGGACAGAGAGGATGATGTAAGCTGGGTGATGGATTTACATTTTGACTTGGTAAATGTGCACTGAAGAAGTCGTTCGTTCTAGTGTGACCAATTCTTTCATATTGGAAAGGAGAATAACTATTATGAAGATGAATCTGAATCTGTTTTAGTGAACGAACGACTGAAAAGAGTTCAGTATTTAAAGTCCATCCTCAGGCCTCTACTGTCTCAGATGACTGTAGAAGATTATTAACTGAGGTGTCTGGCTCTAGGTTGGTGTGTATCCATTGCACTGCACAGAGAGAGCCAGTCCACCAGGCCATGGTCCCGCCAGCCTGCTGCATAGACACGCTTTTGTAGAGGAGCTCAAGTGTAGCTCACACGTCGCATACCAGATTCCATCCACAACCTATCTCAGAATGCTGCACCTACTGGTAATCTTGGCAAACCCTTGATCTGTGTAAACTGTGGGCTGCTCAATAGTCTGAAAAAGGAATGTACTACATTGTTTTAATGCTGTGAAAACCAGCAGAGACCTGTTTTGCACATCCAAACAGAATTTTCTAGCTACTCAATTGGAATAAGTTGTGGTTGACACAATTTTGATTTGCATCCTATTTGAGGAATTTAGGGGCGTTCTCTTTACGTAGTAGACAGAGAAGTCTGGTTTATATCAGTTAATTTTAGCTTGCTCTCAATATCTGTCTTCTAATTTCCTAAACACAATTTCCTGAAACTTTCTGTCTTGTGTTAAAACGTCTCTTTACTTGTCATTGAAAGGGCTATAACAGTAAATTCTCTGGCATTTGCTTCCCGGAATCAACATGCAGTCATCAGTGTTGTCACACCTTTCTGATGACTTTCTACTTCTGGAATTGGTAAATTTGTAAGTGTTGTTTTTGTCTCGCAGTGGCAATGGGTGCTCTGATGACAGCTGGTACTTTTAGATAAGCAAGCAAAGTACTGTAGCTTTCATTTCTGTAGCTTACAGAAACATAAGTGACTTCCTGAGAGCCAGAGCATGCATAGGTTAGTCTTTGTGACAAATATAGAAGCCTCTACAAGATATATGTTCAGTGAAAGCTGTGCTGTGTATTAACAAATGAAATTACAGCATAACAAAGCATTCATACATGCATAACTTAAAAGACTGACAGTTGTTTATAGTTTGATGGCAGAGAGCAGGCTCAGTGCTAGAGATAGGCTATGTGCTTACAATGCAAAACAATGTTTTTCAGCTACATTATTTATAGCCTACCTGTAAGTTTAGGACTAGCAGACCATTATCACAGTGAATGGTTAGCACAGAAGCATTCTTGTTCCAGTTCTTCTGTGCTTCATTTGAGGCAACTTCCCCCTCCCTCCATTCCTCTGATAAAGTTACAGGATAGACTTGTTTGTTTGACTGACTGTCTATGTGAGTTTGTTTGTGAAAATATTGAATAGCTATAACTGAGATAAGTCTTATTTAATTCGATTCAATCCTCTGTGATTCGTTTAATCTTACACAAGTATTCCCTAATGAACACAGTCTGGAGAGGTAAAAAACAAAACAAAAACACACGCACACACACACAAAAAACAAAAACAAAACACACACAGACAGCCACACAATAATGAAGTCATCCTCTGATTTCTCAGCACAGTATCCTCATTGTGACTCATGACCAAGTGACACTGAGTCTGAGCACATGGGTGGGTTTTAAATCATCAAATTTTTGTATTCAGCTAAAATAATCTATCTACCAAAAATAAATGGTAGGCTATTTTTAAAATAAATATGTTTTTCCATCCATCGGAGAACATATAGCCTAGCCTAACTAGAAAAAACCCTTGAAAGTCAAAGTTTAAACTTGAGATGAGTTGGCTAATGTTTAGGCTACACTACACACTACTATTTTTCCTGTTCCAGTAGCCTACCTGTCTACTCATTGTTCTTCATAACACTCAACCCAACAAGATGACTCTCCTGTAGTAGCCTAGTCTTCAAACTACTATACAACTTTATAGCTAAAGAGTTCTGGCCATGGCTCTGGTTCTGGTTCTGGTTCTGGTTCTAGCGTTATCAGCCGCCATATTGGATGTGAACGACACATCGGTTGCTCGGTTACTATGACACCTGCATCATTTGAAACGACCGTGTGTCAACTGGAGGAGGGTCTGGCAGGCGAGACTAACTGTTAGTAGACATTTTCTGTGAAGCCTTTCACGCTCTCCGTACGTTGACTACAGTGTTGTGTGTGCCGCCCTCGCCCCCGCCCCCAGCCCTTCAGCCGACGTCCTCCGCCCTTTTCTTTTGCCTCTTACGCAAAAAGCAGCGGAAGATTGTGATTTGCTGGAGTCCCCCCCTCCCACTCGGGGGGTAACTTATTACGGGAGTTAGCAGGCGGAGCCGGTTTCCCTGAGAGATAAATTGTGAGTGGTACAATTGGAGGAGTCGGGTACGAAACTGTCCTTTTGCATTTCCTGTGAGGGACGGGTAACAGTCAGTCAGGGCTGAAAGTAAACCCGGGCATCACGGTTAAATCAGACAAACCGTCAGGAAAAAAGAGGAGGATACTACCGGGGAAGCAACATGTCGGGAAATAAAGACAGCGACGGTGGATGGAAAAATTTTTTGTGGAATTCAGAGAAGGGGGAGTTTCTTGGACGTACAGGGATCAGCTGGTGTAAGTATTTTTTTTTAAATTTCACTGAACTAACGAGCACAGCTGTTGTTCATACACGACGACGGAGAGTCAAATAACCAGTGATGTACTGGAGTGGAGAGTGACTGTTGGAGATGGGCTTTTTTCTTCTCTTTTTCCCTCTCCGTGTCCTGGTCGTGTAGACAGACAGACACACAGACACAGACAGACAGACAGCACCTGTTAGAGCCCAGTGACTGTGACATGCTGCGTCGTGACTTCGGTTTTTTAATGGAGGCTGTAGGTAGAAGTTGGCCCCGAAAAATCTGAATAAACTCCTCTGTGAAACGGCTGACCTCTCAAAGTTAGCCTGCTAGACATGCTACAGGTTGGATATAGTCGCAATTAAGACCAATTAATACATATGTGTTTTATAAATCTGGAAACTCGCACTTAAAATGAATGACCCCCCCCTCCCTCCCCCTATCACACGCGTTTGCACTGACTGTGTGGTGTCATAAATTATGTAGACAAGATTTAGGCTACAATGGTCAAATGGTTTTCTGGTGAATAACGTTACATTGTAATAGGAAATGGTCGCCCGAGGCGTTGACCCCATCGGGCCATTCATTAATAAACGTCCTTTATGAAAAGGTCATCTTGAAGGACAGTGTGGTGGTGGGCCAGGACTTTTTTTTCACTGAGCCAAATGGTGAAAGTTGGGGCCGCTCGTTGTCTGCTTGAGTGGACCACCCTTTTTGAATTCAGTCTTTTTGAAGAAAAAACAGAGGGCATTTTATTTCCACCATTAATAAGCTTGGATAGCTAATCTCTGGCTGCTGTGCACAGGCCTGGTTGTTCTTCCCTCCCTTTCACTCAAACCCGAGCTTAATGGATTCAGCTCTAATCGTTTTACCAATGTTTCCAATACTTTTAAGACGAGAGCAGGCTCGCCTAATACTCCCAGCAGCGCTTGTTGATTTGATAGGATGACTGCTCTCTGTTAAATAGTGCTCTTTAAGCTCACTAAGGCGGTTTTTACGAATTCTTCAGTCTTCTTCCTTGGCTGAAACAGCCAGATTCGTCCAGACACCACTTGGTAACATGGTGCCGGGGAGCAGATCACGACTCACATGTCTCAAGGGCCGCCCCTCTCCTTCAACCACTTATTTATTTATTTTTATTTATTTCCTGGAAGATAGGAGCTGTTGCTCGGCATGTTTTCTCCAGTTTCCTCTCACTCAAACCCTCACGTTGTTTTTTCTTAGCGAAAAAGAAAAAGGGGGAAAAAAACACGGTAATCCAGCTGTAACATCGCCCTCATGGCTGCTCTGTAGTCTATAGCGAGTTTATAACGAATTTGCCGAAGCCGCTCCAGAGATGACGTTTTAAATCACCACTCGCTAACATGGTAGTCATGTTTCAGTCAGGTAGTCACGGTGTCGGCGGCATCAGTCACAGGCTCAGCGCTGCGGTGCTGTTTGTTGTCAGGCAGAGTAATGTCGCACCATGAAAGTCAGCGGTGTTGCTCTAAAAGCAACAGGTATGTCTGTGCCCTTGAGTTGCTGAACCGACCACAGCCCCTTTTTGTGGGAAAATGTCCATTACTTGGGTTAACACGACATTTGGAGCCAGTCGTTAGCGTTCGTGTTGTTTTTCTTTTAATGTGTGGAAATATGTTGAGGAAACGACGAGTAGTCAGCAGCGTGAGACAGGAGGGCGCTCATTTCTTCACCGCCCAGTGCTTCTGTGTGCTCGTGTCGTCGTGTTGCTCAGCTCTGAGCTCGTGAAGCGTGGAGGGAGGGGGGGCTCACCAGAAACCAACAGTAAAGTCTGTAGACATCAGTGTGGTGTGAATGTGCCGATGGCCCCCTTCACAAGACGCTGCAGCAGTCTGGTGGGGGAGGCGCTCTCCATTCAAACTCTTCTTGCCTTTCAACACTACCAGGCCCAGTTTCTGAGCGCAGTTCAGTGTGAATATCTGGCCTTTCTGACGACAAAATGGTGTTCACAATCACACACACATGTTCTGACACACAATTGATCTCCTGGTAGTAAAAAGCCTAATGCAGGGCCTGTGTTGATTTTAATGGGTTTAGCAACAGTCAACTGAAATGAATAGTAACTGGGGGCAAAAACACCGTCCTGTAGCCTGGCAGGCCGGTTCACCTGATTTTCACATGCACTCACGAGACGACGTGTAATTTGTTTTGCAAATACAACTTGACCATAGAACAGGTGATGATTCTTAACAAATAGCCTGTAATTCAACAGAGGGGACAAAAGACAATTAGTTTTACACACAGAAATCTTGCCACCATAGCTGCAAAAAAAAAAGCAAACCATGCTTAAACATTGGAAGCAGGTGCTGTCTGGTAGTCATGTCAACGCAAAATCAAGGGTGTCTGTCTTCGCTGTAGACATTTTGATATTGACTCTTTGCTGTTTTGCTGTCTGACACATTTCCCTGTGTCTACTGGGAGCTTTTTTTTTGGTAGTTGTGGTACGGGTCAGCATTTGACCATCGGGGACTTGTTCCTGATCTCGTGTGCTGAAACACATCGGCTCACATCTCACGTGTCTAGGAGGCGAGAGTGAGACAAATGAATCAACTCTCCATTGACAACAGTCTGTGGCAGCTGATCAAGTTGTGGCGGGGAAACCTCCGAACAAACCCGCCAAACTGGTTTCACCGTGGCTGCTACGCAAATCTAACAACAGGCAAAAGTCAGTTTGTCGAGGTGCAACTAAACAGAAAACATATCAGTCTCTGGATCCATGGTGAACTAGCAAAACCTCGTCTGTGGATGTTCTGTGATCAAATGTTGAATGAAGTTTTTGTTGAACGATTTGAGATAGGAAGGCAGGTTAAAGAGTTCATTATTAGGAGCTTTGAATGGCCACATTCCTTTTACAGAAACTAAATTAATGAACGCAACAGCCAAACCCAATACAAGAGACGCATGTGCAGTCAGGTAAACCTGTCATTGCAGTATAAGGAAATAAAAGTGAATTGCTTTAAAATGATGCTCTAGGATCAGACTAGAAAGTAACAAAGCCCGAGTCATACACTGTTCTGGAGATTCTCAGATCTGTGATAATCTCAAATAACATTTTTACCACCCCATCATTACATCACAGAGTTTTAGCATAGATGTTGTATTTTATAGTTGGAGATCAAGGACAAAATGTGATCAAAACCTAATTACTGACACACAACACAAAGGCCACAGAGAGTACAAACTCAAGTTTTCCTCCACCACCGAAATTCACTTGAAGTAGCCAAACGAGAAATGCCAAATTCAAGTTTCCCTCTCCAACAATGGCAGGAATTAAAAACCAGAGAAAGAAACAATGGGCTTGTTTTGTTCACGTAAAAGTGAGGACAGTGTTTTTCTCTGCCCAACCTGTAGTAAGTGGCGACACAGCGGGGGAAGGGGTCGGCTGTGACAGGAACCACCAGTGACTCATCTTGTTCTACTGGTATTGCAGCCCTCCCGCTGTTGCATAATTGGGTGAAATTTTGAATTGGGTAGGAAAAAGAAAACCTGTCTTTGTTCTAAAAAGGGCTTCAGTGATGGGGAAAGAAAGGGGTCACACTGAGCGGACACAGTTTTTGGGAGGATCTATTTAACACGATTCTCGAGGTTTTTGCTTTTTCGCCAGGAGGTTTTGTCCAAATGTTGATCTTTAATGCTTACAGTTCCCTTGACAATAAACTAAGTTGTTCTCCATGAAAATAAAAGCCTCCCTTGTTAAATTTAACGTCATCCGGTTCAGTTCATTAAAAAGCTGGTCTCATGATGTTTAGTAAAAGATCATAAAATAGTTATAAAGCATTGTTTTTAGTGACCAACAACAGACATTTATTTACAATGAAATAAAACAGCAAATTATCAGGTTGACATCAGACTGTTGTACTTTTGAATCTGCTTCTCATTTGGTTTATTTTTGCATTGATATTGATGATATCTCCTCTTCCCCCTACAGTTAAGATCTTCCTGTTCTACGTGATATTCTATGGATGCTTGGCTGGGATTTTCATTGGGACCATTCAGGCCATGCTGCTTACATTAAGCAACTACAAACCCACCTATCAGGACAGAGTTGCTCCCCCGGGTAAATATGTTCTTTATGTTTACTTGAACCTTACTCGGTGATCTGCTGGATGTGTCATCAGCTCAAAAAACGAAACAGATGAAGAAGGAAAGCAGTGATCAGAAAAGTTTTTGGCTGAGTGTGTGAGATAATGTGGCCGTGTGCCTGTCTCGTGTGATTATAAATAACTGTTGGGGTGTGCCTGTGAGCCGTTACTCTATCAGGAGTCTTTCTGACCTTAGATAGGTTCAGCCATTTTGTCCTTCACTCCTCTCAGCCAGTCAATGTTTCTCCCCTCAGGCTACAGGGGAACTGGTGAAGCTTACACCCATTGTGGCTGAAACAATTCATGTATGCCACGGTTTTGCGTCACAGCCTCGCGTGTTTGTATATGTATCAGTGGCCGCCAGAGTCTCCAGTTTATTCTTAATAACAGAAAAAGATTTAGTTGTGTCTCAGCTCAGAGGCCTCTAAGCCTGTTTTGCTGCAGAAAAAATTCTAATCTGTAATCTTTCGGGAACAACACCATTGAACACTGCCACACTCTCACTATGAGCGTTTCGAAATTTCCTGTAAGCTTGGAGTCAGTGTAGGTTTTTTTTTTTTTTCAAGTGCCCAACCTCGACTTGTTTGCACAGCACATGCTCTCTCTACCCTTGGCGGTATTTTTAGCAGCCAGTGTAAATGAGTGGCTGCATGCACACGGGTTAGTTCTGCCGTTTTGTCCGTCAGCCGTCCACGGCTGTTGACAATGACAGAGAAGCCCGGCAAAGCAACAAAGTGAGTGTGTGGAGCCGAGCGCTCTGAGCTCAAGTGAGTTTCCAGTAGTGGCACGATAAAGGAAGCAGAGAGTGGTTAGGTTTTTTTTGTTTTTTTTCTCTCTCTCTCTTTTTAGAGCCCGCCTCTCACTCTGAGGCTAAAAGTTTCCATTGTGAGAGAGACACACGTGAGAGTGGATGGGTGGGGACGAGGGATTGGTGAACTTTCACAAGGCACCACTGAAATTCTAATGACTAAACGCTGGTTCCCTCTCTCCCCGCTGCACGCACGACTCCGGGCTCGCTCATAACTACGGCAACAAATAAACAAATCCACCAGTGAACCTGGAAAAAAGGTTCACAAACGTCTCCTTTCCTCACGCTCCCTTGCCCATCTCATTCTCCTCATGCCACGCCTCACTGAGGCCTTGTGCACAAGGTCTGTGGAAAATTACTGCTATAAAGAGCTGACAGAGACCATCTGAGGAAATCCCCAAGACCCTACATTGTGTTGTCCTAAGATAATAGACAGGGACTCTCTGGGGCCCACAAAGAATAGCTTGCACGAGACACAGTGTGGCTTCTGTCAGGAAATTCACTTCTTTCCACAAACAAAAGGAGTTTTATACTGGTTCAAACTGTTGTATTTAATTCTCTTTAAAGTCAATACATTGCCCTTAAAGTTTGTAGTATTTTAATCAAACAACTTTCTGTTTTTCAGGTCTGTCACACACCCCACGCTCAGAAAAACATGAGATTGTTTACAACAGGACTGATGCAAGTTCATATAAGAAGTACACCGACAGCATGGATAAGTTGCTTGAAAATTATGAAGAAGCTAACCAGACTGATCAAAAGAAATATGAAAACTGTGGAGGCAAGTATAAGCCAATCATCAATCAGGGACTGTCATACTCTCTGGCTGATCCCTGATGGGTATGTAACAATCACCAATCAAGATTTGTTACTCATACGTACAGCCCATTAACTTGATTCTCATAAAAAACAGCACCTTCATGTTTGGGAAATGTCATCTTAATTTCTTTATACAAATAAGCGTGTGTTTGATCGTCTTGAATGTTTCTAATGTGTCTTTTTTTAAAAAAAAAATTTTTTTAACCTTTGTAGAGGTACCCAAGACTTACATTGATCGTGGACCTCTGGAAAGTGGCGAGGGACAGAGGTCAGCCTGTCGTTTCAAGAGGACCTTGCTTGGGGACTGCTCAGGATTGGTTGATAAATCGTACGGCTTTGCGGCTGGAAAGCCCTGCCTCATTGTCAAGCTCAACAAGATCGTCAACTTCAGACCACGGGTAGGTGATTTCAGCATTCACACTGATAAATTTGACACTTCACAAACTGCACATATTGGTAAAAATACACATACAACAACAACAGAGATACACATTATATGTCATATGCTAATTGTAATTTTTTTAAAGAACATTTCTTTCTGAATATCAGTCAGATGTTGAATTTCTCTTTGAGCCTGCCTATTTTCAACTCATTTTACACACAAAGTGCAATGCCTCTACTGTTATATCAAATTATATAGAACCTTTGGTGGCCCGGTCTGGGGTCGAATGCTAAGGGATCTTAAGCTGTGGCATCAGGAGCATCTGGACTTTCATGTCAACCTCCTATTTAAACAAGATCCTTCTCACTTACTTACCTAGTGAAAAAAAGCAACAGACACGTCAACAAACCACTGGCAGAATGCTCCAACACCGGCGATAGTACACTGTTCAGCTAATTTTACAGGATCTTATTTCACTCGCTCGTGAACCTGGCCTGACACTATGAAAGCTGGTCGTCTGACCTCGCTGGAGTAGAGCATGAACGCTCCAAAGTTGTAAGACGGGATAGGCGACTAAACTGTCAGCAGGTAGAGCTGCACAATGAGATTTTTTAAGAGAAACGTTCAGAACAAAGAAGAGTCCTCGTTACGCCGCCTTTGCTTGTTTACACTGACCCAAACAAAGTGATTTTTAGATAGCTGGTCCAGGATCAGCAACCAGAGGTGTCACGTGTAACACGACGGTGCTGGCATCCCACCCGCCCACTCACCCTCTCATAGAGATGTTGGTCCGGCTCTGCAACCCCCCACCCCAACACACGCACACACACACACACACTCCACGGTCCTAGTTTTTACACAGAAGGAGGAGGAATAACAACCCGCTTTAAAGTTTCACTGCTTTAAAAGTCTTTTACACGGTTTAAATAAATAAACTAAATTCATACTAATTGGTGTGAACCACTTTTAGCAGCATCAGGTTGTGTTGGTGATCAAACCTAACTTTACAGCCCACTCATCAACCATTCTCTTTTGTCAGGCTCCCGCTAGCAACGATTCACTCCCAGAGGCTCTGCAGGGCAAAAGCCTGGATAACCTGATCCCCATCCACTGCAAAAATAAGGTATGTTCAAAGATGACAGCATCCGCCCACCATGTACTGGCACTTATATACTGGGATGGAAAGGTTTAGATTTTCAATCTAATGTCATCTTATCATGTTTGCAGAGAGAAGAGGATGAAGGCATGGTCGGAGAGGTCAAGTACTTTGGCATCGGCGGCGGTTTCCCCCTCCAGTATTACCCATACTACGGCAAGCAGCTGCAGCCTCAGTACCTGCAGCCTCTGGTGGCCATTCAGTTCGCCAACCTCACCGTGACCAAGGAGATCCGCATCGAGTGCAGAGCATACGGAGCAAACATCAACTACAGCGAGAAAGACCGCTATCAAGGACGTTTCGATGTTAAGATCACCATCAGCTCATGACCTCAGCCATGACACGCACTCTCATTTTAAAAACAAATAAAATGTAGAGAAAATTAAAGAGTTCAGATAAAACACCACTAGTCTTTGAACATTCATAATATACAGGACCTACGCTTAATCCGTGTGCTTTACACTAGCTTTTCTGTGTGTTTGTCGAGGGTTAGTATGTAAAATACAAGAGTAGCAATAGCAAATATTTATTCTACTGTAAATGAAAATATTCCTTGAGCCATGGGATGTGTTCATCTATTACTGTAAAACCGCAATTCCACTACTGATGTGTTTCTGTCCCCAAAGTATTTCATCCTAATGTGGTTTCTATATATTTTTGGAGTGTCCAGTGCTGTAGTCTAGTCCTGTTGTAATCTCTTCGTCTTATGTCAGCTTTAGTGGTCCAAGGTGTGTGCGTGTGCGCGTGCGCTCGTGTCTGTGTGCAGGTGTCTTAGTTTATGTGAGTGTGTGAAGTGCGTGTTAATGTGCTCTGATTAACTGAAATACTAGCATGGTACTCTGAACCTTTAAGGCCCATGTATGAGTAAATGACTGCGCTCCATGGAATCTCTTCTTTCTTCTTTTTTTGATTGTTTCTTTATTCAAGTTGTTAAAAGTTGACTGTGGAAGGATACATTTGTACACCTTTTCTTTGTTGCTCACCTTAGCTGTAGGATATGGTTTGATGACATTTCTGTTTGATATTCTTACATCTTGTTCATTCTTAATTCATAGTGTAGAGCTTTGTGGGTCCAGCCTAGAAGACTGTCACCTCCATGGAAACAGTGGCAACTCAGTGCTTTGAAATCTGTTTTGCTGGAGACATCACATGACGTGATGCTACTTACTATTGAATGTTTTAGCCATTTTCATGGTGGAAGAATTTTATATTTATGCAGTTGTACATTTTTTTCAAAGTGTAATGTATGAATCCAATACCAAAGTCGCTGGTCATAAAGTTAGAGAATATCAGAGGCAATGCAGTATCCCGTGTAATAAGATGTTTAGTTGGTGTGAAATACTTAATTCAGTGTTGAAGATCAAAACACTTGTCAGGAGTCTGCTCTTGTCACTTTATTTAATCTGCATAAGGCTGAAACAATAAAGAGAAAAATGAGACAACTGTGAAGTCTTTGAGTCCGGAGTAAACATGTTTTTCTTGTTCGCATTCACCCATCCAAGATCTTGAAGAAATACTGCACCTGGAAGAGGAAATGAAAATTAATTACCCGGCCTTCAGAATCAAAACAAAACATCAAAGTATCAGCCTCTGTTCTCTCTGTCATAACACAACAGTCGGAGTGAACTCGCCTCCGTACAAGCCTTTCTTGGTCACTATGTCCCCGTCTTGGGAAAATGGCTGCTCAGTCAGTCACAGGCTAATGTTTAACAAGGAGGCATTTGTCCAGGCCACAGATCAGGAGTTTTTCCTGAACAATGACGCTCAATGGGTCAGACCCACTCCCTGTTAAACAATGGTTTTGTTTCAAATTCCTCTTGCCATTCTTGTTCTCCTCAAAACCAGTGTGATCTAAGGTTGCCCCGAGCCCACAGAGCAGAGTCATGAGACTCGGCTTCACACTGTCGAGGGGGTTTTGTTCTTGGCTAAACACAAGGTAGTTATGCATGGACTGGAAGACAATGAGGAAACCATTTGCGGGATCAGAGGCACTTCACAGATGAAATAACGTGGGTGCTCTCTCTAGTACATGGACAGCACAAGCATGTGTGTGTGTGTATGTCACTGAAATGCCACCCACCTCCAGAACACCATCCTCAGGGAGGTCTGTGCAGTGGACTGCGTTTTTCACTTTGTCTTTACCGTAGAGAGCACGCAATGTGGTTGGACGAAGATGTCGTGCAATTTCCTGTTGGGTAAAATAAAAAACATCTGGATTGTGATTCCTTTACTAATAAAACACTGAAAAAATCATTTTTTTTAGGAGCGTTCAGCTTGAAGAGCACAGACGACACAGATGAAGACAAGGGCAACATGTTTCATTGCAAATATCAAATTAACACAATAGTGACTTCTGAGACAGAACATCCTGTACTGTGGTGTGTGAGCAGAGTGATTACTCAGCGGCTCAACATGTGATACTGGACAGGAAATGACAAAACTCTGACACTCAGCAAACTTCTCACACACTGACAGTCAGGAGACAGATTAGCACAACCTCCACTTTACAACTCATGATGTAAGAAATGTTGGGCCGAGCCCGAGCACTGTCTGAGGAAATAATACTACAACAGGTAGTGATGTATTACCTACGGTCCTACTAGGATTACTAGATCATTACCATGTTGTTATTATACCACATTTCAGATTAGATTTTTATTAGTACATAATGATTAAGTTCAAACGACACCTCTACAGCTCCATATAACTCCACTCCGCCTTGGGTGACAGTCATCATTTCCATACATTTTCAGATGCACTCATAACGACACACCCAAAATAAGGTGTCTTACATCTCAGCACGCCTCTGAACTTCTGCTTTCCGTTGCTCATGAAGAGTTAGTTAGTTAGTTAGCACTTCTTCTTCGGGCGGCAGCTTGGTCTGGAGCGCCTGTCTATTTCCTTTCAACATCAGACACTCCCAAGGTCAAAGCTGGGCTCTCTTGCCCTTTGCTACTCTGTGCCGGGAAACACAACCCTCCCACAGGGTCCACCATCAGGGGAGGAACACTATGGGAATAATTCATTCTCTGAAATGACTATTAACTCAGAAAGGAGTGCAAAGGTTATGTAACATATAGTACTTGTTTAATGTTTGATACATTGGGAAAAATGAGTCATGTGAGATTTTGCTGTTTTGAAAAAAAAGTTTTATCTTTAATGAGCAGTAAGGCCAACATCAAAGAAAATACTCTCCCACTGCCCCGCTTTGATTTAAAAATACATTTGTATATCCCCCCCACCCAAAAGAAAAAAAAAGGTTGGTTTTGTCTTTGTTTCGTGAACTATAGAAAGTGGCAGTGGTGTTGCGGCACTGGGATATTTCCTGTGACAAGTTCTTTATCCTGCGGTGGTTTATGGAGGACGCATACAAAAGGCAGGAGTGAGTTTCAAGGTCGTAAATCAACTTGGCCTTCCCCTCAACGCGACTCAAAGCTAAAAACTCATGAACAGCAAGCCTCCTGCTTTAAATGACTATAATATGCAACACTTAACTGACTGTGAAAGAAAAATATTCCACAGTTCAAGGATCATGGGAACTGTAGATCACCAGGGAACTGTGGCTCAACTCGGTTCTATTACAGCGTTTTTCCAAAGCATGTAGCATTGTGTATATGCTATCTTATGATGTTCAATTAGGAAAATCATTATGGAGCATTTGACTATTACAGTGCCAAGAATGTACAAAACCCGACACTTACATCGGATTTAATGTTTGTTTTTTTTCCCCCAAATATGTGCAACTCTGAAAATGTCTGACTGACTCTGTGTGAGTGTTGAAAAAGAAAAAAATCTTAGTAAAACTTTCAGTAATAGCTGCTTCTGATTGGATAGACAATAATCAGGAAACAATAAAACAAACTGTGAAAAAGGAAAATATCATGCACAAGCATTTTTGATTGGTAAATGGCAGCCATGTTTTCAACTGGTCAGACTGTCATGATCTTCAGAAGATGAATCCTGCTCACTGACTTGTCATCAGTGCAGCGTTTTTATGACTTCACTTCATAGTTTATGACTCCTTTGGTAATTGGCAACTGTTCTATTCTATCTAAGATGGTTATCGTAGTAAACACAGTAGCTTCTTGGCATGAGCATTTTAGCACTGTCACTGTCAGCTCACTGAAGATGGCTTTTAACTCAAAAGGACGACTGTGTCTTCATACATCCTCTGTGAGCTGATAGCATGGCTGTTGGTGTTGTTCTATCAGTTGAGCGTCATTATCAACGGTGAAGGGCGGAGACCAAACAATGTGGTATTTCAAATATCTTGCTAAATAAATAAATCTTGGTATTGCCGTCCTATGGTGTTAGTAATCCAAGCAGTTACAGCAGCAGAACTCCTGTTGTGGCTGCTCATCTCAGAATCTCAGAATAAAGGATACAATCCTGTACGACCTCAGTGTGTGTCCCTGGAGGCTAAATACAGCATCCTGTGCGGAACTATCTACAAAATGGATCTGACCAGGTAGCTGCATGTCATTTATGTGCCACATGACACATCAGACTTAAGCCAAGGATGGCAAAGGGGAAATTAAGGGGGGGATCTACCTAGAGATAAAAGAATTCTTTGCAAAGCACTGTTCTCGGTAATTGCATTAGTTACCCATGAGTGACCTGCTGTCAGTGTTTAATTTGATTTTAATGGATCCCATAGTGTGCCGGACTGATGATCACGTAACAACTTCAGCCTTTTGTGGACAGAAACGGCCATGGAGGAGTGACCTGCTGGTTACATGACTGTCCCAGAAATCAAAAAGTCTCACGTCTTGATCCTTCATGCACTGCTGACTATGCAACTTTTCTTTTTTTTTTTCCAAACCCACACTTCACTCCGGACCGTGCATCCACACATACATACAGAGCTTCTAGTTAGAGTGACCAACTGCTGGGGGGGATTTAAGAACGACTTACAACTTTGACACAATGAAAGAGACAAAGATTTCTGTACACAACAGACACAAAACTGTGTATATGTAGATATGAATACATGTAAAACGGTAACACTTTATAATAAGTACACACTATTAAGCATTAGATAAGCATTAATAAATACTGAATTCTTCATTTATAACTAATAACGCATGGATACTCATTAGAATGTAGTTTATAAATGCAGTTAGAGCTTATCAGTGATGAGTAAAACACTTTTAACTGTGTTTATAAACTACATACATATGAGTATTCATGTGTTACAAATGATGAATTCAGTATTTAATGGAGGATTATTATTCATAAGTCTTCTTTTTATTTGACCATAAATGTTTAATGTGGCTCTGATGACCATCTTCTATTCCTCTTGCCTTAATTACCTCGTACTGTTTTTATCCTTTTACGACCATCACTACAACAGCTAAGACTACTGTCACACCTCTTGATTTTTATTGCACATAATGACCGACCAGATAAAGAATCTACGCCTTTGAACAAAATGTCACATGTACACACACACACACACATGCAACATACTCTTAAAGGGACAACGAGGAGTTTCTATTCGGTTATAAAAAAGTCTCACGTTAATGTGGATGAATCTCCACTACCCACACTTGTTAATGGCTCCATTTTCGATAAATATATCGTTTTGTCTCTATCGTTATTTTGTTATTATTAGTGGTGGCGGAAATGCTGGTCGAGCCAAGCAGCGTTTCCTTCGTGGCGAGTCATGAGAATAACGCAGCCGAATCGCCGTTTATGGTCGAAACTACGACGGTATGTGAACCTCTTTGAACCTCTGACTTTAATTCTTGATGAATGAAAACATGAGTCCGTCTTGCGCCGGTCAAAGAATTTTACGGTGCGCGCATAGGCTCATAAATGTAGTGTGAAAACGCTTCACTTTTCCAAAACTCCTCGTTGTCCCTTTAAATCTCAGTGGAAGCTTTTCACAGTTCCTTCTACAGTAGTTGTATTTTCTCTTAAACAGCAACATGCTTTTGTTTTAATCTGAGTCAGTCAAGGTACATTTGAGTTCTTCTTAGATGCATCTCATGACAGTAATGTAGTGCGCTAAATTTAGCACAGTGGCCACCAGCGGTAGCTAATATCCTTTTTCCACAAACGCATTACATAGATACGTTGAAAATCAATACGTAAAGCATGTTTTGTCTAAGCCTCGTGTAACAGGAAACTCAGGCCTATTTGATCAAATCTTACATTCATCATCTGCTGTGAGACAAAGTGAAGCAACACTGCACTACCTGCCTGTAGTTACGGTTTTATTACATTTAGAGTAAACTTAAATAAATAGATGAACAAATAAGTAAAGAAAACAGTACACAAGAGGGTAGAGAGTCCAGGCTGGGCCAGGGCTGGCTCACAGAGGACCGTTGTGTCTGTCCACTCTGATATCAGGACACATCACAAGACAGAGCGCAATCTCATGACCGGGTGAATGAAAGGCAAGGCAGCTCAGGGTGTGGAGGTGTGAATACATTAGGGTCCTTGTGAGATATAAACGGTCTAGTTGAAGACTTAACATATCTACAGTCTTATACTTTGATGTTTCTGGTCTCTTCACAATTAAAATCGACTCAGACACGATAAACTGTGGGGTTTGAGGTTCATTAATCCAGCCATCCAGCTGCACAGTCACGTGCTCATTCACACAAGACCTGTGTTGTTTATAGATTAGTCTTTAGTCAACTGGAATTAATCAATAGCCTATTCTTATCACAAACAACTGACCCTTAACTATTAATACACAGTCTGACCTGTACATACAGACTGAGAGTGCAGTGATTGTCCTGTCCAATCTGTCGGCCTGATAATGATGGGTGGAATGTATCTGAAAAGAAAATGTGCTGTACTTTGGTACTATCTTGTCAGAACAATGTAACATGGAGCCACACATGCCCTGTTGGTGACCTCATCAGATGGCCTCCAACACACTGGTCTAGTTTACGATTTCTCTCCTCTGAGATTTCAGGGTGCTGCTGTGACTCTCCACTTATCTCATGTATGAAATGTCTGAGCTCCACTGAACAGGGAGGAGTGCTAATGTTTAGATTCTTTGTCAGATACCACTGAGGTGAGTCTGAGGTCACAGAGTGATGAAACTCCTCAACCTCCCACTAAGTCAGTAAAGTCTGAGGCAATCAAAGAGGTCACAGAAGATGAAAACAAGATAAAGCAGCTGAGAGAGAAAACAAACAGTTCCAATTTCAACATTAAAATGTTTAGAGCTGCAATTATAATGCCACAACCCAAATCTTGTGCTTCACTGTGTTTTTGATGGACAGAAATGTATTCAGTCATAAAGCTACATGAAGTCAAAGGGCCTTCCAGTAAGTATTAACTGGTAAGGAACCAAACCACAGCCAGCACTGAAGAGGGTAGCTAATAAAATAACAGAGGGCGGTAGCAAAGGTTTAATTATTTTGGCATCAGTGAGCTGTGGTGTAGTGTCATGTGACCTGGAAATCATTAGCTAATTAACAAAGGCTTCTCCTGCTCTGTGGCTGCAATGCCAGTAACATTTTGACTGTGGCCCGGGAGGAGTGATGATTAAGCACAGAACATATAATAAACACAGTACTTGATTAAAAAAAAAACACAAACAGAGGAAAGGCTGAGTCACGGACAAATGCTGAACTTGTGGAGGAATTGTGCCTGTGTGTGTGTGTTGTACCTCTTTTTCATGGTAACAACCCAGTGATTGGAGGCAAAGCCTCTTATCATTAGATTTCACATCACGCACTAACGCAGCCCTACAGCGCTGGTTACACTGTGCCCAGGAACATGCACGCACGTGTTCACACACAAACACCAGCAAATCTTCAAAATGTAGACTAAACAGGGACCTATGGGTCTGACTGGGGTGGATGACTGTATCCCAGATTCTACAATGAAATCTGAGCTCTGAAGATGTGACTGGGCTTAAACAGGGCTACAAGACAGAGGGACTGCCACATAATAACCTGTACTGGCTCCTTCTACACTCACAAATGAAAATATTCTCTGAAAGACTAAAACAAGACAGTAAAAAACAATGACTCCTAATTGCTTGAGCTTCCACAGGAAAAGAAATAGCTTCTTTTTTTAGGAGAACTTGACTACAAGATTGTTTCATTAGTTTTAGCAACATACTGTATATATATGCACCAAATAAACTAGCATTTAATGAGAACATGTTTTCTGCTGCCTCTCTCTGACTCTGGCATTTGGAAAACTCCAACAGGATGATGGGTGAATAATCAGTTGCAAATGATACATTGATTTTGACCAATTTTAACACATGACCTTTTACTTGTAGTGCAGAATCTAGAGAGGAAATAGGAGAGGATGTTTTGACTCACTGGATCGGCGGGCCCACAGAATTGCCTGAATGTCTGTGGCGCGTCTGTGCCGTTGATCTCTAGGACCATGCAGGGGCCAGAACACAGCTCGGTCACCATGCTCTGCAGGGAAGTGAAATACAGTCAAATGTGTTGAAACTTTAATAAATGAAGATTAACTGAATACTGATAATGATAATATGCAATGACAATACTCGATTTGGCTATATTACAAACTCTCACACTCATCTGATCCTGTCAAAGGATTACGTATTGTATGTATTTCTATTGTTATCTAAAGTAACAATTTACAGAACCATAATGCAGGTACTTAACATGATGGCACAACAACGCAGTGTTTATACTCACGGGATAATCTGCAACAACACCTTTGTAGACTTCAAAGAACTCCTCAGCATTTGCCTGGTCCACATTGAACTGTGAAAAAAGAAGATATTTATCTAATTGAATTTTTTTTTTAAAAAAGGGCACTTTGAGGGATTTTTTCTTGTAATTTCATTATAGACCTTTTGTAATTTTACATTGAATAAATCCAAACTAATATATCAAAAATACGAGCTCATATTCTTTTATTTTATTCCTTTTAGTGCCCAACACGCTCTGCATGATAAATCCCTGATTGATTTATTTTTGTCCTACGGCCCAGACTGTGCATCACATCTGATTTGGCGAAACAAATGGACTGTGAGAGGTCACTGTTTGCAGCAGTGACGCTGACTTCAATTATGAGGTCAGGCTGGAGCAGAGTAAATCAATGGAGTACACATATTGGTTACATGAGTATAGTTAAGATATATGAGTGTAGGAGCAAATTACATTTACTTTAAAAACTGATTTACATGAACACCGTCAAATGATGTAATGCTTAGAAAATGCATGATGGGTCTGCAAGAGCAAAACACAAGAACATGAGAATTATGTGTTAAACATTTACCATCTGAAGGGCTGAGATTTCAAACCCAGCTGCAGATATGGAGTTGAGGATCTTGCCAGTCAGACCTGTGAACACATCAAAGCTGTAACTATTTATGGTCTTTTATGAGTTTACATAAACCGTCAATTCAGGTGCTTAGTGCTGCAATAAACAGTTCGATGCGGTGCTTTGGCAATAATCCAAGTTATTATTTCATTTTTGTCAAGGAGCTACTGCAATCCTACTGTTCAAATAAAAACCTTATCATATGTTGCAATGACCTAAGACCACAGTGTCTCCTTTGCGCAAAAGCACAGTGAGATTGTCTTACGGATGTCCTGACTGTTAGAGGACGAGATATATTATTTTTGTCCCCACTTCACAGAGACAGCGTCGCACATCTTGTCGCTGTGGCTGTGCATTAATGTAAAAAATGGTGCGGTGGCAGGGACAGAGGAGCAGCGGTGACAGTGAAGGTCAGACGGCTGCAGACGCACATAAATGACAGAGGGCGCCAGTCTCATAATCTCAGTCTAACATCCTGATAAAAAGGTGGCCTGTGCACTCGTCAGCCAAGTGTCTACATTTTTTCCATTAATATTAAAGGCTGGCGTGTGGAGTCACGCCTCTCTGTTTGGGACCGGGTGTAGACTAGTTTGTCTCATTGGGGTAATTAGTTGGTCCGGTTACATGTTTATCAGGTGAGTAACCACCTCCTGAGTCCTCCGTGCCCTCTCCAGACAGACTAGGATAGGCACACTCTCAACGCAGCTCCCAAAAGCAGCTGGTGCTGTTGCTAGGTGATCCTATTCTGGGTGCCTGGCAACAGAAGCTTCTCTATTCCAGTCATGTCTGATTGCATTTTCAGTCACAACTTCCTTTGTCGCGGCTGTGATTGGCTGCAGCCCCCGTACACATAGTGTATGTTAACCTCTTAAATGATCCTCCAGGGAAATCAAAGCAAGCTTTTTTGTTTCTATTCGTCTTTGAACCGACTTAAAGCCTCAGCTTGAGGTCAGCTCGCTTAAACCCCACAGACTGAGTTTCTATTTTTGTCTCAGACCGCAGGTGTCAGATCATGACTGATGGTAAACACACTGCATGGTCACATTAAAATTTATGGCCTTCCAGTGATGTAACTCCGACCCAAGAATCAGATAATGTGAATGTAACCTCTCGCAAAGCCGAAATGTTTACATGGGCTTAGTTTGTGCGTGGTGCTGTGATACCTGGAGACTCTGCAAAAGCTGAGTGTGGAAGACAGAAGCCAGATCAAGCAATACATTATGTAAATTCAGTGTACAACACCTTTTTCATCTCAGGAATTGTGTCTGGATGTTTTTTTTTGGTAGTACAGCAGGACTTTAATTACTGTTTCATCCACAATGTTTTTGCAACATGAATGTCAAAAGACAAATGGCAATGCAGCAAGTGTGTGTGTGTGTGTGTGTGTGTGTGTATGAATGGGTCATAACCATGTCGTTGTAAAAGAGGGACTGTCAGTTATAGTGTAAACAGTACAGCCCACTTGAGGTGATGCAATCCAAATACCTACCAGGCTGGCAGCACAAAGGAAGATTGTGTTTACTTTGTAAGCTTACATAAATGCCTCCTATGACAAAAGCCTACAGTGGAAATATTCAAATAAAATGTACTTGAATGTTAAAAAATAAAACATGTCTTTAACAGCAAACTGCTGAAAGCATCGGGCTGAATGAACAGCTGTTAATATTTTCTAAAACAAAACTGAATGACTAGGGAAGGGAACTTTTGACAGTTACAGCACCGATACTAATAAATGGGAGTTATCATTTATAACCACTAGCACACCTGTGTACTCCCCGTTTTGTAGGAATTTAAAACTGTTGCTGGTTTTGAGTTTAGCAGTTGCTCAATTATAACCTGCAAAAACAAGCCTGTCCATACTTGTGTGGGTCTTTAATAGGTCTATTCTCATCGAGCTTTCTCACAGCAGACTCTTTAACTTGCCATAGCAGGAAAGTGAACAACAGCAATAAGATCAATTATGACACCATTCCATGTAGGTGCGGCAGAGAGCGGTGCCAGTGAGCAGCATGCAGAGAACCACGGTGTTGGCAAACCTAGTTATCATGCTGGCACAATGAGGATTAAAGATTGAAATTAAAAATTGAGAGCTCTTAACTCAGCAACATTAATATGGTGTCAATTCTGCTTGGTCCCTTTTATCATAGTTTTCCGCTCAGATGTTCCTATTGAATAAATATTAAAAAATAATAAAGGCCTCTCCAAACAGCATGTCCTTTCATCTTACAATGTTAATTGATTTTTCAAAAGAAGGGTTCACATAGTGTAGACAAGTGTTTTTGGAACACAGAGAAGCACAAAGAGGAAGCACAATGCCTGTATATACTTTTGAGACTAAATGTAAAGCTAGTTCAAATCACATGCCATAATATTACCACTAAGAATAGGTACTGGAGTTCAAATCAGGAGGACCATAGATCAGATTATGTTACATGGCAGCATGGTTCATTTTAATGCACTGCGTTCGGTCTTATATGTCCTGAACCAGTCCAGTCAACAATTTTTTGTGTGCATACTTCGGCTCCGTGCAGAGAATTGCAAATTTCACAGGTCAGAGCTCTAGTGGCATGCTCCATGAACAGGGATCAAGGCAGGGATTTGGAAAAATCCAAAGCCAAATTTGGTCACCATGTAGTGCCTTTGTGGGACCGAAAACACGTTAACAGCCATAGGTGGAAGGGCTTATACAAGCCAGTACTTTTCACACTGCAGCTGGTTGAATTACAGATCAACAGACAGATAGAAGTAAATGCATGTGTACTATGGATGTAAATAATCTTGAGATGCAGATACCGTTGAGTAGACTTGTGCTCCTTACCTTCTGATATGGCATGAGGTTTGATGATGCAGCATGTGCAGTCTGTATAGATAGCTGTATTTGAGGGACCGTGCCCAATTGTGGATGGGAAAAAATATTCAAGCTCCTAATAAAACAAAGAAACAGGAAAAAAAAACTCATAAGGTCACAATATGTGGCATTCGTTGGAGCATGGGCTACGACGGCCATGTGAACATGAATAGAGGCTTAATGTCATTACTCTTGCTGCTGCGGTAAGTGAGTCAGAGCCATGTCCAACATTTTTGATGCCATCTGTTCCAAACTGGGCACGGACACTCTGCGGGGCCTCCCTCCGTGCCACAGCAGAGTCTGCAGGTCCCAGGAGCCTCCTCCAGACAGACACAGCCTCATCACCCATCAGCTCCATGGCAACCACAGGCCCAGAGGACAAAAACTGCACAAGGTTACTGTAAAATGGAGCATTCGTTTAACCGCAGTACTTACCAGCTGTACCAGGTCAGCTGCATTAAATGTGTCTACATGTCACTACAGGATCACTGTCACAGGTTCAGTTTATCACACTGACCAGTCACTGAAAAACCCTCATGTATGTTCATCTCTGCTCAAAACTGAAAAAATCATTTACACAGACACTCACTTGAAGAAAGGCTTTGACTGATGCTCCACATAAAAGTCTGTCGCTTGGCTCCTATAAGAAAACCATAAACCATGCAGTTATTGGCTGTCCAAGGTAGCTTATGGTATCGACTGTGTACCAAACCAACAAAAACATTTACACAGGTCAGTAATATTTTACAATTACATTAACAGAACTGGTTCCTACTTAGTGTGTGAGATCTTACCTTCTTAACCATTTGGTAAAAGACAATGATTCTGAGATGATATTAAAATAAATCCCCGCCAATGATAACTTCAGATTTATGAGGGAAAATTACGGGGCTTCAGCAGCCTTGGGGGATAGGTCTCGTATTTTTAGACCCACTGTTTTTCCCACCAGAATTTAATTCCTGACAGTGTGGAGAGGGCTTAGAGACTATTATGTTAGCTGACAGAAACGGCAGCACAATTTCCTAGTAATTCTGCATTAAGTTTTTGTTTCATAGCAAAAACACACAATAAACTTACCGGTAGTTGGTTGTATTATGGTCACAAAAGTTAGTAATTTAAGAGAAATAAAAATAAAAAACTCTATTTAGACGCAGGTTGATTTTTTAGTACAATGTTGCACAGTTATGTGAATAAATAAAATATAAAATGAAATAGGGCCTGGGCACGTTTTTTTTTTTGTGTGTGTGTGTAATTATATTCTAGTCTGACTTGTTTGATAATTATTATTATTACAGCATGAATGAACACCTAATAAAACAGTCAGCAAGTAATTAAAAGCAAACCTTGTCTGGGCTGTGGAATACCATATGTTCCTAATGTGTGTGTGACAGCAGAGCCATCCATCTGTTTGTGTGAGGATACCCACACCAAACAGCCTGTCTGCTTCTTTGACAAGAGGTTCTCTGATATATTACCAGACTGCGACTTGGAGTATTATTAGACGGTGGCCAGTGAGGTGTTTGACCTTACCATGTAAGCTTTGTCATTTTGGCTTTGGTCACAATCAAGTTGGAGGAGTATATCAGTTCAAGGGCATCTCCGATCTTGGTAACAACATCTGGCTTTATCAAAGCAAGAGTTCTTGAACAATGAAGAGAGGACAAAACAAAGAACATAAAGAGGAGAAATGCATCAGTATCTGAGAGAACAATATCTGACATTACAGACAACAGGAGACATGACATCTCACACCATAGAGAAACACTTCTGCATTACAGGAAAGTAAATTTATGTAAATTCGCAAAGTGTTTTAGATAGGGTCCTGTATTATAGCTGAATATGCATTAGATAAAAGGGAAATTGTGGTTTACCAAATGCTGACAACTAGTTCTAAGTTGTTGGCCAGTTCTGCAGTTTTTTTTATCAAACAAGCAAAAAGGAATGTATTATGAATTATAGTAAAAAGTAAATCTTATATTATATTGTGTGTTTGATCAGAACAGATCTGTTATTTGGCAGATGGAGGTTGATGAGGATGAAGCATACTCATAATACTGTATCTAACGACAGAAAATAACTTTTCATCAAATGATGAAAATAAATGTAGTTAATTGCAGCTTACACAAAACATGTTACAGGAAATCAAGAAATACAATGACTTTTATTTAATCAATTTAATTAACAATTTAACCACCATCTTCACCGCTCTGGAGACTGAGTTTTTTTTTGTGGCAGCGAATATGGTTTATGAGTATTTTTTGCATAAAGATGGATTTAGGTTAAAATATATAGATACATAAATAAAGATCACATTTGGATTTAAATTACAAACAAACCTGTGAGGCATATAACTGGTGAGGATAATACAAATTTATAACAGCCAAAACAATCATACCTTTCATTTTTGCTGCCAAGTTTGTTTGCCGTGTACTGGTCCCCATATTCAATCAAACTAAGCTGCCGTGAGAAAACATTCACTCGATTCCCAACAAACAGGTCCTCTTGGTGGACGTCCTCACATTTGGTCCTTCTCAAAAATATCCGCTGGTTCTTAACATCAAACTGCAAATAAAAATAAACATTTCAGTTATTTTTCTTAAATGAATGTGATAAATACTATACCATATTCTGGCATTTATACAAATGTCAAGTACTCACAAACTCAGCAATTAAATCACATACACTCCAAGGCTGTCAATGTCGTGTACATTTTTTTGATGGAAAGAATAAATCTGCATCTTACCCTACCAGTCTCTTTAAATCAAACATTCTGATTTAAATGCTAAAAGGCTTTATACAACTGTCTTGTTTTTCTAAGTAGTAGTAGTAGTTTTCTAAATGAATTATTTATCAATTGAAATATTAAATGTCTACCATTTCCACTGAGCTATCTTTGGGGTAGTAGAACAGTTGGTAGCGACGCTGGAGAGCTGCAATAGGGTCATACCACTCAGCAAGAAAGGCGTAGCGTTCCTCCTGAAAAAGACAAAGGATGGCTCAAATCAGATGAATATGGAGGCACAAATTAACTCATCAGACTGGTTTGTAAACATGAAAGAGGTATCAAAATGCTGATTGAAACCATGAGGCTCAGATACTAAATTAAAACTTTTATGTGAAATTGATTTGTTTAGTCCTCAGTCTAAATTACTGTCACCCAAAAGGTTTCATAATTACTCTCCCTAGGAACAAGGAAAAACAGAGTCCAAACAATTTAACTTTGCACCAGAAACTATAGTCTGTGTCAGTGGGCCTTTTTCTTTTGCCATGTTTTAGTCAATGTACTACAACTCATGTACTTTACATTATAGGTAATTATTTTCAATGAGTGCTTTTATGTTTCAGGTTTTTCAGTGTATCTTTACAAACTTCTAGCTTACTTCCAGCTCATTTGTTAGCACTGTCACATCGCAGCAACAGAGGTCTGTGTTTGGCTTCCTGCACCCTCTGTGCAGACAATCACCATGGCAGCTCTAATTTCCTCCCACAGTCCAAAGTCATGCGGACAAGGTGAACAGAAGACTTTATTCTGACTCTGGTCTGAGTGGGTTTGAATGTGTTAAAGGACAGCATGTTCAAGATGCTTTCTAGTCTTCAGCTTATTGTTATATGAGAATGTTTTAGCTCCTGGAGTTGGTAAATAAAATAAGCAATCCTCTCATCTGCTCTACAAAATAGTAGGGTTGATGTAAACTCCATAAACATGTTTTCATTGATGGATGAAAGTGTTTTATCAGACCAATCATCCAGGAATCAGCTACTGTGTCAGATTCACAACATATGGAATACATAATGTATGGTCCCTTTTAGCTTACCCACTGCCACAGGAAAGTCAAAGTTCATAAACACTGACCAGTAGGGCTATAACGTTAGTACCTTTGAGTGCTGCTGGTCACCCCTTCACAGTTACAACCAACCTACTGACCCCCCAAATTAGATGATCTTTACACGCATTAGTGTATATTTTAGCTGAATTAAAAACCCCTTTCCCCAACTTTATGTTCTTTAGTTAAAGTAAGGCACCAACATGCTGAATTAAAGTTAGCGAGATTTTAGCTACCGGATAACTTAAACATCTTCTTAATTTAGTAGTAGCTGATAACATTAGCTCGTTTGTTGTTATTTATTGTAACAAATGTGCATATAAATAATCGGTTGCTTCATTTGGTTTCACAGAAGTGCCTACATAACTTAAACAACACGCCAAGGAGTAACGTTAGTTTAGTAAGAAGAGTTAACATGCTAACAAACTGATAACATTAGCGTAAATGCTACGGTTGTTATGCTAACGCTAGCAAACAATTGTCGGCTTGGTGCGTTCAGGGGTACCGAGGTTCGCTACTGTTGTCGGTACTTAACTCATAACTGAACAGGACACATTAATAACTTACCATATCTACAAACTAATAAATATACACACGACCCACTACTGTCGGTGGGTTGTAGACGTTAGCTGCCCGGGCTAAGCTTCGTTTCTATAGTAACTGTAGTGACAAGCCAAGGTGCATTCATGGAACGCTGTGACGGTAACTTCTTACAAGTTTTGAAAATGCAACTTGCGGAATTTAACCAGTCATTAGGAGGTTGATGTTGGTGTTCATTCATGTATGAGGAGGGGTAATATGTACTAAAAAAAGAAACCATTTGGGTAGTTCACATGGCTAAATCACATCTGGAAAATGTCACATCTGCATGGTGGTGCTGCAGGGTGAAATGACGTTCAACCTGCCCACTGCTGGAACCAGAGGTCTCAATGGAGATCAAATCTGCACAAATTGGATTAAAAAAAGATGTTCAATGTTTTCTTTTTTCTTTTGTTTTGTTGCTTCTTTTATTATTAGTACACATGTTCAGGACATTGAAATAACATGGTCTAGCCCTGAGTCATTGTAGTCATGTTTGTAGCCATTGTGTAATGCGCCATCTAGTGGCGGCATATTAATTCTGAAGATGAGAATCACTGTGTTTTTAAAGTTTCGAGCGGCATTAAACGCAACATTTGCGCCGTCCCCATTACCCGGAACAACAACAACAGTCTGAAGTATTCCGTGTAGGCTACCATTCACAGGTACTGTCGTACTTTATTGGAAATAACGTCAGTGCTTCTTAATTAAAGTCTTCCTCCATGGGTTCTCGTCTAAGACCTTACATGAGAGATGATGGGCCTTTAATCCTGGATGGTGGACTTGCTACTGAACTAGAAGCACAAGGAGCTAAATTACAGGTGAAGCACAAGAAATGAATTAAGTGTTATCATGCAATTATAGAGATTCTTAGTTTACACATGCGATTCAAATGCAGACACTTAAATACTGGGCTCGTAACTTTATCTAAATTTACTTGGTGGACTCTCACTGAAACTACTTTAAACTAACTGACCACAATTAGACAGCTGTTAAATTTGAAAGTGTGGTATTAGTTTAGTCTGTAGACTGTGCTTCCAGCCAAACCTGAGTTGGGATTTGTGCTAATATGAAAAACAATGAGAATGGAAGTGGTGCATCTATTCAACTCGCCTTTCAGTGTCAGTCTTGTAGTCTTGTTCAAATAAAACTGATATAACTCAACTTATATTCAGTTGGGTGCTTTGATGTACCAAAACTACAGCTGTCATGTGGAGAAAATGTATCATGATAATGAAAATACTCAAGTACAATTCTAAACTAGGGTAATTACAGTACTTTGGGAAGAGTTGTATCCCTCTGCTGCTGGTGCAGTTTGGAGGCTCTGGGTGGAGCCAGAGGCCATGACTGTGAATGTCAGTTTGTACCTGTTATTCCTCAGTGTTAGGGTTGAAATGCCTCATGCAGCGTACACACCATCTGGTATGTGAGCATCGAATACTCTAGTTTTATATGAGTAAACTTACTGCCATCATTATATGAATACACAACATATGTTCTATGTGAACATATTGAGAAGTAATCTACATATTGTTTACACACAAAACTTAATCAACATGCTTGTGCCTTGTGGTGAACTGTTAACTGATTATTTTTAAGACATTTAATGAGTGTTCGATAGAGACAAATAGGATAAATATTTTCATATCAAATACATTATTTTGAAAAGTAGAGTGAAATGTCTGTGTTTGTTTTGTGTGTCTCACACAACCAGGGAGATCCACTGTGGAGTGCCAGGCTTTTGCACACTTCTCCCCAGGCCATAGGCGATGCTCATTACAGGTCAGCCCATGTAGATATGTACATATCACAGTCTGGTTGTGGAGAAATTATAATCAAATGTAGGAGCCAAAATCTGAATATCTGCCGCAGGTTCCTCCTCAGTGGAGCTGATGTTGTCACTACGGCTACATACCAGGCAAGTATCCCAGGATTCATCTCTCACCTGGACATGAGTCCTGACGGCGCCAGAGAGCTGCTGATGTCTGGAGTTCAACTGGCCAAAGAGTCAGTGAAGAGATTTGTGTCTGACAGTCATCCAACAGGTACAGAGCTGCTCACTGATGTTTTCTGAGCTGAGCCGTCTCTGTGCACTGTGAAGCTGTTTCACTGTGTTTTGATTTTGATTATTTCAGGGCAGAGACATCCTCTGGTGGCCGGCTCTGTTGGTCCGTACGGTGCTTTTCTGCACAACGGCTCAGAGTACACTGGGGCTTATGCAGAGGAGATGAGTATACAGGTGAGTGGCTCTCAACATTATAATAATAATAATAATAGAGACGCCTTTCATGACACTCAAGGTCACCTGACAGAAACAATTTAAAAAAGACAATGTAAAAGGACACTTCAACAATAAAACTAATCTGAAATAAGACAATCTAATGAAGCAACTAGTTTTGCAGTAGACAAGGACATAGAAATGACGCAAACCCTGTAACAGACACATACAATAGCACAAACCACAGTATCATCAACACAGGAATGGTAATCCATCATGCACAACCACAAATCAACAATAGAAAGATAAATGACAGTAGTACAGTAGAATCAATACCTATATACTGTAAATATAAAGTGCAAAAACACGGCATATGTAAAAGTAAGGTAGTAAGCAGAACTGAAGTAAAACAAAATCAGAAATCTGCAGCAGCAAAGGTCAACAATGAGAATGAGAATGCAGAGGGTGAACAATGAGAGTTAGAGAGAGGCCTGTTTTAAAAGGTTAGGTTTCAGACGGGATTTCAAAGCAGAAAATGAGTCCGTGTTCCTGGTGTTGGGGGGAGGGAGTTCCAGAGACGGGGGGCAGAGCGGCTTAAGGCTCTGGCCCCCATGGTGGACAGACGGGCAGGAGGCACTATGAGGCTGATAGGTTCCACACCGAAGTCACTATGTATTGTCAGTCACCAGACTGTCGATCTGTTTTTGACATGTTTGTTGATGTGTTAGACTTTGATCTGTAATCACATGATTACCAAGGTCTCGGGTGTCTTTGTTTTTCTTTTCTAAGGAGTTTAAAGTTTGGCATCGGCCTCAGGTTGATTGCCTAACAGCAGCAGGAGCCGATCTTATTGCTTTTGAGACAATCCCAAGTCTCAAAGAGGCGGAGGCCCTGGTGGAGCTGCTGCGAGAGTTCCCCAGCTCTAAAGCCTGGCTCTCCTTCTCCTGTAAGGTAACCACTGAATACAAAGGGTGCAATTAGTGAAGATGCACTATAGTGTATCAATGTAACTCTACTCAACTTTGTCAGGATGGGAGGTGCATATCAGACGGCAGCCCCCTCACAGATGCGGTGCAGATGGCCAACAGATGCACACAGCTGGTGGCTGTAGGAGTGAACTGCTGTTCTCCGGCCGTGGTGGAGCCGCTGCTGGACTCTGCTGCGTCCCTGCTGAGCCCAGACCTGAGCTGGGTGGTGTACCCCAACAGTGGAGAGGACTGGGACACTGAGAGAGGGTGAGTGGATGCTCGGGAATAAAGTCACAACTTCAATAGCTGCTGTGCTCACTTCCTCTCCGTCGCCATGCCAACGTAACCTCTTAAAGAGATGTTGCTTAACACTTTGCAAATCTGCTGTGTAACAGGACAGTGTGAGCCCTTGAATTCAGCATCCAGATCTTGTGTTTGGTATTGTTATGTTATGGTATAACTTAAAGGGATAGTTCAACATTTTGGCAAATTGGCCCATTGCCATAATCCCTATAGCTTTAGCAGTAGGTTCATTACCTTTAATTGTCAGTGCAAGCTATTTTTAGAACGGTGGAGCAGAGCCGCGAGCTGCTCAGAGCTACGCTACGGCGGCTCATGGGATTTCTTGGTTTCCCTCATCAAACTCATCAAATACACGCTATGAGATAATAACGGAACGTTATGAGGCCGAGTTGTTTTCAAGGCAAATACAGAGACTGCTTGCCCAAAACCCCCCCCGACGGGAACGTGCATCAGCTGTTTTGCATGAATTTACCTCAAAACAACTCTGACTCGTATCGTTCTGTTATTATCTCATAGCGTGGTGAATGTGCAGGTCACAACTTGTCCACCAGAGCGTTTTGGAGTTGTTGGATTGTGTATTTGATGAGTTTGATGTGGGAAACCAAGAAATCCCATTAGCCTCCATAGCGTAGCTCTGAGCAGCTTGCGGCTCTGCTCCGCCGTTCTAAAAATAGCTTGCACAGGCAATTAAAGGTAACAAACCTACTCCTAAAACTATAGGGATTATGGCAATGGGCTAATTTGCCAAAATGGTAAACTATCCCTTTAATTGCTGAAGGAACATTTTACTTCCACATCTACTGTGCATTTTCAGTTATTGAGGTCCTGTTACAAAGATCCAGTGTGACAAATTAACAATGAGGTTGAGCTGTGATTTCTTCTCCAAAAATGACGATGTGAAAAAAAAGATTTATGAATTTTTTTTTTACATCAGGAGCAATGTGGGGAATTAGCTTCTTCTCACTTCTAACTCAAGTGATACATGATTTGTAAGAGACTTAACACAACTAACTCTTCCTGTTTTCATACAAAGGTGGTTAACATCAGGCAAAACATCAGCGTCAATACCTGAACTCAGTCGTACGTGGATGAAGCAAGGTGCTGCTTTGATAGGTAAAAATGAACTCCTCTCCCTTCTGTCTTCATTTGTTGGTCATCACTCTCTGTGACGAGTCTCTGTGTCCATCAGGAGGTTGCTGCCGCGTTGGTCCTGCAGACATAACCGAGCTACGACAGCAGCTGAAAGGAAGCAGCGCGTCTCCAGGCTCCGCAGTGTGACCGGACTGAAGATGTAACTGTGACTGTTGTAAAGAAAGACGCCTGTTCCATCATCAGCTTATAAAAATCTTAATTTATTGTAAAATAAATAAATAAAACCACTACATCAAATCCACATGGGTACACAATGACATCTGTGTCGGATCAGAGACAAATGGCAGCACAAAGGTGCAAACAAAAGTGTGAGAACGAGTCACGTTTGTACCTAAAACATGAAACTAAACCATGCAGTCTTCACTTTCTGTGGTTCACATTTTGTTTTCTGGGTGAATGGGGGGGTTCCATGGTCACTTCTGTACAGCTGCTGTCTTTGTTAAAAAACTGGGATCATCTAGACAACGGTCTCACTGTAGGTTTCACGAAGCACAACAAAAAGTCAGCTGCTTTCACAACACTTTGGACTGGACGGTTATTTCCACTGAACTAACCACTGTACGTCAGGTGCAAACACAAGCCCACTTACTGTACCTGTACAATGAAGTATGGAGGTTGAATGTCGTCGAACACGATTTACAGCAAATGTGTCATTGTCGTGTGTTTCCTAGTAGACAGCAGTAGGTGAAGGTAATGAGCAGCACTCGCACACACTGTCACCGCAGTGACCTAAAGACAATGTGACAGAGACGTAATGAAATTCAGAGAGACATGTTTGTGATGAGTATTACAATGACATGGAATTAATCCTGCGGTATTCTGGGACATGTAGGAACACCTAATCGCCCACTTTTGGTTTAAATACATGGGTGGACAAAATAAAATTAACACCTTATAGTGCGGTGGCCCTTTGAAGCTCATGTCGCCAAAAGCTGTGTAAGTTTTGATTCGCGCAACGTCACGTCTTGAGGCCACGGCTGGACGTCCGCTGTTCCTCTTTGTGAGTGAAGTTTTCTTCCGTCCTCCAATATGTCATCATGATTTTTAACACTTAACTGTTTGAAACTGATGCTCAAGCAAATCCAGGCAGCAACCGTCTGCCCTCTGTGGTTTGTCAACATCGCTGCCTCGGAGGCGGACTCACAAAATCAGTAATGGTCGGATGACTAATAAATCTGTCGCTCGCTGCTAAATTATAACCAATCTTGATATGGCTCACTTGCGTAGCTGCCGCTGTGTGTTTGTGCTGGTGCATCAGTCGCAGTCTATAGGCTTCGTCCAGTGACATAAACGTGGCAAAACTGAAATCTTTCAAATGTGATGAGGACAAAGGGGAACAGCGGACGGACCCTCGCCGCAAGCCTCTCAGTGACGGATGGGTTGAATCTAAATCTGGCGTTAATTCAGCAACATTAAAGGAGAAGTCTGGTGATATTCTATATTTTTCTTGTCATTAACAAATCCCATGAAAATGCCACAACCAGCGATGAATGCATCTTAAAAGCATTACATGTGAGTCCAGAGCCTGGTGTTTCTACGTCTAATGCCCTAATATATTAAACACAGATCAGTGAGCCATACTGTCGCACACTGTTTTTGAGATAATCCCACTAATATCATTATTATGTTGCAGGAAATCCTTGCTATAGCACTACTGTAACTGTGTATTTATCCACCGTAGAAAATAGTCCCAAACAAATAGTTCACCATTTACTCCTCTTTCAATATTGTTTTACTAAAAGCTACAGCAGCTTGTGTTAGGACTTTATTTAGCATAGTTTTAAATTAAACTACATATGTAATGTACTTTTTAAGATTTACGTGGTCAGTAGGAACTAGTGGGTCTGGAGTTAGGTGTAACAGACAGGGTGGAGGTGTCAGAGTACTGACTGGTTTGACGTTTGTTTAGAGTAAAATACAGAACAATACCAGACTTGTTCTTTAAATGTATCTTAAGGCTACTGTACTGAGTTATTTTGTCCTCCCACTGTATGTGCTGATGAAGCTCCTCAGTCTGTGATGTCTTCTTCCAGGTCGCTGTCCGGGGAGCTCTTCTGTCTGTACTCCGCGGTGTTGGACAGGCGTTTCCAGCTGGTGTCTTTCTGGCTTCCCATACTGTGTGAGCGTCCCAGGTGGGCCAGGCGCTTGCTCGACGTCCTCTCCTCCGTGTCCTCCGAGACGCGTCCGTGGGCCCGCTCGGCGCCGGAGTGGTGGAAGTCGTGGCGCAAGTTCTCCAGATTCAGAGCCCAGGGCCCGAGCTTCTGCCAGTTCACCCTCTGGAAGGCCATGATGCAGTGCAGATTGCCGCCCACCTGTGAACCAAGGGGACGTGTTTTTAGTGTTTTAGTACTGTCCTGTGTCTTCAAACACCAACTTTTAAATGGTCGGATGTGAGAGGAGGAAACCTTTTTGGTTTTGCGGCGTTGAATCCCTCTCTCTGTGTGTCGGATGTCCAGGTATTCTGGATTTTGCGTGTTGAGGTCAGTCACTATGTCCAGCCATCTAAAAAGAGGCTTCATGTTATTCAACTGAACAAACAGTGCTGATTAAAGAAAGAGACCGCACAGAAACTGAACTTACTTTTTACAGTGAATAGCTGGGTGTTTCCTGCTGGGCTCCCCGATGAGGATCCAATGCTCCATTTCATTTGTAGGTAGAGGGCCCCTTTGAAAGAACAACACTCATCACTTTACAAGCTCCCAAACAAGTCCATTAACCAATTTTTTTTATCAACAGAAAATTATTCAGCAGCAGCTACAGTATTTTGTTAAGAGGTTAATCCCGTTTCCCATTTTCAAGCAAATACGGGTGGCAAACGTGTTCCTGTGTCTCTTATGTCATGAATGAATGAACGAATTTATTTTCGAACATGTATAAAAAAATATATGTAACTATTTGTACATACAAAAGAAAGAAAAGAAATTTAAAAAAATAAAAATAGAGCCAAGACATAACAAAACACTGCACATTGCTCGAAAAGGAGTAGGAAGAAGTTTTAATTAATTTCCCACCCCTTTTTAACTATTCTTCAGTTGTAACTACTACATAATACATAATACCTATATAAATATATAACTCCAAAAATAAAAATATACTACATACATATCCTTATAAATATGAATATATATATATATATATATATATATATATATATAAACTATCCCCATAATTAAATATATACCATATATACCCTACACTAAGTTAGTTACAATATAACAATCAACACTATTCTATTTATAGATTTATCCCTCATCATCCTCCGTTAACATACTTCCTCTTCCATATACTTGTTTAGAAATAATTTTTTGTACCTTTTTTTTAAAACAGATTTATATTTGTACTTTGTTTTATCAAATGACAATTCTCCTTTCAAATCATTGTAAATTGAATATCTGTGAATTTTAAAGTGATAGTTGAACAAAACAACAACAAGAGTGATCACGATGTCCCTCGCTGCACATAAACACTGCTTAGAAATCTCAATAGAGTCTGATGTCATGTAATTCTAATAATATCTTTCCTTCAGTGTGGTAAAGCCTTGTGTGTGTAAAATGTTCAGCTAATTTACAAAGCCCAATGTGATGATACAGGAAGTTATTCTGTTCCACAGTAAACACTGTTCCCTGAAGGGAGTGTGTAATATACATCACTTTGTAACACATTCACAGATATTATACCATCCTACAGGCTGGTCTCGCTCGCACACCCTCAAACTAAGCTGGCTTGAGCAGAGAATAGGAGTGTGGTTAGTTTTAACACTTTGCAACTGTGTCAAATGTGCTGAAATATGAACAGAAAGAAGCAAAATAAAAAAAAATAAAAAAACAACAGGAATCAATCAGAAAAAATGACTGGAACTAAAAATTGGAGCATGATTACCTAACAAATACAACGTAAGAAAGGTGTTTTGAGGGTGGAGTTATCTCGAATAACCCATTGTTAACAATAATAAAAACTGCAGTGATGTGACCTACCTATAAGCCTTTGCTGCTTTGAGCGGGGTGGCTTCAAAGCCCACTGGGCAGAAGTAGTGATTCTGGCAGTGGTAGATGTAGGCCATGGACTCATCCTTCAGCCCTTGTGTCAGCTTCATCAGCGCTCCTTCAGCTAAATAGATCAGAGCAGACATCACTTTTAAGCCTGGGCTCTTACGGAGCAGGCGAACAGGCGAGGGCCGACAGCTGAGGGACTCACCTGTTTCTCCTGCTGTCTTGTGTTTTCCATGTGGTTTGTAGAGGATGTAGGAGCAGCCTCGCACTCTGAAGTTGTCATTGATTTGTCTGAACCACCTGTAAGAGAGATGTACTGATTGCACTCAGCTGCATAAACCTCCTGAAGCAGAGGGATCATTCACGCAGGGCTAAGGGAGCAGTTTGTTTTACCGCATCAGAGTGGCGTTCCCAGTGAAAGGACCGAACTTGATTTCTTCAAACGGCGGCTGAAACCCCAGAATATGCAGAGCCTCCTCCTGAGAGATGGGTGGAAGACTAGCAACACAAATAAATGCAGACTTACTAGAAAGTGATAGCAGATGGAGAAGAGCTCGCTCACAGATCATCCACTTTTATATTTCTTGCCTGACAGACTGCAGAGCGTTTATCTAGAGCTGTAACGGGGACAGTCTAACCTCCAGGGTGCATCTCATCGCCTTTATTTTTTATCACGCTGACTGACGGCTGCAGAGTCTGTGAGGACAGAAGCTACCTTGTCAAATCCTGAGATGACACTGCTGCCTCTCATCCAGAATCCAGACCAGCACCATGGTGGCTGGGCTCTTCCCACTTTTGTAAAGTGGTGCAATGGCAATTATTTAAACTGTGCGTATCAAGAACAAAGATGTATTTATGATTAAACTTAATAACTTGCTGGTCTGACAATGAAAGACAGAAACCACCTCCACACGAATGTTCACGTGTGAAAACTGCTTAAAGATGTAACAGCAGGTGAGTTCTCACTGCTGCTTCCAACACCTCACACCCACTGGGACTGGGCCGACTTCAACTGAGTGGCCATGTCGTCACTGTCTCATGAGCGTGCACATGAAATCTGACAGCAGACACCATGAGCTGCTCACCTTCCTGCACCCAGAGTGCTGTACAAGAAGTTCCAGCAGGACACCAGAGATGAGATCCCACAGGAAGTCTTGTACTGAGGCCGACTGATGCAATACCTGAGACATGATGAAATACACAAATTCACAGATTTAAATATATTGACATTCATTATGTCATGTTGTCATTTCCAGTATTTTAAAGTGTACACTGATTACACACAACATACATAATGTAACACCTCTTATTTTTACCCAAGAGTGCCAGAAAATCACACTCTCTTTTCTAACTTAAAAAACAAAACAAAAGTATGAGCATTTTCATGTAAAGCCCCTGTACGGAGCTTTTAACTGGATACGCAAAAGTCTCTGGTTTCTGCTGATGTGTCTCTGTTACCTAAAACAGCAAATGAGCCCATCAGTGTGAAGATACGCTATTTCTAAGTAGTCTAATTCTATACCTCTGGAAGGCATGGTCGGGTCGGACCACTGACGAAACGATTATGCTGCTAAAAAAAAGCAAGTCCCATCTTCTTTCCGACGTTTCCAAAACAAATCTACACGCGCCGGCCAGACAAACGTCTTCATGACAGTGGGAAATGCAGTCTTCATTCTGCCGCTTTCATCCACAGGGGCCGCCAAAATCAACACTAAATGAAAAGTCTGTACAGGGGCTTTAACGGAATGGTTCAACATTTTGGCAAACTGGCCCATTGGCATAATCCCTATAGTTTCAGGAGTAGGTTTGTTACCTTTAATTGTCGGTGCAAGCTATTTTTAGAACGGCGGAGCAGAGCTGCAAGCTGCTCAGAGCTACACTATGGAGGCTGATGGGATTTCTTGGTTTCCCTCATCAAACTCATAAAATACACAATCCAACAACTCCAAAACGCTCTGGTGAACAAGTTGTGACCTGCACATTCACCACGCTATGAGATAATAATGGAACGTTACGAGACGGAGTTGTTTTCAAGGCAAATGCAGAGACTGCTTGCCGAAAAACTGCCCTCGACAGGAACGCACATCAGCGGTTTTGCATGAATTTACTCGCACCGACAATTAAAGGTAACAAACCTGCTCCTACAACTATAGGGATTATGGCAATGGGCCAATTTGCCAAAATGTTGAACTATCCCTTTAAGATTTCCTACTCCCACTATGTGCCACAGTGAGCCTCTTCATTTATCTATGCATTATTATTGTGTAGTGAAAATGTTAGAGAGCAAAGAGCACTGCCACAGGTGCAGGTAAGATGCTGCGTATGTTCTTTAAAACTGCTGAGGGACTAAATGTGACATTACCATCTCCTGAGGTCCAGCACTTTTCTCTGCTTGATCTCCTCCAGTGAGGCATGAGGGGGCACATCTTGCAGATTTCTGCTTGGTCTGTCTGATGACTTCATCTTCTTGGTGCTGCATTTCTTCACATTGCCTGAAACACAGTGTTAGTCACTATGGGATACGCCAGGATTTAAAGTGACCAGCAATAAAAAAGGCATACACTACTCACAAAAAGGTAGGGATGTTTGGCTTTTGGATTAAATTTCAGAATGCACCTAAAATGCACTATAACCTTTACAGTTGAAGTTAATTTAACCTTCTCTAAACTTTTGAATGCACACATCCAATTGTTCAATGTTTCAGTACTTATTGAATAACATGCTGTTCTCTAACAAGGTGATTAACCACAAAAATCACAAGCAACGTCTGATTTAGTGGTTCAATTGTCATTTGAGACATTGAGATTTTTGTTGTGCTATAGCCACTACTGTTATAAGCTTTTGTTTGAGTTAAAGAAATGACCATTGCATCTTTCTACTTAAAAGGCTTTCATGATAGAATATCACTGTAGCAAGAACTTTTTATAGGAATATTCTTGTCAAATATCCCTAACTTTTTGTGAGTAGTGTATGGTCCAATGCTTTCATATTTTAAAGCTAAATTATTGCTCATGACCAAACCATCAGCATAATTTTCTGACAATAAATGTTTAAGTCCACACCAAAGGCTGACTGACTGTTTACTCACTTGTTCTTGTTTTTCTAGTCAACACAGCATCAAAGTCTGCTGTATCAATCTCCCAGGCCAGAATGGGCTTAGTGTTTGCAGAGGACACCTCCTCCATGTCACAGTCCCCGTCCGATCCCACATGGGCCCCTCCAGTTTGACCGATGCTGAAGTCAGCTGAAGATTTGGGCTTCACCAGCGGGTGCCCATCGTCCTGCTTCCTCTGGCCCACGTCCCTGGCCGTGTTGGGGGGACAGTACACCGAAGCAGCCTGGTTCAGGAGAGCGTAGTCAGAGCAGACGGTGTAGAACTTCTCCCGGGAGTGTGTGACGGGGCAGGTCCAGGGCAGGTGCAGCTCGGCGCTGGAAGCCCTCCTCACCCTGGCAGCATCCCGGGCCAGGGAGCTGAGCAGACCGTGGTCCTCCTCCCCATCGGTGGTCCTCTGAAGCCCTGATGGCTCTGCTGGCCCTGACTGCTTTGTTGCACCTTGACCCTCTGATGTGTTAGGCATTGAACAGCCAATTGTATCTGACGGGTGAGAGAACTGGCTGGGTGTGCAGGTGATGGCCGTCTCTTCTGGGACTGAAAGGACAGACATTTTTAGAAACAGAACAGGAAGATGTTTGGGGGGTTGGGGGGAAGGGGGGGGGGACTGAGAGTCCCAACACTGTGGACTCACATAAACAATCTTTGGACAAGGGTTTTCAAAGTCACAGCCCTCAGTGTTGTTGGTTAAACCACCCACGACATTAAAGAGCACCAGACAACATTACTTTTGACCTGTGGTGAGTCACCCATTACAAGTGTACTCTTATTTCTGAACATTAACTATCATTTCACCTGTGAAGCCGCTCTGGTCCAGATGAACACAGCTACATCAGGGCTGCACTGTAGTTAGCCGATGTCAACACGCCCCGCTGTTACGTTAATATTCCCATCATACCGTGCGCAATGTCGCGGGACAAAACGGCGGAGAGGGTTGGCGAAACCTAACACTACTAAAACACCATTACACCTCGGTGTTCATTAGCCTGGGACCTGTTAAAAATGAACCACAAAGGTCCCGTTACGTCGTCCTCCTGACCCGTATCTTCTTCCTGTGTGCGGGTTAGACGCCGGACTGTACCACGCTGAGTAGCACACGGGGGTGGCCACTAAATAATAATAATAATAATAAAAACCTTGATAATTTCATAGAAAACAGTCAAATAAACAGCAGTATCAAAACTAACATTATCGGATATGTTCAAAATGGATTTTACAGGATTATTTTTATAAACAGATTTCACTTTCTTAGTGGCTGCACACCCCTCTAGGAAACAGAATCCAGTTTCCATTCAAACCAACCAGAGCAGTCGCTGCTGTTGCGTCCTGGGTAAGTGTGGCCACTTCACTCATTTCGAAACTAAAAACCATAACTTGTCTAATGTATATCATTATACCCCGACTATTTAAAGATATGCCAACGATTCGGAAATGTTGATTCAGACTGACCTGAAGTAATGTTACCCTCGAAATGGTCAGGTGACGTACTTTTTGTGTTTGTTTTTGCGGTCAGTGCAGTGTTGCAGTTGTGCAAGGTTGTTTTGTCCAGTGGGTTTTCTCACCTGACCAAGAGGACTTGGTTCGATTGGGCAGCTGAAAGTTGTAACATTGTTGCATTTATCACTTTATCACGGTTTTGCTTTCAAATTTTCTGAATAACGTCACACAGCGTTTCACGATGAAATAGCCATCTCAATAAAGGTTTCCCCAGTCTTTTTTTGCATGAGGAAAGCCTTGCTCCTTTTCTTCCTGCCTGTTAACCCAACAGGCCAAATTTTATATGTGTGTTTTGTTTTTTGTTTTTTTACAGCAGACCATGGCAAAGAAACTGGTGATCATCGACACAGACTGCGGCATCGATGATGCTCAGGCCATCATGATGGCGCTGGCAGCGCCTCACCTTCACATCCTGGCTGTCACCTGTGTGTTTGGTAACGCGGCCGTCGAGAGTGTGTGTCAGAACGTTTTGAGGGTGCTCTCTGTCTGTGAGCGTGAGGGGGTGAGTTCACTACACTGTGCTCAATGCAGATGATCCTGTGCCTAAAAAGAATAAAAATCTTACAGCTTAATTATCTTGTTTTAAAGTTATCTACTAGTTTCCATCTTTGAATCAGGGTGCATTCTCAAATTGATCATGAATGCATCTTTTACACTCATTTATTCAGGAATAGATTTTCTAAATTTGACCTTTTTGCACCTTCTATTGTTATAACAGGGCTTTGACCATTTCCTTACACAGGGTCTGCCTGTGTTTTCTGATGACGGTTCTAGAAATGCACCACATCTGTATTTCATTTAGGCACAAATGTGGCTGTAGTCAACGATAGTGTTCACTGTTTGAACCAGTGTTGACAGGATAGGTAATAATCAACAGTCTTCACTTTGCTGACCTCTGACCCTGAGGATGCTTAGGTGTGAGGCCGGTGTTTAATCACATATTATCTTAACAAGGTTGTCAGAGTCAGATTTCTGCTCAATCATTAACAACTCACTGCATCTGTGGTAGATTTACAGCCATGGGAATACACAACCACTTAGAGAAGTGGAAGCAGCCCAGTGCCCACAGTTCAGCCTTCTGCTTTACTGTTTCTGGCCTTTTTGTCGTTCTGTTGCCATCTGCTGGTCTGGATCAGTGGATCAGCAGTTGATGCTAATAACACTAAGGAAGTGATCATGGAGAGTGTGTCCTATGTTAACAGGAAGAATTACATGACTGCCCTTTTTTTTTTTTTTTACAACACAAATATTAGATCCATTATATGAAGTCTTGTTTGACTTATGTATCCTATTGTTTTATTGGTCATTCACTCACACATCAGTCAGTTCAAGAGGAAGCTAATTTTCAATATTGCATGCTTGGAACATGGCCTATAGGAAAGAAAATGCAAAATACACACTTATTGTTATTATTATTATTAGCTATACAGATTATTTTATACTGTACAGCTCTATTTAAAGTTATATTGATGTGTCATTTTCTCATTTCAATAATGTCATTCTGATATAAACAATTTTTTAAGCTGTAAAGCCAGTGAGTGGCTTTACAGTGCCCTCTATGAACGCCCACTACTGATCCCATGCTACTGGTATTAGCAAGATGATGCTTACAGAAACTGTAAACATAGATTTTTATTTAAAGAAACCCCTAATGACAATCCAACAATAACACAACTGCACAGTCACACACACAGTACCACAGCTCCATACTAAACATAACAGCTTGGGAACAGGAAGTCAAATTTAAGGCACAGTGACGTTGTGGGTCACTTCTGTGAGATAGCAGAGTGGTTTTCCAGATCTACCATGTTTGGCATTATTATATTTGCTCATTTTCCTAACGTTAGACGTTGGGGTCATGATGAGAGTTTATGGTGGAGTAATATTGACTGAAATGACCCAGGGCGTCCAAAAACTAAAATGTGACAGAAAACTAATTGTTTATACAACATGGACCATGTTACATATTAAATTAAACTTATTAAAAGATAAATTAAATTCGTAACAAAGTAAATATATAACCTATAAAGCAATAAATGGTTATATTTAGTAATAAGGATAGATGAGCAGTAGGGTTTATACTTTGGTATTCTGCAGCAGAGGGTGAGTTAATTATACTTAACTGTCAACAAATCCCACTGACTTTTTTTTTTTTTTTTCCAGATTCCAGTTTTTCGAGGTTGTGCTGGTCCTCTGGTTGGAGACTGTACAGACTCATGTAGTGACCACTTTGGAGGAGATGGGCTTGGAGATGTGATTAAAGACAAAGATCCACAGTGGCAGGAGAAAATCCAGAGGGAGCATGCGGCCAATGCGATGATTAGACTGGTGTCTGAAAACCAGAACCAGGTGAGAAAGAAACCTGTCTGTGGTCTGTCTCTGCTCCCTCTGCTGCTGCTGTGCTACTAAAACGTGCCTCCTCCTCCCGCAGGTCTCCCTGGTGGCCCTCGGCCCGCTTACTAATCTGGCGCTGGCGGTCAGATTGGATCCACACTTTCCCCAAAAGCTCAAAGATCTGTACATCATGGGTGGAAACATGGAAGGTAAACCACGGCATGACTGCAGAGTGTGTGTTATGTGAGACACTGAGGTGTGTGTAACTATAACTTGTTCTGTCTTTGTAGGAAAAGGGAACTTGACGCCATGTGCAGAGTTTAACTTTGCAATGGACCCAGAAGCTGCCTACGTTGTTCTTGAGGAGTTCCTGTGCACCACACACATTGCATCGTGGGAATACGCGTGCAGAAACCCACTGACATGGGTAAGATGAATAGAGCTGCAGAGCTGCATCATGACCCTGCCTCTCTTTGCTCTGATCTCATTGATCCCACCTGTACAGGAGTTCTTTGAGGAGCTGATGAATCAGGATGCGCCTGCTGCACGCTTCATGAAGACCATAACGTCTAACTGCTGGGCCTACTCCAAAGAGGCCATGAAGACCAGGAGGGATGTGTACTTTGGGCCCGGCTTCGTCTCTTATGACGCCTATGCGATGGCGGCCTGCATCGACGGCAGCGTGGTGACGGAGAGCATCGAGTGTCCCGTTCGCGTGGAGCTGCAGGGTTCCATGTGTCGCGGCATGATGGTGCTGGATCGCACAAAGAAGTTGAACAAGAGTCACAATGTGTTTGTTATGTCTAAATGTGATGTTGCCAAGTTTAGTCAGCTGCTGATGGAGTCTCTAAGACAACCACGTCATAAATAACTTTTGGTGTTTTCATGGAAAATACATGTCGGGAGAAACAACAGGTGAAGACACAATGTTCACTACACTACTTTTATGATGTGAATCACACTGTGGCCTTCAGCCACCAGGGCCCAGCTGTTCAAAAGGTGTAATCTGGATCAAAATGATCCAGATTTTGAAATCCCTTGTTTTGCAATCCAGGATCATGTATCCGTCCTACTTTTATCATAGTTGTTCAAAGCAAAGTTGGATTGGATCAGTCTGATCTAGGTACAAACTTTTCAAGATTACCAAATCCGGATAATAAAACGCATGTCACACTGAAGGCTGATAGGTCTGTAAAAGAAAACCAGGCAGAACAGCAGCATGTATTGTTTTCTGTGGTGTTTTTCGTTTCTTCAGTGTCTTTTAAATGGCCAGACCCCATCTGGTCTGGCCATTTAAATAATAATGAAAATAAGCAAATATACAGTACATTAGTCAAATACATGGTGAAGATTTTCCATGTGATTCAAATTCAAACTTCAGATTTAATTTAATTATCCAGTAGTTGGAGAAAAGTTCTTAATTTGTGGAATAATCAAACGTTTACTTTATTAACTTATCAATGTAATGATTTGAAAATCAGGTGCGAAATGTAGATCAAATGTAGTATAAATGTTTGTTTATTTGACCAGATTGAATTTAATTTAAATCAAGTTTTGTTCCTGAAACCCATCAAACTGCTGGGATCAGAATAATCCAGATTTTTTTGGCTCAAAGTTATCCCAATCCTACTAAAAAGTTTTGAACACAAACTGAGGGTTTGATCCAGATTAAAACCAAGACTGGATAACGTGATCTAATCTGAGCTCGGAATCCGTTTTTAGTTTTGAACAAGAACAACCCATTTTCAAGATTTCATCCAATCCATTATCCAAAATCTGATCAGATTACTTTTGAACAACTGGGCCCAGGTATCAACTCAAACTACTGAATCATGCTCTTTAAGGAACAAATGAGGGAATAATTATCAGTGTCCATCCTCCTCCAGTGGAAACTCCAGACTAAGGAGCAGAGGCTTTTATTAATGTTTTCTCTTTTCTTCCTGTGATCCTTCGTAAAAAATATACTCCAGTTTTTTTTGTTGCCAAATCAGTGTTTCAATATTAAACAGAATAAGTTCAAAGATTTAGCTGTATTGGCTTAAGTCTGTTGACAAATTACATCAATACAAACCTCAGACTTAAAGCAGAAGTAAGTGATATATTTGTGTTAATATAAGTCTTAAATAGTTATATCTTCCGACAGCAATCACTTACATAGAGTGTTTGGACCGAAACACGGGTCTCTCAGTCACTCTGCTCTGCTCTGAGCCGAGGAGAAAACATTTATCGTATCCTACAGTTTTTATCCAATGAGGAAAGAGAACGGCATGCAGGGCTGTGTGTGCAGCCAAGGGACGCCGTGAATGTGGCGACGTAGGGACGAGGACTGTTATGGTGCGTTCAAGGAAACTCGTATTTTTCCAACCGTGAAGTGGTACCAGTTCGATCTGGTACGAGTTCACGGGTCAGAAGTTACGAGTGGCCGTTATAGTGACTTTCACCGGTAAAACAGGTCGGAAAAACACGAGTGGGTTGCCTGGAACGCTACAAAGTCGTAAGTTGTGACTTGAAGCTGTAATTTACGATTTCAAAAGCCTGCCTGGAATGCAGCATTAGCGAAAACGACCGGACCACTTACTTCTGCTTTAAGTTTTCCTGCACAAATGTATCCTCACACAAGGTTTTCATGTACATCTTGTCTACCAGCCTGTCATCAACAGGACAGATCCATTCATCCTCGGAACAACTATGTCAACAGTGTTGATTGTTCAAATGGAGTAAAAGAACAACGATGAGATCGATGAGATGTTTTGCAGAAATCCTTTATTTAAATTTGCTGACAAAAAAGGGATACCATACAAACCTCAAACTTAAGTATTTCTTAATTACTTGACCAATTTTTACTCACAGAAGGCTTTGATAGTTTCAGGGCAGAGCCCACATTTAATATGGGGAACACAACTGTTCATGAAGCTTTCTGGGCCAATGGTGTTGTCAAGAATCACGTGTCAAGATTACGAAAGATCTCTGCTGCCAAATAAAAGTGTAGCGCAATAATTTAAATCCAAATTCATCTAAATTTGACTTTTCAAACCAAGTTTATAAGAAACCAATACGATGCAAAATGATTGTGAACACAGGATATGGCTTAAAACAAGATGTCTGTTTCAACATTAATACTGATCTGATTCTGCGCCATGTCAATCTTTGAGAGGGAATGCAGCATCACCAGCCTTTCTATATCAGCAAAATGTCTGCAATGGCATTAGCATACCATGCTATCAACATTTTTTAAAGTAGGGGCACATGTTAAAACAAATCCAAATAAAAGTTAGCATTTCTGGCCCCATGAATAAAAAGCTGCAGAGAACTATATTGCAGGGTTGGTAACCTACAGCACTGGGCTACCAAACGTCTCCGGTGACGTCGCTTTCTGTTGGGATTCTCTGATTTTAAAAAAAGAATTTGATTCAGCGCACAGATTACATCAAATCCTTGACATGTCTCTGTTAAGTGCCATCGGGTGCCGTTTTAACTGCCGTTGTCGGGGGAGCTCGGCCAGGGCTCGGAGCTACGCCTGCTCAGGGTGGGGCGCCACATGTTCCACGGGTTGTAGGTCCGACTCATCTCGGTGGAAGCCGGTGGCGTCGGGGCGGAGCTGCTTACCAGGTCGGTCAGAGTCGTCGCGCTGGTCGTCGGGGCAAAAGGGTGTAAGGCTGAATCAGCGCTTGTCGACCAAATGGAGCTGCCGAAGGGTGTGGCTGTAGACCAGGGGTTGCGGGTGTTTCCCAGGAGTGACTGAAAATTAAAAAACAAACAGAAGAGAAGCGTCACAATAGTGTCGTGAACGGGACGGGAGCTGCATCGACAGCAGAGCAGAGATCTTACTGCAGTGGGGGCGGTGGGCGAGCCGGAGCTGCTGGGCCACGGGCGCAGAGAGTCACTGTTGGGTATGTCCCAGATGGAGGAGGGGGGGACAGTGGTGAACTCGGGCCAGCTCTGCTGAGGCTCGGACGACTTCATTCCGCTGAAAACTAAAACCAACACAAACGCACTTTAGCCAGTCAACCATTAACTGTCCCACCAGTTGCTCTACATTCCTGTGTGTGTGTGTTTGTTTGTGACCAGCCAGTTTACCTCCTGTCAGGTTGAAGGAGTTGTTGGGCCCAAAAGCAGAGAAGGAGTTGTCGTTGTGGTAGTTTGGACTGGTCGTGTCGATGGGACTCCACAATCCAGAGCTGTGTGAGGAGGAAAAAAAAAAGACATTAAACTGGATCACGTCTTGATGTCCAGTCTGGATGGACGTTCAGTCTTTCTCTCACGTTACCTGTCTGAGCTGTCACTCTCCACTGATGTCATGTGTGCCAGAATCTTCCCTTGGCTGTCAGTTTTACCTGGACCAGAGCCGCCTGGTGAGACATACGCAACATTAGTGTAAACAAATCACCATGACGACAGTGTGCACAGTTTGAGGGTTGGGGGGGGTCAGTGTTGGTGGTTTCATGTTTACCTGGGCTTTTGTCATAACCTGCAGCTACAGCAGCAAAAGTGGGGTTTCCATTTTTGCCTGGAAGTGGAGTGGCTGCAGACAGTTTATTCCCCGGGGCCTTCTTCTGGTGTCCCTCGCTGCAGGACACGTGACAACAACACAAAGAGTCTGGATTAGGTTCAGGTGGGGTTAAAGTACAGTTTAACAAAACTGGTGGTCTGTATAACGGTGGTATTGAACCCTGCGTTTGCAGATAATGTGACCTCGAATGTGGCATGGGAATGGGAGAACAGTGGGTCCTGGTCTGAGCACAGCAGGTGTCACCAGGGATTTCAACCAGTCGACAGCAGCAGCAGCAGCTCGCAAGAGGAATCCAATAAAATTACAGGATCAGTTTGTCCTTTTTTTTTTTTAATGACAACTTTTCTGTTCACTGATTTAAAGACAAAACCTGGACGTGTGAAAGTGTCACTCATTTCATTACACACTGGTCCAAACACCTTGTACAAACGATTGAAGCATTTAACTGCTGTCGGACCTTTTTTTCCCTCTAAATATCGTTGTGCATGAAAGGACCCGACACGAATACTGTCAGCAGTCTGCTGGATTGCTATTACCTTATTATTTACACAACATTTGTACTGGATTGATTCTATCCCAAACTTATACTTTGTTGTTGAAAAAGCCTACAATTCTGGAGAGGGTTTTAATTTACTGTTGTGCGAAGGATTGATAACAGAATTTATAGTTTTAAAAGGAACTTTGTGTTGTGACAGTTTCTGACAATGATGCTGGAGAACTGGAGCTGAGCTCTTTGATCGCATTCTGGTTAAGTGGACAATGTGCAAAATGTTTCATCAGCCCCAAAAAGTAATTAGTGATAAGGGCACTTTCCCCAAAACGTAACTGAATTCAAAGGAACTAATTACCAGGAAAAGTAATTACTGCGCTACTTTTTAGTTCCAGATTAACAGCTTTTTTCTGACTAGTTGATGGACTGGAAAAAAAAGTGTCTTTACCACGTAACCGTTAACGGGTGTATTATTTCGTGACAGGACTTCTTGAGTCAAGTAACTTTTTTGATTTCTCATTACTGAACAAAGTAGATCCATTAGTGACGTCGTTATTTTATAAGTGACACGAATTTGTGCACTGGAGCAGGTGAGTACCTGTTACTGTTGAGCACGCTGCTGTAGGTGCCTCGGGACAGTAAGCTGGGGGAGGTGGGTGGAGGGGAGCCGGTCCCGGCTGTGGCAGATCTCTTCAGGAAGGGGTCTGCGTTTATGGTCTGGAGGGAGATCTGCTGGAGACTATCTGCCTCTGCTTGAAGAGAGGAGGAGAGAGCAGAGTGAACATCTAAAACAGGCGCGAGGGGGACAGTCTCCAGACAGGATGGGACGGTGTCGGGTCTCCACTTACGTATGCTGTTTTTGGAAAGAGGGACGTCCCACTCTGGAGAAGCAAAGTCCTTCTCTCCCTCAGAGCTGCTGCTGTGTCCCGGCTCAGGCACCGAGCTGCTGGGCAAGAGCTTGAAGAGAGAGGGACGCCCGTCCTCCAGAGTCCCATCTACTGCCAAAACAAATGCGTCAAACACACCTGCTATTGAAAACCAGAGGCAAAGTGACAGAGTGAAGGAGAACAAAACTCACATCTTTGCTTCTGCAGGGGTTTTGTCTTTGGGATGGTGGCGAGAGGGTGGAGATTTTTGGATGTGAAGCTCTTGCGCTGTTTGTTCTCCAGTGGCGTCACATACGGCAGCTCCAAGGAACTGAGGACAAGAGATGTTTGTCAAAGGGAGGATCGCTGCACACCAGTCAGAAAAAAGGATGAGCTGTGATTTTTAATTCAGAACTAACCTGGACTTTTCTACTTGAGTCTCTTTTTTTGTGGTTCCTTGTTTCTTGGTTTTGGGTTTGATTGAGAAATTTGAGGTTTCTTCTTTCACATTTCCAGAGGCCACTGTCCTTCCTTTCTTTTTCACTGGTTCCTGGAGGTCATGGAGGAAACACATGGTAAGAAAATTCACATTTTTCACAGACGCAAACATAAAGAGAGTTGATGTGAGACGGATGACATGACGACGGTGTTATTTACCTCTCTGATGTTTGTCTCCACATCTGGGTTGGAGGTCTCTGTCGTGGTGGAGGAGCTGTCGTCGTTGTCGGCCAGGTTATCTTTCAGCTCGTCTCCCTGAGTCTTTCCTGTTGATTTTTTCTCTTTCTCTTCCTTCTTCCTCTGAGCTTTTGTTTTACCGCGCAGCTTCCCTTTGGATTCCAACACTGTAAACAATACAGACATAAGGGTTTATTAATTTATTTATTTTTGTTTGTTTGTGAATACAATACTATAAAGTACAGAAATGAGAATAAAAATGACCTCTGAAGACAAGAACTATGATATAATGTGTTGTATTATTAATACAGGTTTGCAACGTTTGATTCTTGACCCTACTATCATCTCTACAGGCTCCTGCTTGGTTCAGTTACAGCGAAGCATAATATGTCATTCCACTGCTTTATTTGCCAGTGGGCCCAACAGGAAGTGAGGCACATAGAGGTGTAATTAATGCTATTGCCGACATTAAGCAGTAGTTGTAATCCAACTTTTTACATCTTAATGAAGACAAGACAGAATGTATTATATTTGGGAATACAGAAATGTCTGGTATCACTACAATAAAGCTCAGTCCAATGGTCATAAAGCGATTTAAAATTTCACTAACAAACTGACACGGTGGTTAAAGCGAGCTTCTTTCAGTTGCGTCTTCTAACCAAGGTGAAGCCCTTTTCTTAATCCTGCTGACCTAGAAAAAGCTTTTCATGCTTTTATCAGTTAAAGGGGAATTGCCGTTTTAGACTAGATTGATAAAAACTGAATGACCATAGGAAAGGTCAGGTGGCCATGTTTTAATGCTAAATGTTCATCAGCAACCAACCTGAGTGACAGCGCACACGTAAAAATTTGAACAGGAAAATGTGACTAAAACAATTCAGGTTTTTGTTAGAAGATGGGTGTGAGTACTGTACGTTCAGAGAGGCCCTCAGTGCTGTGAGAAGCGGTGTGTGTGAGTGTGTGTGTACCTTTGTTTTGAATGGACTGAGAGCTCTGCTCCTGTAGAGTCTCGGCGCTGAGCGAGTCTGGACGGTCGAGGTCGTTGTCCATGGCTCCTATCAGGTTGGCGTATTCTGCATCGTCAGGGCAGAGGCCTCTGTGAGGCAGCGTCGCCCCGGCTAAAGTGGGACTCTGGAGGTCCAGCTGTTTGCTGCTCCGAGCCTTGCGGTTGGTTAGCTGGCAGCCGGCTGGAGGACCGTCTTGGCCTGAGGTTGCACTTCCCTTGTTCAGCTGGGAGGAAGTAGCTTGCATAGGTGCACGGCTGAAGCCCATCCTGGACCTCTTATCTTGACTGTCTGAGTCTGACAGGGTGCGGCCGGCCTGGCGGCCTCCGGCCCGCGCTGCTCCGTTGCTGGACGCATATAATCCTCTGGAGCTCTGGGGTGAGTCGCTGTAACGATGACAGAAAAGTCTGTTAAAGCTGGGGTAGGCAGGTACAGCTCCCGGTATCTTTGATCAGTTAAATCTATTCTGGTCCTGATTGGTTGAAGGACCGGCCCTACTCTGTCTAAAACATAGATTTGATTGTTCAAAGATACTGGGAGCTGTAGGCATTTCAGGCTGCTGCATACAGAGACGCCCCAAACACACAGACATTTCCTTGTTGATAGCTGAATGGGAAACACAATTTTCTTTAAAAAAGTTAATATTTTGTTTTCAAAACAAATCCTGCCCCAGCTTTAAATTTTACTGCACGTTTTGACACTTGGATGAATTTTATTTGAATCCATTCACTACTATATCATATGCTATTCACATTTTTCTGTCCTCCATTTCCTCTCTATCTCCTAGAAGTGATTGAATTTAATCTGTACCGAAGTGTATTGTGACATGAGTGAAATTAAACACTTGTAGTAAATGCTAAAACATCCATGATGATGCCCTGACACACTGAGCCTGACCTCACAATATCTTGTATTACTTGTCACAGTCTCGTGTAAATGTAAAAAAAAACAAAAAACAAACTTGTATCCAGACACTGAATTCATGATCCAAGCTACAAAGACACATAGAGTTGCAATGAAGTTGATTCATTGATTTAATTGACTGAAAATAAGTAGTTACGTCAATAATTGATTAATCAATGAAGTCAGTCTTTTAAGCTAAGACTCTAAACATGTGATGACTGCTGCTTTTCCTCATCTTATTACATTAAACTGAAGATCTTTGTGCTGTGATCACTTCAGACAAATACCTCTGTGAACATCACCTTGGGCTCTCTGAATACAAACTGAGAACGTCTGTTAAAAGGCTTTAAACTGCAGTTTTACCCAGAAGCACACCACCCTATTCAGATGTAGGGAGAGGCTGCTCCTAATGGGTGAAATCACTAATTTGCCTGTCAGATGGCTCTCTCCCTGCCGGTGACACATTAAACTAACAAAGCAGCTGATGGGGGGTAATTAGTGGTTTGCAGCACAGGACATGGAAACAACTGTGGCCTGTGGTTACCCACACACACTTCACTATTGGCATGTTTCCTTAGTGACCCCATCACAAACGGTCAGCTGAGAGCGCGTCAGTCGACACCCGTTTTAAAATGCGTCTCACCACATGTGGGCCAGAGCGGCTCTGAGAGAGTGGATCTCAGATGCGTCTCTGGTGGACTCACACGCACGTGAACTCAGAGCTGACCACTTGTGATCCTGCGGCCCCTCCAAAGTGTAAATTAAATGTTCACGTGGTGCTCCAAAATCCAAGTGTCACTGACCTGACCTAATCTATTTAACAATGTGTGACTCTTCGTTGTAAGAAAGATTCGACTCACCCTTTTCCATGTTTCACTTACTTTGAATCACTGTGGATTTGCACAATGTCCCTGAGATTAAATGGTCTTCCAGTCTCCAAGGTGGAGTTGGACTCTACAGACACACGTCTCTTGAACGGCTCCCAGATGCTCTGAGCCTCCAGGTAGGCCGTGGCAATCACCAACAGAAACATGGAACTGCAGAGACACACACAAAAAAAACACAATCAACGACTGTTAGTTTGTTTTTTTTCCACAATGTAACATGATCATGTTTTAGTGCTGCAGTGCTGCATAGGCCAACACTTACCTCATAATGAGAGATACTATGATGTAGAGCTCCACCTCCCAGCTCGGTCTGGGCAGAGTCTCTGCACATGAAGCTAACATGTGGTAGGGCAGGGAGGCGTTCAGGACAAACACAAACTCAGAGCCTCCACATGTCACTAATTTCAGCTCCCGGATCACTCGAGATGAAGTGAAGTCGGGTGTAAACCTGTGAGGGAGAGGAGACGCATGTCTGTTTAATCAGAAACCTGAGACCGACCTGTTGTCTGTTCATGTAGCCATAAAAAGATGAGGGAATCACAACCAGAGGTCAGAGGACACAAGTGAAGGTTGACTGGGAGACCTGGGAGGAGTCTGTGAACCTACATCTACATCTACATCTACATCTCTTTTTGTCCAGTCACTCTGCTGTTGAAACGAGGCGAGGCGTGCAGCAATACCAGTTCGAGGAAGCTGCTTCACTCTCCCATGGAAAACACTGCATGTTTTACCGTATGCGGCAGTAAGCACCAACTCACAACTTTTATTTTCTAACCAAGGGATTCTGATGCTGAGCAGAGTTAAGTTCAAGCAGGTGTCTGAACACCGTTTTACACTTGTTTTATCTGGAAGAAACAGATATCCTCTATCTGCTAACAGACAGGCAGCTGTGGCAGTGGAGGTAATGAAAAAGCACAGGTCGATATCATTGGTGATCGCTGCATTCCACTTCTGTTAAGTCAGTATCAGGCTCTGCTATTGTGCTTATTATCCAACAGGCATGCTTGGATATCTGGGTCACTCGAATAGAACAAAGCATCAGAAGCAGGTGTCATTATTGGCTCCACCTGTGCTTTTCCTGCTATGATGACTCACAGTATCTGCTGTGAGAAAAAAGTCTGTGGCACAATGCAACTCGGTGGAAAAGCTGAGTCCACCACCTTGTTTGCAGATGTCAGTATCAATCACTGTATTGGTGCTACAGTAGGGTTTTTAATTCAGTGCAATGTTGAATGTTGAGCTGCCATCAGATTCAAAACGCATCTAGTGACTTGTGTTTACAAGGAGGCGGGACAGGAAAGAGCCTGGGAGGGTTGTAAAGAGAGCACACAGCTATAAATTATATTATACAGTGTTTTATCAGACATTTTAATGTCATTTAAGCAGTCATATCATTACTCTTACTACACACTAACAACATATCGCTTTTTTGCTGCAGTCATAAAACAGGAATGTCGAGAAACAATATTCACTGAATAGGTGGAGTCCTACCCTGTCTTTCTGATTGGCTGATGATTAGACTGATGATTAAGTGATTTGTCCAAGAAGTGGTCTGACTGCAGCAGTACTTACACGACACGCCTCTAACCAGCTGTTTCCTCTTAAACTACCTGGATCGCTGGTAGTTTTATACAAAAATACTGAGTACGGCATGAAGCTGTTGCACAATCCACCGAGGAGGCAGAAGTGCTGCTTTGATAAATCTGATTATCAAAACCTGCTGCCGTCATGTGGCTTTTGCAAAGCGACAAGCAAAAAAAAAAAAAAAAAAAAAAAAGAGGGCAAGCTGCCAGCATGTCCTAAGTTTATAATAGGTAGTGAGTCCAAGTGTGCAGAGCTATCAGAGCAGTTGGCGTGGCTTTATGTTTGATACATTGTACGGTCTGCGAACAAAAATGCACTTCATATCGGCACACGTGTACAATGGCGCTGGCTGATTATCTGCTCAGGTTGAAGATGAGCAGAGCTCCGTTTGGGGTCGGCTTCATCGCAGCTGACTTTATGCATTTGACTAACTCGGCTTAGTGTGGCACTAAGCTCTGATAGTGAACCAACATTCACAAAGCCGGGACCCAGAGGCTGAGGCCGTTATGAGGAACTCAGATTCGTCATTTGATTATGTACACTAGAGCTTTTCCTGCTGCCAGATGTCAGACAGTCTTCTGTGGAAAAGCCCTGTTCTCCATCAGTAAGAAAGATAAAGATGGAAATTGTGACAGTTGCAAGTTAATTATGTTTTCATACCCACAGAGGTGACATTTAACCTAGTTGCACTCAATGTGCAAATACCTACAGATGGGTTGTGGTCTTGTATTTTTTTTTTTTTTTAAATGATGCCGTTGACACCAGCTCTTATAGGAAGTGAGCAGGCAACAGTTTTAACACCAGTGGCAGGGGACAAAGGGCAGGGGAAGTTCTTACTACGCAGATGTCAGACATTAACTTAGTTTTTACAGTGCCTCCTATTCATCATGACACTATTCCTCATAATGAAAGAGGAACTTGGGGCAAACTTTTTTTGGACAAATAACATCTGAAACCAAGCCAGTGCACGCCCCCGCCCCCTGAGCTGCTGCCACTGACTTCTTCAGTAACATGTCCCGACCTGAATATCTGTGGAAAACAGGAAAGTGTTTCCTATTTAACATAAATGGATAACAAGTGATGATAAAAAAAATAAGAGCTGAGGAGAGCAAGCAGCGGCAGCAGAGAGACAGAGAGCCAATTCATCCTCTTACTGAAGGCTTACTCAGCCAGAGAGGCTGAGGACAAGTATTAATAGAGCTTGTGGTTGATGAGGAGAGCACACACACAAACACACACGGAGGAAATACTCATGGTCTGAGGGAACATGCAGCAGTTTGTTCACTTACAGTATGATGAGGTCTTTTGAAGCATTTGGCTTAAGTGCAAATTCTTGACAATTGAGAACTTTGAATCCGTATCCTTCACAGGCATGTCCGTTGATTTCTGCTGATCTGATGGTGATGGGGAGCAGGCCCGTGTTCTCCACTCTGAACGTTCTTTTGAGGGTGAAGTTTGGCTCTTTGACTTTTGTCTCTGAAATAATTAAAGGGATAGTAATTAGTGGAATAATGGTTTCTCCTTTGAGATGGTGAGTTGATGCAAAATGTAAAGAACCAAACAGAAGTAAATCACATTAATGTTGGACACTCAGCACTGATCCTGTGTCTTCAGTCAATGGATCTGTACCAGACTTGTCACATGCACAAGTCCTTTTAATTACATGAGATTCCAGCAGTGAAGAGACTGATTTTATTTTCTCACTCTGACTATGCAGTAGTGTGCATCCTGTTGTGCAAGCCACTCAGACTTCCTGTACGATTTTTATATTTCATCATTGTGGATAGAATATATTTTTAAAAGTAAATATGCACCTATACAGAACTGACAGGGTTTCTATATGAGGGAATGTGCTGTGGTCTAACAGTCAGGAAGTATACTATATCTATTCTATTTTTGTTTTTCTTCGTTCTGTATGTTTCACACTTATGATTGGTTTCCTGTTTTTTTTCTGTCAGTGCTCACAGTTGTCTTTAAGAAAATGGAGACATCACAGGGAGGCAGAATTTGCCCTGAAAAGGAGAATCATTGCTGTAATGTCTCACAGATGCTCATGCAGTATAAACACACAACCACCACAACCACCCAACTGGAGGGGGGATGGACGTCGAATTACAATGTCAGAGGGACTTTCAGTTTACATGATGTGGCTTCTGGATGTACAAAGTGTTCAGGTTATTAAATAGGCTGATCCTGATTACAGATAAAAGGCATCAGAATGCTATCTGTTGAGGTTATGAAAAAAAAAATCATCAAGATAGCAAGAAGTCACGATGTGCAATGAACATATTCTGAGAATGCACCGATACTGTACATGTGCTGTATCTGCTTAGACTCCGTGGCACTGATAGATTCTGTCCCAAGTCAAACAGACTCCATATATCCACATTGACCTGGGCCTCAGCAACACACACTCACTCTCTGTGCAGTCTTTGAGAAGGGCCTCAGTCATCTTAAACCTCAGCGAGCTGCCTTGTCCTGGAGGCTTCCCTGCAACTTTCAGGCTCTCTGTCGTCCCTCGTCCGTGGAGCACGATTGTGTCGATCACGGTCAGATTGTTCCTGAACAGATTCCCAGTGAAGGACACAATGTAAGACCAGGACGTGAAAACACTAAAAGGGGGCCGTTGTTTTGTAGTGTAGATGAAAACCTGACATTACCTGACAATGAGGAGGGAGGAGACACTGTGGTTGCTGACGGGAGTGAACCTCACGCTGAATGACTTGACTTCACCAGGCAGCAGGAGGAGGTTGTACACAAAGGGTCTGGTTGAGCCCTCTACAAACCCAGTACTGGTCTTCATTAGGGATGTCTGCCAAACAAACAGAGAGCCTGTTAGAGTCAAACAGCTTCCACATGCTGCCTCAGGACCAGAGGAATGTGATTATTTCAACCAGCTGATTCTCTAAATTCTTTGACTGACGCTGGAGTCGGTCGTCACTCCTGCAGCACTTACTTGATTTCTGTGAACCTGGAACTCAAAGGTGTTCGTGTCGATGTTGATGTTGGACAAATTTCCCAATGGAAACCTGGGACATGAGGTTTGACAAGATTACTGTTAGTGGTACGATATGGGAATGAGGAACAATAACGTGCAGGGTTTTGTGGAGACTCTTTCACCTGTCGGCCAGTTTCCCGGAGAACACCGAGGGGTTTGGTAACAGGGCCAAAGGGAGAACCTGGACATAGACGGGGACGTCGGCAGGATTCTGCAAAATCACCTCCTCTTCCTACAGAGAAAACAAAAAGATTTCTCACCCGAATCTCCAAAACACAACTTTGAAACCGCCTTAAAACATCCCGCATGTGTTATTGGACATGTAGGAAAACAAGAGGGGATTGTTTCTACTCACAGAGGAGCTGTTTGTGTTGGTCAGAGGGAACGTAATTCGTTGTGACGAGTTGACCAGTGAGGGCCAGGTCAAGTGCGCTGTTATTTTAGCTTGCACGTTTTTCTGCAGGTCTGTGTTCACTTCAAACACGGCCTCAATCCTTTAACAAGGAAAGAACCATTGTTAGTTATACTCTTTAAATAGTTCGCCAATGAGGACAAAGTAATTAGTAAAATTTGATAACCAAAGCCCAAGATCACTGAATCCCTAAGTGTTTACTTGTGTCCTGCACGCTCTTTCAGCTCTTTCCATCGCCTGAGAAGTTTCTGATGAAGATCCACATCAGCATCCCAGATATCCTCCTGCAACGCCAGCCCATGAGGCTTGGATTCAGCTGTGGAAGAAAAAACATTAACCACTTAAATTTTGAACCGGGATCCCATTCAGATGGGATCAGCGTTACAGAGGGAGGTGGGGAATAAAATATTCACTGCGCTCCTCAGTAATTTAACTCAAAAGTTCTAGGCAGCATTTAAAACTCTGCAGAATGGGCACTTAGGTCTGGAGGGAGGGGGCTCTGTCAGATGAATTTGAGTCAAAAATTGTAAAAATGTCCAGAATGTGCTGCCTCAACAATTTTAGTTACACTGAAAATAGGATCTGTCAATAGCTAATTGAGTGTGCTTTTATGCAGTAATCATTTGCTAAATAGTGAATAAAAGCTAAAACTCAGGGCTTGCAGCTGAATACCACTGCCTGTAGCTAACTTTACAAGAGCAAATATGATCCCTCTTAACAGGCATTTTTCCACTTCTCATAGTTTTATTTATTTTTTAATTAGTTAGTGTTGGCTTGTTTCCATCTCTCTGATCGTCAAAAACGTTTTGGTTTCCTTCAATTTCACATAGGGCTGATGAAAAAAAAAACAAAAAGGAGAAGCTGCTCTTCTCCAGAATAGAAACTCAATGATCCACTGTAAGTTGCTCCAGACAGGAACCTACTCACATGGGGAAAAGTCATTTTTCCAAAACACTGTATTGGCTGTATTTATTACCAGGTTGTGAACAAAAGAAATCCTACAACTTAACACTGACCAGGACAGGTGATGGTAAACCACCCTGTCCTCCTAAAGCACTAAATCCAGTCTGACTGGAGCTTTCATTTGCATTTTGAGATTAAAAATGTCACACACACACATACTCCACAAAAACAAACCAAAACATAACAAAAACAGAAAAAAAAACTTACATTTAAGCACAAATGGCAGCCCCACATAACAGTGATCACCACACTGCAAGCTGGCATCAAAATAAATATTTGCCACCTGAAAAAGATGGAGAAAATAAATAAGTTCATGTCTATAAGGGGGAATGTGTCTCACTGAGTTAGCCGCTTTAGGCGATTCTCTACCTTCGATTTACGTCTGGGCTCCAGCTCGTCTTTGTTGCTGCGGAGCCGTTTGTAATAAAAACGGATATCTTCTGTCAGGGAGCGGATCTGCTGCAGCCTCACTTTCTGTGTGAAAGAGCTCTGTATGCTGAAGCTTTGATGAACAACTTTCCCCTATAGGGAAAAAAAAACATATATATACACAGGTCAGGACTTGCAACACCTTGAGCGTTCAACAGGAAGGTATGTTGACACTTTATCTCAGCTTCAGTCTGTTGTCAGCGCAGGGCAGTGAAGTCTTACTTACCGGAAATGAGGGTTGTAAAACGATGTGTTTGGGAGAACTGTTTAACGTGCCCACTGCGATGAGGGCTTTCACTGGGATAGTTAATATCTGAGGGAAGAGAAGAGTTCTCATCAGCTTCAGACTGAGAACTGGTGGCGTTTTCCTTGAAAACAACAGCATTAAAATCACGTTGACTGACGTCCTCCTACCTCATAATCTGTGGTTATGTGAACGGCTCCATCGTACATGCCCTCCAGTGCCTTGGTCACCAGTGTCACTCTGAATGCTGCGTAATAGCCAGATGCCAATATCACCTTTGCAGAGAGGAAAAAAAATAGCATTAGATTAGAGTCTCGACATCAGAAAGTTGTTTTTTCCATTCCTCTTTAATTTCGTGACTTTGGAATAAGAACACCGTATCTACAATCTGATCGGGTTTCAGATACTGTGGGTTAAAGATTTCATATCTGAAATGAAGAAACCACCTCGCACGACAGGGAAGTGAGTCAAAGTAGCAGGTGTCCTTATAATACTCTAAATATGTTAACTACACTTCTTTAAAAGAAAGTCACTGTTGTATCTGAAAATAACTGAAAAAGGTTTTTTAATCAAACTCCCCCATCACTCCTGTTCTGCCATTTGTTTTTCTTTTGATTCCCACCTCATTTCTACTATTTTGTCTGATCAAGATGGACACTGACATCACTGTGTGCTTATCTGCTGCAGTGCTTGAGTCGCAAACAGACTAGAAGCCCTAGTTTAACATTAGTTTAACTAGTCTAGCACAATAGCTGGTAGTCAGTCAAAAAGCAGCTTAGGAGAGACATTGAGGGTCTTACTGTTTTGTGATGGGAGGCTGAGGTGTTCTGCAGCTCTCTGTGGCGACTCAGGGCCACTGTTGTGTTTCCTTTCTCGGTCTTAAGCAGCTCCATGGAAAGACTGTCCCCTGTGACCAGCCAGGACTTGATCTCCAGCTAAAGGACAGAGCGGATAGATATTGGTATGAAAAGACCAGGACATAATATCATGTCTATTGTACTGTGACTTCTTTTGTCCTTTTGGACAATGTGTGACTGAACTCTAGACTCTAGAAACACTATCGACTACCAAATAATTATATTATCATAAACTATGTTGCAACGTGATAAAGTTTTAGTCAGCGTATTGTAAAGATTGTGCAAACATGCCTTACCCAACTGGCAGGAGGGTATATTAGTCAATGAACAGGAAATACAGTTACTAAGCTGTGGTTCAGACTAAGGAAGCTCTGCCCTTCATGCTGCCTAGAAAACCTCTGAGAATCATTTCACAATCAGCTGCTGCAGGTTTTTACCTCTATAGGATTACTGTTGACCACCACGAATATGATGCTGCTGGTGTCTGTTGCGCTGCGGACGCCAAAGTCCAGGAGGTTCTCCGTCAGACTGGGAGGGAGCACCAGGGGCTGTTCACACAACAAGGCCACAAAGAACAAACACCACGTTATACAGACACATGTCGTCCCCAAAGATCATGATGCAAAAGCAAAACGACATGTTGACTTCTCCTTTTTTGAATTTGCAGTTACGACAAAACAGCAAGTTATGCCAGCTCCACAGCTAAATCAATAGTGCTACATCAAGTAAGGGTTAGCTTGGGAGAACGTCAGTCATATATAAAGCCAAGACTTATTTCACCTATTAACTTTAGTTTGTAATAATATTTAGAAGATGGTCATTTCTATAAGATATGGACAGGCAGAACAGCAAGGCAGAGAGCAGTATCTGTTTTTGATTTGGTATCATGTAGTTGGCAGGGTAACAATTTTTGAAGGAAAATAAATCCATTAAATGACGTTAACACAACTTTTCTGCTATCTGCTTTGGAGTTTGTCCGTTGACCTGCAAACTGAGAAGCCATTTCTGTGAATACTACTGCTTCAGCGGGTTGTGTGTTGTTGCGTACCTCCAAGAAGCCTGTGTAGGCGCGGACCGGCAGGTGGAACTTGGATGCATTTGTAACCAGCAGGATGTTGCTGTCTATGTGAATGGATGGTCGGACTGGCCGGAACAGGAGTGAGAAGATGTAACGTGACGAGTGTGGGGGGATGAGAATAGGTGCACTGAAGTTCTGCACCTAAAATAGAAAGAGAAGAAAAAAGTGATGAAAGTGATCCTGCATGTGTATAGCACATATCTTTCTTCACAATCAGAATGACTGGAGGCACTCACATTAAACATGGTTTTGGCCTCTTCAGGCAGGGACACGTTATGTATCCGGATTGCAAAGTTAAAGGCATTTGTGAGGAAGATGGGTCGGTCCACTGGGTCTACAGGACTGTCCCTGATGTGAAACAATGTAGCTGTGTGGTCAAAGCCCAAGTAGCTGAAAGAACAAATGACAAACCAGTCAAGCCACGGCAGAGTTTTTTTCCCCCTTTATCTAGTACATAAAGCCGCCCACTCGCCCACTCGCCCACATGCACCGACAGGATAACTCACCCTTCTAAAACCTCTGCCTGGTATGGGATTTCAAGCTTGGAGTAGCTCTTTTCTTTTGCTTTAACAGTTATTTTACCAGTGAATTGATATGGTCTTCTCGCTTTTGAGGCTGCAATGAGAAAACAAGATAAAGAGTGTAGATAAGTGCACTGCAAAAGGATACAAGGCCCCTGCAAGAGGAAATTGTGTAACATTTCAACCAAGACGTGTTAAAAAAAACAAAACTGCTGGAGTGAGAACATGATGTAAAATTTTTAAAGCTGAAGATGACTGCCTCGACCATGAACAAAAATTGGTCTATTACTGCACTTCCTCAAGACATTTTTAAATAATATGTGTCATTGATATGCATCATATTCCATAGAAGTGGGTGATGATGGAGCAAGCGTTTGGTGGTAGCACATGCAAACAAATAAGTTATAAAACTGGTTGTTTAATCTATATTAAAGCAACACTATGTAGTTTTTCAACCTTGAAATATTTTTTTCCAAACTCACTGAAGTGGTAGAAAAATGGTTAATAGGATGAATGGTGCCGCCGCTGCAGCCTGAGAAGGGTTGCGTCGGCTGAAACCGCCCTATTTAACTTCCCTGCGCGGGTAGGAACACCGCGGTGAGCCTGGTCTCCCTGCTCCTCTCACATACACACCAGCGCCCTGTGCCTGTGCTGGGCCAATCGGCCGACCAGCCTCCTTCGGGCCCTGGCAACAGCAGCGACACCGGCAACAAATTCACATAGGCTACTGTGCTTCTCTGGGAAAGACACAGTAGGTAGCAGACAGTTGTTCTTCTCAACCAGTGTACCAGTAGCTACCACAAATCCTACATAGTGTTGCTTTAAGAAATCTGGCCATTATTAAAAATGTCTATTATTACGATACTGAAAAGAACAACTTACGATCAAAAGTAATTCTTGCAACATTGGTATATCTGCTCTCTCCAGCTTTTAGCGTGACTGCTTTGAAATCTACTGTGACGGCTTCATTTGATGGGGTTGTGCGTACACTCTGTAAATCATAAATAAAAGAGAAGGTTACATAAGATGCAGGATAACCATTTAAGTATATAGATTAAAGAGGGCTACTCAAGATACTCACTGTAATCGGAACGTCTTTTGTTCCTGAATTTAAAAGGTGTACGTTCAGCAGTTTTGGACGATCTGCGAGACAAAGTAGTTGGGAAACACAGAATGAAAATGAGCAACGGAGAATAACAGTATGTGATTAAAGTAGTTTTGTTTGTGGGATGAATTACCTTGTGAACGCAGCGTACCAAAATCAAGCATCTCTGTGGAGGAGTAAATACCAGGGGCTGTGCAGAGAAAACAAAAAATGTGAAATCTGAAAACACTGTGTACAACTGAATTGTCACAGCGGAGGTCTTGTGGGAAATAAACGGCACCTGATGTGACCTCCACCTCTACAGGGAGGATGATGAACTGGTCCTCATTGGGGGCGTTGGTTTTGATTCTGATGAAAGCCGTGTGGTTGTCCACATCTCTGGACGAGAAGCTGGCTCTCATCACCCCCTTTGTCTCAAACGGAGGAATCTCCTGTAGTGACGATGCAACGGTTGAGGGACTGGGACTCAACTCTCACTGCCATCATCATTGGTTTTCAAATTAAAATCAGAGTCGATACAGAAAAGAAAGGAATATAAAACTCACCCATAATTTCCCAGTGCCTCCTTGTTGACCTGTGGGAAGCTCTAGATGTAGATCCCCACCACTGGAGTACATCTCAACAACCTGAGGAGGAGGAACAAGAGGAACAGCAACACTTGAATATCATGACAGAAATTGACCAGTGTATAGAAATAAGTCAGTCACAGGCACTTTTTGCCATCATGGAGTCTCACGTCTCTGATTACCTGCAGTGGTTCACTGTATGGGTTGTGGATGTTTATTAGTGGTGAGAAGCTGCTGTTTACTGGGACTCGAGCCCCTATGAAGGGTCGCAGTCTGTAGGGGTTTGGGATGCCGACCCCAAAAACCTTCAGGACAAAGAGAAAGAAATATTGGTGAAACCTCTGAAAGCATAAAACCAAGTTTGAAAAGAGGTTTTGTTTATTCAAGTCTGTACCTGGTATGTAAACACTCCATGATGTGAGGTGTTAATAAATAAAGTGTTTTCTACATTCCCAACTACTCGTGCAAGAAACACCACATCAAATGATGTGTTCCCTCCTGGTGGAATAATCTGAAGAAAGAACAGATGACATATGACTTAAACAGAGCAGATGACGGCCTCCCACAGTTATTTACACATGTGCTGACAAGTGGGACAGCCTGGCTGATAACCGCAAAGATGTTACCACCGGCGACCACCACATCTGACCTGAAAAGTCCACTGCTATGAAAACATAACAGCTAAACTCAACTTCTGTGCAGATGAGCCTGAATTCTGTTTCCTGCCAGTTTATAGTAACAATGTTGTTTGAATGTGATTTTTAATTTATCAAAACACATGCAGATGCTCTTATTAAGGTGTAGGTATTTCCTTATTGGACCCGTCCTACGTCAACAACCTGCACCAACAAGGTGGGGCAACTATGACAGTTGAGACCCAGGGCAAAAAGATAAAGTAAAAGTACCCGCTGCCCCACTTTCTGCTGTTCCTTAAGACTCGTGTTTGCATTGCAGGGTAATAACCAAAGGCAAATCAGATAAACAGTGTTTTTATTACCTCCTCTCTGGTCTGGGCTGCTGAGAGTGGTGAGTTATACAAAAATACATTTCTCTAATTATGAAAGTCAGGGGGACTAACATAGGATTTTGAAAAAGAGGGGTAGATGCCCCCCTCATGATTAGTGGAAATTATACCCTTGCCCTTTACTGCTGGTAATCCTTAAAGGCAGAGACTTGAAGTAATGACACATGATATAGACGTGTTTTAGTCCAAAGGCCAAGTTTAGTTCATCCATTCTTTTATTCTATAGTATGAAATACTGTATATATTTTCGAGTATTTGCACATAGGATTTATTGGAACACAGATAATAAATCACTGGGAAAGTACTGACACAAAACATGTGCTACAGATCATGTGACCACAGCAAAGTGAGATTGTAGTCTGAAACTGTATTTGGGACTGAAAGAATGCTGGTATATATAATCACATTATACCAGTCAGTGAATAACACAAACAGTCATATCACCAGGTATATCTGGTAAATGTAGTCATGAATTAACTCCGGATGTAGCTTCAGGCACTCAAATTCACGTCCCTCCATACATCTATAGCCCTACCTGTAGCTGTTAGTAATTAGCCTGTGTAAGTAAATGTATTGACCAATCTCGCAAAAACTCATCTTAATGGATCCTAAATTGGTGTGATCATAAACCTTTTATAATCAAGCTCAACCCTAACCCAGATGCCATTAATCTGCTGCCCCAAGAGACACACTGTGAAACACTCCCACATAGTGTAGATAATAGAGGCCTGAGGCTGGTGAAGGACCTTGGCAGATAGAAAATACAGGACACCCTGCTCTCCAAACTAAAAACCATGTTTTCCCTCTTTATTTGTAGTGAGCCAATAAGATTCCCACACATCCCTTTGAGCACAGGGCCGAACAAGGAGAAAGTTCAACTCTGCAAATGTGTGAAAATGTACAGTATTATATATCACATTATGCAAGATACATACACAAATGATTCCCCTGTTCTTCTAAAGTGACTGGGCTTCAATAAAAGACATCCTGAGGCTCCACAGATCTATTCACTAAGACTTCAAACCTTGAGGATACTTAATTTATTCAGGAAAAGTACCAATGGATAAAATATCCCCCGTGGATGAGACCAAAATAAAGCTCTTTGACATGTTTGTTTATGAAGTTAAACTGTCTGAACACGCTGGAGCAAGAAGAAATTTAGCCCTTGCAGAATAGGAATGGATACCAAACATGATGACACTATGAAGTACAACCAACTTGTAAACTAATAAAAGAATTTATCCAAAACTGCCCATCGTACATTCCGTCATCACTCAAACAATCTCTAAAAAGGATTCCCCTAAAGATGTTAAGTTGTCTACTCTAATGTGCAAAGCCTTTATACAAACACACCCCATGACAGAAGACCAGAGGCCTTTGGTTGTTATCTTCACAACCACACAGACCTCCCTCCCAGTGAACTTCTTTGTGAGCCAGACTCTCGTGTCCTGCAGATGAATTTATTTTTACACTTACTGCATTACCACATTAATGCACCAGACCTTCATGATCTCTTTATGGACACTCTGCACTAAACTGTAGCTTCACAAGAAGATATGACAGAAAACACTTGCAAAAGTGAAAACATTGAACTGATTTTCCCTAGTGTACGATCTGCTCTCTCTTTAGTCCAAACTGAGCAAAACGCATTTCACTGCCTGTTGACAAAAACTGCAGAAGTCCTATTTTTATCCAAATGAAAACTATGAGAAGCAACTGTGAAAAAAGAAAGCCCTTTACCTAGAGTCCTGTCTAACCACAACTCAGACACACGCTAAAACACGCAAACAACAAACATCCTTGTTAGACAACCTAACTTACAGTGTATAATCAATGTCTCAGGACAGCGTATTGGTCAAAACATTCTTCAAGCACTTGTTTAATACTTGTTAAGCCACACTTTAACAAATATATGTCTGTTGCAGCTGTGGTTGGAGTAACAGAACAGGTCTTTCCTGTAAAGGGCGTCTCTGCATGCAGCACAAAAACATGAGTTATGGCCATGTAAGAAAATATATGTATGTTAGAAAACATTTCCAGGACAATACGGATTGACTGCAGTCATCTGTTACGAAGCGCAGAATGTGTTTATCGCCCTCTTGGAGTTATTTTGGACTCATGCTCTTGGGAAACTGCATCCTGTGGTTGAATGGCAACTTTTAGTGCTTTTTCTTTATTAAAACACCACTAACAAGATGTGTCATTTTTAGACTGTGTACACCAGATAACTTGATACTGTGGCATTTCTTTCCCAGTTTTATTTGCTGTTGGGTTCTGTTGTTGACTGGCCCTTTGTTCACTGCAACTCATCTATATCTCTAAACAGTTAGAGACTTCAGTGCCCAGAGTGGTCACATGTTCAAGCTGCACATGTGACTTGCATCAGGACTTCCCACATTATTGTTGCCGTCTGAATGTTGCTGTTTACTCGTTTGACGCGCTTGTCGACGGCTCGTGTTTGAGTTTAAAGCAAAAACAATCATCTGTGTCTTGATAGTGTCCGAGTGTCACACTTAATTAATTACACCAGTTAAAAACTGCCTCATGATGAGCATGATGATGAAATGATGAAACGCGGTGCAATCAGCAAAGCCATGGGACTACAGATCAGGGGACTCTTTAAAAAAAAACAAAAAACAAGACAGTTCTACATTTTCAGAAACAAATGAACAAAGCGATGCGTACTTACCCTATTCTGGAAAAAGGATGCGTGAAAATGTGCTGTTGTTGCTGATATTGATATCAAACTAATTTCTTCTGAGCTAGGATTATGTAAATAAACTTTCTCCATTTTTGGCATTCCCACAGGCCTGAGGAGGAAGAGGAAAAAAACATTTGTACAAGTAAGTAAACAACCACATATTTAAAAGACATTAGAGGGTAATTATAAAAAGCACCACACTGGGGATATGAACAAAAACTCCAATAGAGATGTCATGATAACACAAAATTAACACCAAAGTCTGAACTGATTGAGATCAGTTAAACGTGAGTAGTAGTTCACCTGTTAAACAGAAAAACAAAGACAAAGAAAAGTAATGGAAAAAAGGAAGAAAAGAAGAAAGAAAAGAAACATGAAGAAGGTTTGGAGAGTAATAAAACCTCTTTTTCGAGGCATAATGACAGACATAACCTCACTGTGGAGCCACCCACTAAAGTGATTCATGATGGACTTGACATTCCTTTGGGCTACCATCTTCAGATTTGATTTGAAGGGCCACACCAGTGGTTTTGCATGTTATAGCCCATTAACTACACACACTGTACTTCAACCTCCGAGGCCCTGCATATATCTTTGATTTCCTACAGCCTGTGGTTTCTTTCATTTCAATGTGGTATGAAAATCAACTTGTGCAGACTTGAGACTTGGGAGAGGTTTTTTTGATTTCACCTGCCGCAAATGCGCAGTCAGGCACGATGGCAGGGTCGATTGGAAGTGCTTATCAGCTTTTATTCTTTTCAATCGTTTTGAATGAAGCCGCTCATTCAAATCCTGCCATTGTTCCACATGTGTCAGAGACAGAGAGAGTAAGAACCTCTCAAGGTCTCATTTTCATGCCCTCCGAAAACATTCACAGCCGATAAGTGGATTATTTGTTGTTGTAGTGGGGGGGGGGCTGAGGCAGCTGGGCTCCTTACTGGGGTCCAAGCTTTTTTTACAGCGCTACTGAATGATTTGCACTCTGTACCCTGTGAGTGCGCTGTTGGCTGCACTTGGAGCTGGGTCATACCGCATGGGTGTGCACCTACTGTCAGACTGGAATGTGACAGAATATGTCAGGCCCTGGGTGAAGCTAGGTGCTGGACTTTAAAAAATGTGTGGTTTTGTTAAGTGCATTCCACAGATATGTCATCAGCCCATTTACTGTGGACAGGTTGAGGTCGGTCGTGTAGGTTTGTAAGTAACATGCACAAAAAACAATACTTGTAAGGAAAAGTAACAAGATGAGAGATGTAGTAAAAGCATGGAGCGCACAGTAACAAAACAGTAGAACATATGAGACACTCACTGTTCATGGAAGTCCAACATTGGAGGTTCAAATCGTATAGGTCGGCAGTTCCCACGGTGCGGGGATGTGCTGTGAGAGAGAGGGACACGTGACAACAGCAGCAGCAGGCTGGGAAAAATAGTATCCATGTTGGTGTGCATTTCAAACAAATGAGCACAGACACTGTAGTCCGTGTTTAGGTGCTTAACAATGCATCACGCTCCCACTCCCATCTGCACTATTTTCATATGTAAAATATCTATGAAAATCCATAGCTGGAAACCCCCCCCCCACCCTCCCAAAAATATAATTAAAAGTGGAAGAAAAGAAGAAAAGAAGCGAAGAGAGTGGTGGTTACTCTCTCACATGACGGAAACAGCTTGCACTTTGCCTCGTTGTAGAACACGGGCATAACTCACCAAACCTGTTCAACAACAGGTGTAGCCAACAATGGCCAAGGCCGTCCCTAAAGAGAGACACCTCTTCCTTGGTAGAGCACAACTATGTGCTGGGAGGCGTTATGAAAATCTCATGGAAAAGAGAAGTTCAGCAGTGCTGCAGCCAGGTGTGGTTCAGGCCTCAAGTCACTTAAAGGAATAGTTCGCCTTCATCATTGACTCACACTCATGCTGTACTATGACCGACACAAAAATGTCCATAAAACTACACAAAACACATTTAATATTCTTCCTTACTGCTCGTCCACTGCAATCCAACTGCCCTGAAGGGATATAGTCCAGAGTTTACTCGAAACAACGTCATTTAGGACATTTTTACAGCCTAAACAGTCCTGTATTGAATTTGCCTGGGGCGCGCTCTCTCTGGACTATATCCCTTCAGGACACTTGGATTGCAGTTAACGAGCAGTAAGGAGGAATATTAAATGTTTTTGTGTAGTTTTATGGACGTTTTTGTGTTGGGCGCTATTGACTCTCATATAAAGTTTTCGTTGGACTACGAACCGCCGGCCTCCTGGGTCTCCAGATGCACTAATGACTGAATTTCATTTTTTGGTGAACTATTCCTTTAATGGCTGGAAGGCAAACACCTAGAAGTTATATTCTCTACTCAGAATATACAGACTAGCCAATCATGGAAAAGATGCAAAAAGGTTTGTTCACCGATTCTTTTGCATCGGACATAACACTTTTTCCTGATACTTCACTCTAATGTAATTACTCTAACATCACCCTAGAGTCGTACAATTTACCAGAGATCAATTTCGCCCATTTACTACCAGGCCAGCGTGTACAGGAGCAGACAATGGTCCGAGCTCCCTACAGACGGGATGGATTTCCATCCCTTGAGACCCACAGCGATCCACGCAGACACGCAAACCGTGCAGTCTTCCACTGGGATGATCTGTCATCTACAGCCTGTCCCTCACTCCACTCATTAATATACGGTAACAACTACTGACAAAATTCTTGCGGGATTAAGGATTCACATGTATCCTGGCTGTGAATTCTCTGCGGCCTTTCGCTCGCTGCTTCAGAGCCAATGTGTTGAATGCCAGTGTGTAATTGGAGGAGCTGGGGAGATCATGGGGAGGGGCTGGGTATGTCCAGTGTCAGACTAACCTGTACATAAAAATTTTAAAAAATAAAAACTGTGAAAAGCAGAGACTAGCATATTCAAAGCTTTCTTCATAAAAAATGAGCAGTCTGAGTGATACAAAAGAGATAATTATCAGCAAAGTCAAAGAGATTCACCCAAACTGCCCAAACAATACTAGAAAGAGGAAGCTCTGCTTTTAAAAAACTCTTAAACAACATAGTCAAACGTCAAAATACCTTCCCCCCTGGTTGAGGGAGTGGTCACGCTATGCCAGAACAAGATAACCTTTTTATGGATTAGAACGTACTGTACAAATAGTAAAGGCTCTCTGTATGTTTTCCCCAGACAAAACACGAATGCCAAAACTGAGCACAGGGGACTGATGTTATGTGGAGAATTAAATACAAAAGCACGATGTTGAAAAAGTGACTTTTATACGTTTCCTGACTTTTAAAACAGTGTTTACTCTCTCTAAGCACTCGATTTCACACAGCAGATTTCAGCCACTGAGCGGTATCCAAACATTTTTAGAGGACTCGCTATACAGTTCTCAGACAGACACTATGGTTCTCACGGTGCTGGGATTTAATAGTCTGATGTTTATCCGAGATTGACACAAGAAAGCCAACTGGAACATCCCCCAAAGCAGTGTGCAGTCACTTTTCTGTTTGTGTCTGCGCTCGGAGCGTTTGAGCAATCCTGACTCTGAGGCAACGTGACCCAACCATGGACACTTGTTTAGTATCAGAGGTGAGGCAGTACTCCAAAAAACACAACCATCTGCCTGCCCGCCTGCCTGCCCCGCTCCGCCTCATCGGCGCGGGCACAAACTCTCCGACTCGCCTCGTTGCGCCTTCGCTCTTTGACTCAACTCTTCCGAGCAGCTACGGCAGGACAGAGGCCGGCCGGGCCCAACAACAGGTGCCACAGGCCGAGCAGTTTCCCTGACGACTGATGTCACCAACAGCACATGTTTCAGAGAGATGAGGGGGGTGGTGGGGCAATGAATGCATATGGGTGTAACCTCAGGGAAGAAAAAAAAAGCTGCTCTTTCTTCCTGTAACGGACTTCATGCTTATTACCAAGTGTGTGTTGGCTTCAAGTGGCTGTCTTGCCTCAAGGCATTGGCAGCTTGTGATTATGCTTCTCCAGCTTTTTATTTTGGGGAGTTAACTGACACTACATAACCGGCCGAGAGGTAATAAAAGTCCTCTGCAGGTTTGTTAGCCTTGACAAAACAACCTTTTGTATCTGCTTGTTCTCATGTTCACGGAAACTGATAAACACATTAGTACAATTTCAGCTCATCTTTGTTGCGTGCTACTTCTCTTTGGGAATGTTGGTTGTGTTGAATGAGGGAGAACAATAATTTGTGCGTGCCACTGTCGGCCCAGTCCGACAGCTCTCTTCCTACACTTGCACTTTCCACTATACAGTGGCGCTTTACAATAGCATGCAAATGAGGAACAGCATAGATGTAAATGTGCCTGACTAGTCTAGCACATCACCAATGTGGTGGCATTTAAATGCATAAATATCTTTAGATCACAAGAGGGGGAGAATATTTTGAAAGTGAATAAATAAAAACGTACCTTTGTTGATGATATAAACTAAAATCAATGTCAGATTCCGCCTGCAGGAAAACAGAGATACAGTAAGTCATCATTAAAAAGGTGACTCTGACTGTGACTGTGACTGTGAGGGTGGAGGGGCAGGGGGATCAAATTGCAAGTTGTAAACCAAGTAGCCAACATGCATTTGTGTTTGTTTGTAAATGTTAGTCATCATAATGAAAAGGCAACAAATTATATTAAAAAACAAAAAAAAAGGGTAAAACGTACCTGTAAGAGGCTTCCTTCGCCAAAATGTAGAACCTCTAGAATTGTGTCTGACTGAATGAATGCTGTAAAAAAGTAAGAGGAAGACAATGTGAGTGTTATCACAACCACTACTGTTTCTAATTTTAGTTTTCAACACTTTACATGGCAAACTCATAAAGCCTGGCAGGTGAAAGACGTAAAAGAAATGACACAACGCACAGAGACATTCTAAGTGTTGATACGTTTCACCCGTTTTGCATGGCAAAGCACCGTATACAGAGGCCTCGCGAAGGCACAGCTGATTTTACATGATGCAGCATCGGAGCTGTTGGGTAGCAGCAGCAGCCAATGTTACACCATTTCAGAGGAAGTGTGGTGAAATCATAAGAAAAGCTATAGCCAGAGAGAGATAATTAAAAATAGCTCTCTGCTGGACCCCCCCTCCCCCCCAAATGTCCAATGCAAAAGTCATCTGTAAGCAGTCATATCTTCCTGAACCACAAAGCAGTATACTGGTAAAGATAACTTCTCTCTACTTGAACTTTAATCTCTTGAACAAGTCTAGAAGCTGCTTCACTTGGTGTTGAAGTTTGGTGTCCAACCCCCCCCCCCCATCGTGCCGAGAAGAAACACTTACATGTGCCACTGTCAAGACACAACACACGCACACACACACATCTATTTCCGGAGGTTACAAGGTGTCAGGCCACTGGGCCGTTTGGTGTAAAACAACTTTGCTCATATTCTGTCCTAGACAAAAAGGAACTTCAGTCAGCAGCACAGCCTGTCTGATATACTTGAGCTGTGTGTTTGTAATCACATTACTATCAACTGGATTCACACGGGACGTCTCTCCTATTCCCTGGCATATGACTCACTCAAAGTATGAATCTACGAGCTTAGAGAGTCTAAAACTCAACTCACTACTCAGCATTTTTTATGCGTTCACTCTACTGAGAAGCGTTTCACCTGACACCATCTACATCCCACAGCTTGTGCTGTCAGACCAACCTTTCCAGATCATATTCACAGCACACTTCATTAGGTTTTAGACAGAAAAAAAAAAGCCAACTAGATTGAGGTGATCTAATCACTTGGTGCAACAATTGACAGTTTTAGTTCCTCCTTAGGTTTCACTTCCGCCATGACACAAGTACATCTTGCAGATCAAACTTAGCCAGCCGTCTGTGGATGAGCATCTGCTCAGAGTTTTTCCAAGTTCATGATTTACCTTTTATATAAAAGTATCTAGAGGTACAAAACAATGTGTCTTGCTATACCATAGTTGTATAAGCAGGCAAAAATATGACTAGACCTAGTGAAAGTGAGAGCAGCGAGGCACTGAATGAAAAGTGAAACATATTCAAATTCAAAATGTCCCATAACAAATACAGTCTTCGGTGCCTCAGTTTGTCTTTTACATGCTTCAGCTTTGGGCCTAATGGTCACAGCTGTTGGCCAAGTACAACTGTAGGTTTCTGGGCAAATGCCAAAATGAAAGGGAGCAGTTTCTCTTAATTAAACATCATATTACCTCTCCTGGCATAGACCTGTGTAAATCTGTACAGGTAGATAAAATAGTGCAGCCTGACTATTGTCGATCTAGATAAAGTGACCAAGTTTGCTGCGCCTTGGCGTTGGTAACAGCATGACAAAGTGAATTCACAGTATTTGCCAAATAAGCCATGTATTGCTGCTTTATCAGTCACTGGCGTGTGTCTCCATTGTTTGAGCTGCACATGTCAGGGAACCAATGTAAACGATTTAAAGGCACCAGGCACGTTTCAGAGTTGGCACAGCTCGTCTGGTACATGAACTGCAGCTGTCCACTTACGACCGGTGGGACTTATCGCTGTGTCCTGACATGATCAGTAGATCTGACAGCCGGACACTTCAGTCCGCTGGATAAACAACATGCGGCTGTCATTTCATTTGGCCCCGCACACTGGTCGGTGCCAAGCAGGAGCCCACCGAGGGGTCAAATCAAAACGCTCAGCCACGTTTACAAATAACTTGTCATCTGACTGACACCCGCATTTCCTCTGCCTGGGCCCCAGTATGAGGAAGTAGAGCTCGGTAACCTGCCCGAGACAGAGGGCTGCCAATAATGTCGCTGCTCTGTCATCTCTTCACTAAGATCACTCAAAGTGGCCGATGCGAGCTAACATTTGGACTAGCCACGGTGCTAACACGGGGCTGCTAACTGTTACCCCCGTTTCTGCTGCCGTGTAACAGTTTTCAGTGTTTGCTGAGTACAGTGTTGGCCCAACTCAGCCTTATAAGGCAGCAGGGATGACAACATGACAACAAGCTACAGACGGAGCTAACCTGCACTGAGGCCACACACAGCTAACTAACTCACAACTCACTGACTAACGGCCACCCGTTGTGAGCTGGGCTCAGCGAGTCAAACACTGCGGCTCCTCGGAAATGTTCGTTGGTGTCAAAGAAGAACCGACAACAGTTTGTGTCGCTGTCGGAGAAGTAACTGTGTTAGCGCTGTAGCGGGCTAGCCGAGATAAAGTTGGCCCGCAGAGGTAACCTCCTCCACCGACACTTGGTGGAAATGCCTGCGGAAGTTAGCGCGGGCTAACGCGGACGTCGCCAGCTCAGTTACAAACCTTGTTTATTCGCCCGCGTCGTGTGAATAAAAGCAATAAATAATATCCTCAGGAATCCGATACACGGCGCTCTTGTTCTTGTGTTAGAGTGGCGACAACTCTTGACTCTTTCTTGACTCGCCATGCTGCAAATCTCGCTGTTACGATAACAACCGAGCGGGTTCGCGGACGTGCCCGTGTAAACCTCCGCTGACTCTGTCAATCATCGCCGTGAAAACACTGGAGCTCCACCGAGCAGCGGCAGCAGCAGCTAACTACTGAGCAGCGGCGGCGGCAGCAGGAGGCTGGACGGACGGCCTACTTCTTCTGCTCAGCTTCCTCTTCCGCTCCACGTGTGACGCGGCACGGCGGAGGCGGCTGCTGCTGCTGCTGCGGCGGAGTGAGAGAGAGGGGCCCCTGCTGCCAGAGGGGCCCTGGCACATCCAGGGGCCCTGCACACACATAGACATGATATAGGCTACTGTCATGATATGGATTATATCTCTGCACACATACAGGGGTCCCTGAGAGCCCGGCGCACCTCAAACCTATGCCTCAAACTAAGAAAACAGCTGCAAATTCAGACTACATCTTTGAGGACTGATGTGATTACCGGTATGAGGGCCAAATCAGGCCCCAGAGTGTTAGAAACACCCAGAACATGTGCTGCTGAAAATTTCAACAGAAAACTGTTAAAAAAAAAAAAGAAAGAAAAAAAAAAAGTATTTACACTGCAAAAACTCTCAACATGATTATGCTGTAAATTCAGAAAACATCTCCATCACTCTGACAACACATGCACTGCAAGAACTCCCAACATCTGCCTAAAAACTCACAACAAAAAGGTTGTGTTTCTTTGGACTCAAAAAAGTGACGGACTGTACGGGCGCACATTCATTCAACTTTTATACATGTTACTAATAGGCTACCTTGCTGGTGTAAGTGAAGTTTACACCAGCTCTAAGAATAATAATCTGCTGACACATAAAACATAAATATTCAGGAATTAGCCTAACTAGCCATTTTAAAACTTTATTGTATTTTTAAGGAAATACTCGAATACTTCAGTGGAGAATGTGTTACTTTTAAGTGAAATCTATACCCACAATTAGCTTTGATGTTTTGTTTATTTAATTGGATCTTCATGCCTTTGATCCAGATACTAAGATAACATGAAGCTGATGACTACATCAACAAATCTGTAGAATGTATTTAGCTATAAAGGTGGGAGAGATAATCTTAATGATACAACACGTGGCTGCTGTAGGATAATGAAGTAATGGTTAAAGGTTGCCAGTGATAAAGCCTGATGATTGTTGACAAGTGAAGTTTAGGGACGAAAGTGGGAATAAACCAAGGTAAGAGGAGATCAGCCTGTAGCACATAAGCAGCTGCTTTTCTGGATGTGTGGAGCAGCTGCCTCTGAAAGCTGAATCTATGGTGCTTGTCAGGTACAGTTAGATTGTCTTGCTCCTTTACATGGACCCATCTTGGGTGAGAGGAAATTTTTTTGTAAACCATGACCAGTAGACCATATAACTAAAGAGCACTCACAGCAAGATAACACTATTAAACACATGACTTGTTTTATTATTGCAAGGGAAACAAAGGTTAGCTATTTTCTGCTGTGTGCAACATCTCATCTTATTACTAACCCCTTCTAGGAAACGTGATTCCTATAGTTATCTTCTGTGGTTTGAGGAATTGATACAATGACTGTCCCAATTTATGATCACAGTTTGGGCGTTTTGGGTGCACAACACAATATTGTAAATCATGCTGCCTTGCTCACTTTGTATTCACATATTTATGAGTCAAATGAGTAGAGCTGAATAAATAATATATCACTGAAATCTTAATGTCACTATCACCATTTGGTTTCGCTTTTCTGCAACATTTTCTTCTTGATTTTATTATTGCAATAAATAGCAATAGGGTTTTTTGAATACCCTTCAGGTAATAAAAACTGGATATTTTTCATGTACGTACTGTATGTTTGGATTAGGCAAATCCCTTTTAAAGCATAAAAAAGTATAACTCCCTGTGTGGCATGTCAATCCCTTACAAATACATTATTTATAATCAAAAGCATAACTTGGGCTCAGACCAAGGAAAGTAATCAGTGGAAAATGTTATGTTTTAATCACATTGTAGTATACGAGAGAAATATGAGTCACTTAAAAGGATCAGCCCAGCCGTCAGTCATTAGTAGTAGTTCATATCTATGTCAGATAATGAGATCACAGTATTGACATGGTTGTAGTGGAAAGTCACTGACTGGACTGGACAACTGTCAAGTCTCAAGGGAGTTTGAGGAAACGACTGATGCAATAGCCTCTCATCTCTTGTTTATATGATTACATTTTGTTAATCATTTTCCAGGCACAATGCAGTGGTAGAGGATTACTAATCAGTATTAAATGTAAACAGAGAAAAATGCCTGTCAACTTTTAGTCCAAGCTAATATGTTATCCTCAAAACCTGAGGATGTTAAGTTGATTTGTCATAAGGACCGATGGTAGTTCTTATGAGTCTAGGAGAATGATGAAATATATATTTATAGTGAGACACTCATCAACATCAACATGTTTTTGCCCTTTGACCCCTGTAATGTTAGCACAGCAGTAAGACAGTGCTTGGACTTTAGGTCTGTTGCTGTTGTCTGTAACATACAACACGGTGAAACAAGAAACTGGAGAGCAAGATTTCTTAGCCAGAGGGCTGTAAACCAGAGAGATACACACATAACCCCCATGTAAAGGTTGACATTAAAGCCAGCACATATCGCATGTCAATGTTCACATTCAAGTTTAGGTGAAGCGAACAGCGAGACGTGCAAGCTCATCAGGTTAAACCACATCTAAAAGACCTATTAGAAATGAGAAGAACATATGTCCCGTCACGTCAACACTACTGTATGTTTTTGTGTGTCAAGAATTACACAACATGACATGGCATGACAATATGACAGTTCTAGGGTAATGCTGTTTTGCATTCTAGGTTACTGACACACTAACATAAAGTCAAAGAGTCATTGTTAAGGTCCAGTGTTTGCTGTTTACCTTTCCTACTGTGAGTGGCTCAAATGTCTGCTGTGAAAAAGGCCCAAAGACAGTCACTGAACCAGCTCCAGGGCCTTGTTGCTGAACTGATGAGTGTCATTTCTGAAACTTCCTGCAGATGGCAGAGATGTGATAACGTGCATCATCTGGGAGCAGCTCACACAGTTGGTCCACATTTCCATCATTGGCGGTAATCATTTGGGACATGACTCTTTGCCATGTCTAGAACAATAAAAGTCATCAGCAAAGCCTCATAAGTAGTCTTATTATGCAATTCAGGTTAGACACATGAGTGCGTGGCAATATACCTGGGTCAAAACAGCACATAATTTAGTGTTACATTGGTAGTATGTTAATGCAGCCCGAGTTCAGTAGGATACATGGATTTTTTAGTGCATGGTTTTTAGCTCTAGTAAGTGGTCAAAGACGTATTTTAGGCCTTTACCATGAGTAAGTAAAGATATAGATAGATAGATAGATAGATAGATAGATAGATAGATAGATAGATAGATAGATAGATAGATAGATAGATAGATAGATAGATAGATAGATAGATAGATAGATAGATAGATAGATAGATCTAGGTCAACAGAGGAGCCAATCAGTAAATCACAAACTGGAAAATGTATGTAATACACATGTGATTGTAAAGGAGAAGGGGTAATTGAAAGGTAAGCACGCACAAAAACACTCATGCAGTGAACTGATTGTGAGGAGGACCAGCAGAAGTGATTACAGCTGAAATGATGGCACTATTAGAGGATTATGAAACAAACAAAAATCAAGTCAACACACAGCCTCATAACATAGTGACTACAGACAATAGCCTAGTTTCAGATTTTTCTTCATATTGTGTTGACCTGGCAAAGAGCCACATCAATGGCCCTTGAGGTTGTTATGGCAACCCAGTAAAAGTGTTTGGCGAAGGATAACTCATTCTCGATGTCTGGGATAAAACAATGACAAGGTACAGCTAATCATCCTCAGCATCTGATGAGCACGGTCCAATCATCAGACAAGAGGACTCACAGCACTGCCACAGCCACTCACCCTGGCTGCCAAGACACATCTGAGGACCTGCTTATTATGCATCTTATCCCTTCACTTAACATTACAGATATGTATAGAAGAGCTTGTTCGCTTCCTATATGTAGGGAAAAATATAGAATCATGATGTGCTTTTTCTGGTTTAATGCTCTTTAGTCTATATATCAGTTGTTTTTATTATTTGTGACTGACTCAGTTCTGTGGTAACAGAATTACAAAGAAAAAAGATCTGCACCAAGAAACAAACACTACCAACACATTTCAATCTGCTTAGCAACAGAGGAAAGTTTGTTCCCAGCTTCATGGGACACACCCAGACAGTCTGATTTGCTGGTGTGGTGAAGCAAAAATGTACCACACAATTTGATGGCATGTTCCTACCCGTCAAAAGTTTTAAAACACTGTTTTTTTAAGTATATTTCTTGGGCATTTTTTTTGCCTTTATTCAATAGCACAGTTGAGAGAGACAGGAGATGGAGGCAGAAGGGGGAATGAAATGCAGTAAAAGGCCGCCTGGTGCGGGATTTGAACCAGGGCTGACTGCAGTGAGGACTATAGCCTCTGCATATGGGTGCTTGCTCAATCCACTGTGCCACACGGTGCCCCAATTTTTTTCCCTTTTTAACTGAAAATTTGAGCGGTTCAATCACCTTGAATAGTCCAAAGGTAAGTGGTAAACTGACAAGGTTTAAGAAAATAACAAAACAAAATAAATCATGAAAAATAATTTATAGAAGACATGGTGAAGGAGGGGAAAAAAAAGCAACAAAAGAGGAGGACAGACTGGTTGATAATGATCCAAAACATTAGGAGAACAGAGCCAAAGTCTACATGATTCAAACTTATCATGTCCAACATCCTCCTCAGAGCCTCATCTATTGGATCGGACTCATCACTTGCATGGCTGAGTGTTACTTGTGAAGAGGATGCAGAGTCTGACTGACTTGGAAATTGCACAGAGAAGCCATCATGTATAGACAATGTTGCACGGTGTCATGGTGCTCTCTGGAATAAACCAGGGTTTAGGATGCAGTAATTACCCTGTGCCTTCTGGCAGAGATGTAAAGAGGCTTTCAATAGATCTCTGTGCACCTGGACACAGTCCTAAACCTAATGAGGTTTGGAGAAAGGGAGAGTGATTGGTCAACCGCTGCGTGATTTTCTCCCACAACAGCATTCAATAAAATCATGTTAGTGCTTTTAATGCCTCGTGGCTAAGAGCAGTGTATATGCCAAGTCTGTTACAACTAGCATCGACCCCACAACTAAAAGGTGCATTAGATCCAACAATAGCTCTGACAGGTCGTACTGTCATTTGAACTTGTATTTAAAGCAGACGCAGTATTTAGAGAAGCGTAAAGAAATGTTATTTCTGGCTGTTAGTGTCCATTGACTCTCAGTATACAGTGTAAGCCCCTTCTCCGTATATCCACTACAGTTTCTATTAATGGATTGCTCTAAAGCCATTCTCAGTGAGGACAATCCCAAAGTCTATTATACTGCTAATTCCCTTCAGTTTGAAGTGACCACAGACACACAAACATAAAAACAAATGTAACCGTGTCTCACAGCAGCATCGCTCTCATATGAATCACAAGGAAGATTTTTGGATCATATGTATAGTTTGTCACTTATAAGCAGTTCAACAGCATATTATAAGGTAATGAGCATGGACCATATAAGTGAAGGCAGCTAATGTCCAACTGTTTATGACTTTATGGAAATATTCACTCATAATATGAAATGTTGCACAAACATTGCTTCAAGCGAAGGGCCATTAAGTGGCTGAAATAGGTACTGAAGTCTAAGCTGGGATTAGCAGTGCAGCTCCATATACTGCCAAAGGATTTCTCTTTTAACCTTATGCCATAGGGTGATGTCAAGGGGGTGGGGGTGGGGCAGGTGCGGGGGCGGGGTGATGTTGTGGTAGTGGGCTGACAGGAGAGACACTGTGATGGAGGACCTCGGCCTGACGACGCCGAGTCATTTGCTTCCAGTTCATTCTGCACTTCACACAGTTTATCCAAAAGCATCATGATGGGAGGATGTGTGTTTCCACAGAGCTGATGCTGCTGATGGACAGCAGGATCCAGTTTTGCAAGCGCACCAGACCTCATGAAAGTGTGGTTACATTTGTACAATAACACAACATCCTGTTTTTCTACTCAAAAGAGCAGAACGTGATGCCTTTAGGTAAATCAGTGCAATTCGACATAACACAGATCTGCAACCGTCAGAACTGTTAATTTTGCACACGTTTATCAATGAAGTTAGTGGTGTTGTTGCAATGGGCTACATCATGTTTAAATGGTTTTTTTAAAATGTGCTTCCCCCTCATGTTGTACTGGACCCACGTCATCAAAGAGTTGCTTTCATCTTGAAGAAGCTCTTAAGTTATAGATGCATGACAGTGGTGGGAGAAGTAGACAAACTACAATACGTTTAGAAATGTAGGTGAAAGCAAGAAAACACACCAAAAAAACACCCAACAACAACAAAAAAGAGAAACAGAATCAGTGTTGTGTTATTGTATTGTCTACATATCACTTTTGATTTATAATTAGGCTATTGGTTTACAACATGCAAGTGTCAAGCAGCATTTGAATGTTGTAGCTAAGCTGGTGGAGGTGAAGCTACCTTATGTAGCTTTTCTGTTATTGGTGAGTTGATTTTGTAAACATGAATCATAGGCCTATATTATGAGCTATTTGCACAGTTTAGATGCACAGTGTGAATGTGAATAAAAACTGCCGTCCACTCAACAGAAAATGTACTTTGACATGTAGTTGCAAGTGCAGTAATTTATTACGTTCTCTCAACTCTGTCCCTTTTTGGCCTTACTGAAATAAATAAATAACTTGCTTCCTCATTGTGTTTTTATTCTGTCAATGCATTAAATGTCTCCAAATGAATAACCCCGGTCAGATTAGTCCAGATTGTGATATAAGTAGTATGTAGTTTTTAATTGTACAGATAAATTAATGAAGAAGATAAACTAATGAATAATGAAGACAGCCTGTTATCCCTTCATTAATATGCGCGCGCGTGTGTGTCTTGTGAGTGTGTGCCACAGTGATGGCAGCCACAGTGATGGACAGGGCTCCTCCCCTTGTCTGATCTGGGACCTGTCAGCTCAGTCTCTCCTCTCCTCATCCCACAGAGCCGCTCGTACTAACCATGGACAGCCAACATCGATATTTTCGGTCACATTGAGCTCGGGCGAAGCGATCTTGGATTAATTCACTGGAAGAAACATTATCAGCTGTTTGTTCTGAAGATGGAAATATCAAGAAACGACCAGAGAGGAGCTGCTTGCTCAGAAAACTCAGCGTGAAAAAGCTTCAGACAGGTGAGTGCAGGTGATCTGCCTGCAAGTTCCTGTTGTTTCACCTCAAGTTTGCTATACGACCACTATCGTTGTCCATGTTGGCCATGTTGAAAGCTGCATTTCTCTGTCGCCACTATAAGTAAACATAAGAGGATGCTAAATGAAATTCCCACAAAATATGTTAAAGCTTTACGATTTTTCATTTTATCTCAACTTATGATTCATTCAAAAGCCTGGAAAATGAGGAGTTGTAGCGAGCACGCGCCGACAGGGAAGGTCAATCAATGCTGATAAATAGCCTATAATCAGATGCCACACGGTGCATGGCTGAGCTTGTTGATCACGTGTAGCCTTGTAGTTTTTGTAAGTGATTATGAAGGCAACTGGACTAGAGGTTTCTGAAGAAATTAGCCTCGAGTCTCCATCATCTCCATGTCCGGCAGGTTTCAGTTAGTGAGGAAAACACATAGTCCTATACATCAGGGAAGGAAATGTCCTGCTGAATACACAACCTTGCCACAAACCACAAGCTTCTTAGTGGGTCTTGACCCATGGGTGCTGCAGGACAACTAATCTCCAGAGCAAAAACAGCAGAAGAGTTAAATATTGATTTTCATGAGAAAGAGTCCTTTATAAGTTAACACAAGTAGAGAGGACACACAGTCTAACAATTACTAAGGACATCACAGACCCAGTGTACCAATTCTCTATATATTGATTTATTTTAGATATAATTATTGACAGTATTATTATTGACAGTCTCATCAGAAACAAATAATTAAGAGACTATTTGGAAATATTGGCATCAGCCTTTCCATGTTCTGTTTTTCTACACTATAACCAAAAATACTAAGAAAATCTCTGAAATAGCAGATGTTTCTCCAACAGTATATGAGCAGGCATGAATTTCAGCTCTCAAAACAACACCACTGTCCTCTGCTCTGTAACTGGATTCAGATGGTGGTGTTACCATGATTAAAAGCAACACAATATAGGTCCTATGTAAAATGTAAAAAACAACAACAAAAAAACAAAAAAAGAAAACACTGACGTAAATCAAATATCACATATGATTTCTAATAGGTTTCACTTGCAGTGTGTTATAGGAGTGTGTTTTATGGATCATAAAAGTGCTGTGTGGTTCGGTGATGACAATGATGTAACCAACTCATGTTCAGTGTGCAGACACACATGGGCTTTACCTTTCATCACCCTTTCAGCACAGCTTTTCAGTGACTGTCCGTGTGATTTAATTTAGTGGGGGTTGGTTAACTCCTTGGTATTAGCACTAATCTACATGTGCGCACGTGTTACAACAATTGATGTTCCCCAGAGATCAGTGACTCATTATTTACCAGCAAACAGAAAGTCTGTTTTTGACAAAAAAACAAAAAACAAAAGAAAACAGACAACACAATTATACCTTACTTAGCATGTTACACTTTCAGAGGTATTAAAGCAGTGGTTCCCAACCTTTTTTGACTTGTGACCCCATTTAGGCATCACAAATTTCTGGCGAACCCACGATCACGTGGCAGTCGTCAATCAAGATGCGCCAACTCAGATATTTTTATATGCTGCATTTTATTTGAACTCGAAAAATATTCAAGAAAGTGAAAGTATATAATACAGTTGTTTAAGATTGTGTGTGGTATTTTTAATCATCATTTTAAAAAGAATAATAATTAGTTTAAAAAATATATTTTTATCAGTATTTTTTTTTTTTTTAAATCAATTACTCGATATTTCAGGTGACCCCATTTGAATTCCAGGCGACCTCACGTGGGGTCCCAACCCCAAGGTTGAAAAACACTGTATTAAAGAATCTGAAATCAAGCTGAAACTTATGAAAAGATGAAAAATGTATTTGTCTTGAATGCAGTTATTGGGGATATTACAGCAGGTGACATTGCTGATCTGGATGTTTCTCCTGGCTGTATCCAGTAGTAAATAGTTGCTGCCCTCCACCACACACAGTTGTACCTGGTCTTTAAGTGGTGCCCTAATAGACTTAACCTGCTGTATACACGACCCAACATAGCAACGCCAGTCCACCTGTAAGCCATAGCTTAGTTATTTTAAAAAGCAGCTGATCGTTCACACAGAGAGAGAGAGAGAGAGCACTGATCCTGTTTAGTGTTAAGGACATAATGACCATGTATTTTTAGGTGCTAGTCTCAGACGGACAGTGAAGAGTGGTATTCAGCAGCATCAACAGCAGCTGTCACGGTGGTGATGGGTCATTTCTGGCATGTACAGTCTTACGTGTGAGCAACGTTAGTGTGTCAGTCTTACAATGTGTTTTTCTGTGTGTCTGTGTTCTGCAGGTTAGCACAGCCAGACACGACAACATGGCAGAGAAGACCTTTTCAGCCAGACAGCGGTTGTCCACCAACACACAGGATGATGAGCTGGCAGTCATTGAAAATGGCGACAGCAGGTCAGATGTCATCCCAAAAATTGTTAAGATTCAATCAACATTCATTAAGGCTCATTTTCAGGTCATATCGAAGAAGAAGAACTAACCCATAAACTGCTTTTGTATTGTTGTCCATGCTCTTTAACCTTTCTTGCAACTGACAACAAATGTCAGACTATAATTACGCACTTAGAAGTTGCTTCATGTGGTTTGCACAGCATGAGCTTTTCTCCAACCTGTTGTCTTCCAGAGCTCACTCTCTTCGTGAAGACCACTCTGAAACGGCGCTGTCTTCACACTCCCACAGGGACTCATTCACAGGTGCTGGGGCAATGGCCAGGTAAAGATCTGTAGTTGTGTACTAATCCTCTAGTATGGATTCAAAGTTAGTTATATTGCTGAATATATTTAGATACCATTCCTGAACTGTATTTTGTTTCCCTAGATTTTAGAAGTATTTCAAATTTTTTACAAAAATCCCTTTTGCCTCTCACCCATTACAAAAAACTGCTGAGCTTGTTTCATTTAGTAATTAATTTTTCAAAGTACAAAGAGGTAAAATCTGTTGTATCTGCAGAAAAGTCCAAAGTAAAATGAATCAATAAAAACATAAGAAATTGACCTCCAAGATTTATATTTTGACCTTCTGGACAGAACTGACCCCTCAGTTGGGAACCCACTGGAACAAACTAGGCCTATCTAACCATATAACCTTGAGCAAATATTATTATTACTAGCAGTACTCTTATCAATTTATCACATCAGAAGTACATTTTAGTTTTTATGTTATGCTACTTTTACCTTTCCTCGAGTACAGGATCTGAAGACTGTGTCCATACTCTGGGAGATGGGATAATGTAGGTAGTTCCTAGCCTAGTTCCTAGTCACTTTGTCCCCTCTTACCTCCTGCTGACCCTCTAGGCTCTCTTACTTCTTCTTCATGCTGCGAAACTGGGCATCTCACAGAATGAAGCCTGAAACAGAGAGGCATGACTCTTTCCTGGAGCGCTTCAGAGGCCCTGAGCTCAAAGACGTTCCCAGTCGAGAGAGCAATGCCCAGTCTGTGGGCCCCAACGACACACTCCGTAAGAGAAGGTAAGTAGCCTACTGAGCTTAGGAACAGCACTGGTGAAAGTCAGTGTGAAAGTTTACATTTCTGGACTCATGATAAAAACGCATCTACATTACATGAGAAACAATTTAATGCTTTAGGTGCAAACTGGGCAGAATGGAACTAGAAAGTGACAATGAAACAGAAATTAGCAGTAATGTAACCGGTATTTCACCTCCACACACCTCCCTCTCCAGTGTTACTAGATGATGATGAGGAGGATATGGGTGAAACAAATGAGTTAGTCGTCAACAGCATTCTTTGGAAATGCATGTTTTTTTCCAACTAAGATCATTGTCACTCCCTCTGTGATATTTCCCTGCTGAGCTGACCACAAGCTAATGGTCAAACGCAGTAAAATGATAGGGTTTATATTACATTTGATTGCTAATGTCCCATGAGTCATCGAAGATATGTTAGAGGTTGAGAAAATTGTTGATTTTAATTTCTACATTTAGCACATGACACAAGAGAGACCTGAGAGTTCGCGGTTCAAAGATTGTGTCCTTTATTTCTTTCCAGTAAGTGGCCACTAGCTACTTACAACATGAATAACTGCAACAACACAGATGAGTAAGTGTTTCCAAGTCTCAGTCCGACAGTAGAGGTAGAACCTCAGAAAAATGAGTCATAAATCCTGCTGGACAGTAGTGGTAGTGTTTTGTTTTGTAGCTATCTTGCAGTAGCACAACTGATAGCATAGAAATCCTTGAAACCATGTCCTCCTGTACTATATCGACATCATTTTGACTTCTTCCTGCTTTAGACAGAAAAAAACCCTGTCCTTTTGCTGGGTTGAGTGATTTTGTTGTTAAGTCACAAGTTATGATTGGTTATAAAGAAAAATACTAAAAGTAAATAACTTTATACCTGAAAACACATTAAGATATGATGTGTCCTGGCATTTTAGTCAATTATTAGCACAATAGGATCCGAAACAAGATGTTGAAACTTGCCTGTGTTATGCTGCCATCTGCTGGAAAAGTCTATGACCTGCACCAGATCTTCCAACAAAGTCCTGAACCCAAAACCGTGGAACCTCCAGTAGCGTCCCTTCCTGTTAGTCTGGTAGACGGTCCCTCAGAGAGATCCTGTGTCCCCTTTTTTCACATGAAAATCAAACTTGTGATCCATAGCAAAAAAGAGGACAAAAAAGACGAGATTAAAAAAGAGGAGAAAAAAGAGGAGGAGAAAAAAGATGAGAAGAAAGACGGTGACAAAAAGGAGGAGGAAAAGAAGGACGAGAAGAAAGATGAGAAAAAAGATGAGAAGAAAGACGAGAAGAAGGATGATAAGAAGGATGATAAAAAGAAAGAGGAGCCCCCGTAAGTAGACCAGTAGAACGTGGACGTCTCTTTAGACTGGAAAAATTAACTACCGGAAACACCACTGTTTGATATTTTTTGCAAAAATATATGTTCTTTTGACATCAGTTAATTCTGATTTGTTTTGTAGGAAAGAAATCTGGATTATGGATCCAGCAGCAGACCAATACTACAAATGGCTGACCGTCATCGCAGGCCCAGTATTTTATAACCTGATGATGATTGTAACAAGGTATTGTTCTTTTAACAGACATTAACATTCCTACTCAACAAACAAAAAAGACTTGACAACCACTCTTCTTGTCTTCTAGAGCCTGTTTTAATGAACTCCAGGACACGTATACAAAGCTCTGGATATTATTGGACTACACCGCAGACGCCATCTACTTTGCTGACACATTTGTCAGGGCAAGAACAGGTTGGATTCTTGAAAGACGGAACATATGTTTATAAATGATTAGTGTCCATGAGTTTGTAAATTTGGCTCCTAATTTCACATTTGTCCCACAGGTTACTTGGAGCAAGGACTGCTGGTGAAAGATTCCAAGAAACTGAGAGATAATTATAAAAAAACACCTCAGTTCAAATATGATATGATTTCAATGATCCCCACTGATCTGCTGTTTTTAAGGTTTGGATTCAACAACCCAGAGTTTAGATTCAACCGCCTTTGCAAAATGCCAAGGCTTTTTGAGTTCTTTGAGCGGACTGAAACCAGAACCAGCTTCCCGAACATGTTTCGAATCAGCAATCTCGTACTTTATATCCTCGTTATTATCCACTGGAATGCCTGTGTATTCTTTGCCATTTCGAAAACCATTGGTTTTGGAAGCGACACTTGGGTTTATCCCAATATCAGCCACCCAGAGCACGGCCGCTTGGCCAGAAAGTACATCTACTCCCTCTACTGGTCCACACTGACCCTCACCACCATCGGAGAGACCCCTCCGCCTGTCAAGGATGTTGAATACGTCTTTGTCATCGCTGACTTCCTCACTGGTGTCTTGATTTTTGCTAGTATCGTCGGTAACGTTGGTGCCATGATCTCGAACATGAACGCCTCTCGTGCTGAGTTCCAGGCGAAGATCGACTCTATAAAGCAGTACATGCAGTTCCGAAAGGTCACCAAAGACCTGGAGGCCAGGGTCATCAAGTGGTTTGACTACCTCTGGACTGAGAAAAAGACCTGCGACGAGAAGGAAGTGTTGAAGAACCTCCCCGACAAACTCAAGGCTGAGATTGCCATCAATGTCCATTTGGATACACTGAAAAAAGTGCGTATTTTCCAGGATTGTGAAGCCGGTCTCCTGATCGAATTGGTGCTGAAACTGCAGCCACAGGTGTTCAGCCCTGGAGATTACATCTGTAAAAAGGGAGATATCGGCAGGGAGATGTACATCATCAAGGAAGGGAAGTTAGCTGTGGTGGCTGATGATGGAGTAACTCAGTTTGTGGTGCTCAGCGATGGGGCATACTTTGGGGAAATTAGTATCTTGGGAATCAAAGGCAGTAAGGCAGGCAACAGGAGAACGGCCAACATTCGAAGTGTAGGTTATTCAGATCTCTTTGCCCTATCCAAAGATGACTTGATGGAAGCGCTCACTGAGTATCCAGAGGCCAAGAAGGCGCTGGAGGAGAAGGGGAAAGCCATTCTGATGAAAGACAACCTGATCGATGAGGCGATTGCCAACGCCGGTGCTGACCCCAAAGACTTGGAGGAAAAGGTTGAGAAACTGCAGGGCAACCTGGACACAATGCAGACCAAGTTTGCCCAGTTGATGGCACAGTTCACCTCCAGCCAGACAAGGATGAAGCAGAGAGTCACCGACATGGAGGCTAAAGTGAAATCCATACAACCAGAGGACTTGTCTGAAGTGATGGCCGACAAAGACAAAAAAGTCCAGTAATGTGAGAGACACCCGAGGACTTTACTGTAAATGAAAGGACTTTTCATTTAGAGCAGTACAGCGACACTTTTTAACGGCCCATGTTTCTATCTATTTATACATCACGTTCATTATCATCCTTGTGTCAAATTGTGTACAGTGTATGCAGCAAATATATATTTTGTGTGCATGCTATGCTTGACAGCTAATTTCATGTTGTCATGAAACTACTTGAGTATGTTGATTACTTGTGTATGCAAAACATGACTTTTTATAGCCTTAGATTAATGAGGAAGGTCAGAACAATATTGACATTCCCCCCAGACTCAAACTCATGTTGCACTGTTGCAGTTAAAATGTACATTTGATTGACTGTATATAAATGTACAAAAGAACTCATATCCCAGTTATGTTTTTAAGTTATTGTCAGCATACACTATCAGTTGTAAATCTGAAATGTTAAATGTGAATAAACATTAAAATAATAATGTGACCTGTCCGACTTACAGTAGGCTTTTATGTTGTCACTTTGCAGGTTAAAGAAAATGCTATTTTCCGAAGATGTGAGAGCATTAAGACATTTTGTTTTCCAGTAAGAAAAAATAAATATACAGGATAAAGCAACAAAGCAAGCAACCAACAAGTAAAGCTGAATTATGATTAGTTTTAAAATGTTTATTTGGTGCTTTGTTTGCTTCATCAGGGTTGTGTGGTTGTGGTTTGATCAGATTTGATTGACAGCGGCAGCAGCAAATGAGGCCTATGAACCTGCAATCACTGATTTTTGGGGGGCTACAGCAGAAACAAGCTGGAAACAACTCTGACGGATTATTGCCTTCATGGTAAACTTATATTATTTATACATTCAGCAGACGTGAAGCATCAGAGACATGTTTCTGGTCACCTGCTGAATACAAGTGATATTCTGAGGGAACTTTTAGGCTCTTTCATGCTCCACTGTGTTCACTAGGTAGCTGAGCAGGAAGTCTACACTGGGTTTGAATGAATCTCACTGTTAAGTGTTGAGCCAGAAAATAATATTAAAGGTTTAAAAGCTCTGTAGAGTGAGGGGGAACTGAGGAACGGAGTCCAGGATCAGTTCTCTGAGGGTTTGTCAATATGATCAAACCCTCTCTCATTACATGTCATCATGTGATGCATGCAAAAACACTGACTGCAGAAGCTTTGAGTCGCCCATATTAGATGTTGTTTGTAGGATTTCCTTGAAATCTCAGACAAAAACTGGATATTTTTCACCTTTATTCACTTTGCATAATTGTTGCTTTACAGAGGAGTTTCACATTATCTGCACATTCTGAATGTACCTGAGATATTTGGCCAAATAAAACATTTCATGTGACTCTTTTCCTCTCACAGGCATTGCACATATGGGGACCACACTTACTAATGTGCAGTCAGCAACACTTTACAGCAAACAAAACCAAGAAAAGAAAAGAAAACGTTTTTCAGGATGTGAAAATCTGAACCGAGCAGTCAGTAAACACATTCTGAGACACCGCAAGCTATCGAAAACCACGCCATGTGCTCAGGGGTCACCGTTTCACAACAACACACAGTATTCATTTTAAATGTAACACAAGAGGCACGACACAGAAACACTTTAAAATAACCTTTAGGTTAGAGGTGAGTTTGTTCTTGCACCGACAGGAGAGTTCAAATATAAGCTTGTCGGCGAGGCTGTGTGGATTAGTATAGGTTGCACCTCATTACGTCACGATGACAATCATAACCAAGAAGCACCGTTAGGCCCAGTCCACACAGTTGTAAAAAGTTGGCCTGAGGACTGATGACTGCTACTTTATGAAGAACTGCAAATATAAGTCAAACTAAAACAACAAAACTAATGCATGTGCTGGCGTTCACTAAAATCCTGTGTATAAGTACACTTTCACAGTTTCACAAATTAAATCTTTTTTTTGTTCGCTCAGAAACAAAACACACGTGAAAAAAAATACAAACTTAGTGTAGTGCCATGTTAAACTCTTTGGGAAAGCTAACGTATATGAAGCTGACTCTCAGAGGAAGTGAGGCCTCGGTGAAAGGCTGACAGTGGAGTCTGACTGGTAGAGGCTGGTTAGGCACCGGGTTACTGCAGCATTTTGTTTCATGGCATTTCCCTCTGCATTTTATGCCGTACTCCCTTTTTGTTGTTGTTAAAAGTCAGAAAACTTTTCCTCGTGGATCTGTCACAGCATCCCAAATCCTTTGGCGTAAGTGATGGCCTTGAGGAGTCTCTCTTTCAGCTTCTCTTTGGAGGAGTACTCTGGGAGCAGCAGAGCATTAAAGCAGGTGTGAGAGGTTGGCAGCCTGGAAGAAAGGATCAAAGTGAAAAACCTGCTCTGCTTGATGGTAAATGGCAGCAATTATGAAATGCTTTCATCCAAAGTTCTTTACAGTTTGTCCCTCATACACCAGCTTGATATTTGATAATACTCAGTGAACAGAGCTGTATTTCCCCCATGTGGGATACTTTCTATGATATTCATTTTTTCCATTCTTGCAGTCTGCTCTGCTGCCAAGTCCGACTCTCATTCTGCTTTTTTTTTAGAGGAGTACAAACCAAGGTTTTGAATTCACAGTTCTGTATATTTACAGTGGAAATAAAGATGTGAATACTGAATAACATGACACTGCTTTTCATTTTATATGAATTAAAGATTTTTAACACATTACTTGTGAACCTTTAAAGGGACTACGAGGAGTTTCGGAAAGCGAAGTGTTTTAACACTACATTTCCCATGAGCCTCCGCGCGCGTGGTGAAATTCTTGGACCGGTGCAAGATGGACGAAAGCGAAAACGTTTGTCAAGACTGTTTTCATTCATCAAGAATGATGATCCGGCGGCGTTATTCCCATGATCCACCAGGCAGCGTCCGGGAAACCAAAACTAGGAAATGCTGGGCGAGTCAACCACTAAAAAATAATATCCAAATAACTATAAAGACAAAAAGATATATTTATCGAAAATGAACCCATTAACAAGTGTAGGTAATGTAGATTCATCCACATTAATATGAGGCTCTTCTTTAACCAAAAGCAAACTCCTCAGGGTCTCTTTAACCCAGAGATAAACTGGCTAAGTAGAGGACTTTGTGTTTCTTAACCACAAGAGTCAAATCTACTAACAACACTTTGTGTTTCAAAAAGTTCTCAATAAGAAGTAGATAAATCATATAACAACAAAATAAAGTTATATTAAATGCAGCATTCAGAAAATTATTGATACAATAGTTCTCTTGAAAGTATCAATGATCTATAAAGGCCTCACTGATGCGTGGACTGACTACAGCTTTATGTTGTACTGAATGGCACGACACACATACATGTACGGTTACATCTCTGATGTGTATTGTTACACTGGACTGAACTATATTGTGATATTAAATGTGTGTTGCTGGCCAAATTGATGTCAGCAACTTGTAATTATGCAGTTAATTTATTGTGTTATGGTCAGATGGTGAATTGTAGTACTGCAATGTAAACAGGAAGAACAATAGATGAGAGTTTCAGATGATGAGGGATGTGTTATCAGTCTGTTCCTCTGTGCTGCTCTGTTCTTTGCCAGAGCACCATGCTTTGTATAAACTTTACTATCAAGACACGAACACAAAGGTGTAGCAAACACAACACAGGTCTGTTTTCAGATGAGTTGGATGATACAAATGTCAAACTAAAGCTGACCGTCCCCTACTTTTATATTTTTAGAACCAAAAGAATAAATCAAAAAAAGGAAGACAAACTGGTACCTGTCTGTGTCTGATCCGTTCTTGGCGATGATCATTTTTAATTTCCCTAACCCGCCCACAGGTGCTCTGTCTGTGCCGGTGGTGAACTGAAGAAACAGCCTCTTCTGCTCCTCTCCAAAGGAGTGAATTGTTTCCCAGAAATCTCTGCGAGAAGAAAATAAAACAAACTTTACGCTGCACTGATCCGACTGATTTTTACAGATGAGCTGCTGCTTTAAACAACCCGCTGTCAGATTCTAATCAGATAAAGACAATGAGCAATGTATGTATGTGGAAGAAAATGGAATTACCAAACTTACTTAATAATTTGACTGTCTTTGCTGTAGCCTCCATCGTACTCTGTCGTCTTTTCAAGTGCTTCAAAGTCAAGTTTCTGTGAAATTACCAGATATTTATCTTTAGGTCATAAAAACACTGGTTCCAATAAAAGCAACAAAAATCAAAATGAGTGTTGGCTTCCTCACCCTGCTTCCGCAGATAAGCAGCTCCACTTCCTCTGGTCTAAACAAGTATTTCAGTGGGGACTCATTTGTGACCATCAGGAAACCTTTCTTGAAGGCTCTGAACTGTCTGTCCACACTCTTGTTCAGGATGTACTCAGCGTACACATCCACAAACTCCTGTGAATCACAGATGTATGGAAAAACACTTTAAATGCACAGACGCATTTGGTCATCATTGATTTTTTTGTTTTTGTTTACAGTGTCAGTCTATTCTACCTGTTCTTAGGTGAGAAAAGAAGATTTAAAGGTTCATCCAATGAAATGACAGTTGTAAAACATGAATTTCAGCTCTTATATAATTAAAAGTTGTTTCCATCAGCAACAGAAAGAAAAAATAAAGATACATGCTGGTGTTGCTGCTCAGCCTTAGTTAAACCAATAGCTTGTGTTTAACTTGGTTGATATCTTTAGCCAGACATAGCTCTAATATGCACTTTATTTATTACTGCCATGTGCTACTGTTATCACAGGAACAGCTGTGTTGCTGCTGCTGCCAGCTCTTCTTTCCATTGTCGATTAATTTCTGAATTTGCAGAGAAAGTCACTAAAGTACCCCTGTCACCACATGAAAAATTAGATTCAGTCTAAATACTTAAAGTAAAAACTGCCAGTTCTATGTAATGTTGCTGGTATGTTGCCAATGTGACATGAATAGGTCTGTTCTCTGTCTGTTTTTGCTGAGAATTGTGCATCACGTGATAAATAGGCAAGACAGTGAAAGCTGTGCCACACTAAATTATTAATTTATTCCAATAACTTGTAACTGTCACCTTTGCTGAGACCTGGCTGTGTCATCAAAAACAGACTAACTTTAAACACAACAATGGATTCACCTGTCTGTTCTCCTTGGTAACAGGGATCTGCTCCCCCTCCTCCTTCAGGTCATGTGACATCGGGTTTCCAAACAGGTCTCTGTGTGATATCTGGAAGGTGAGCGACATGTCCTCCTCCACGTTGCCCGTATATTCAAGCAATCCCTTCAGACTTTGGTAGAGGGCCTGCAATGGGGCAAAGACTTGCTGTCAAGTGACAATACAGGAATGGAAGATTTATGATTGTAATTTCCTTCCACTAAACATTGCTGTCATTGTACCCTCAAAATAAAAAAATGGAAATACAGGACTGGTGTGTATTATAGTCTTTCACTGTGTATTAACTTGGGAGAAAGTTACTATACTGGATGAGAGTCTGACAGGTCCAAGTAGGTCCCTTTCTTCCCCAGGAGTTTCCTGTAGACAACCATGGGGAAGTGGACGTCCAGGATGCAGTTGTTGTAAATGGCGAGGCCGAGGACGATTCCAATGAGGGTGTACTGAGCTTCGTTCTCCAGTGAGGACGAATTAAACCAGAATAGTTTTGTGTCGTCGTCGTATGTGAACATTCCTGTTCGGAAAATCAAAGAGAAAGAGAAAAAATTTACAGTTTAATGTTATGTGAAGTACAGCTTGTGAGCAGACCGAGGCTACTCCTAGATCTGAACGCTGCACCTGGAGATGGAGCAAGAAGACAGTTAGTATTAAAACAGGAAATGTGGAAAGAGATGAACATGTTATATCCAGACCTCTCTCCTCGGCTTCATGAGGATGAAAACTGTCAATGTTTCTAAAACTGCATCTTTATTTGTTAATGGTTTAAAGGTCAATGGGAGTGTTGACAAAACCTTGAAACCCCTCAATTTAAAAGTGCGTAATTCAACATCTGAACAGGTTACAATACTCTTGTATTTGGATTTTCTGACATGTGTCACATAAATGGAAAAGCAGTTGGTTATGAGTAGAAGTCAGTTGTCTGGTTGTGAAAAAGAAAAAAAAAGGGTGCCACAACAATAAATCTAATTAACTTTTCACAGGAGCTGTTTGGAAACTAAGGATGAGTTTCAGAGGTAATCCTCATCACCTCACGTACAGCTGGTCTGAGCTGCCGTCTGTGTTGTTGAATTAAAACGATGATCATGAAACACTTAATCTGCTTATTCTGCATTTAACTCAACAAACATCTGTCTGCTAAACCGCAAAACTCTGAATATCCCTAGGTGCACTGGGTTGGTGCAAACTGCAAGTCGGATGGCAACACGGACAGTTCAGGAGCAATTCTGTAAAATAAATGAATAAGGAGACTGCACTGTTTAAGATGACAATCTTTTAGTGGCACACTGCAGTGGACTGTACCAGTCTACTGTTACTGTACTGATTATATCTTGTGATGATGCAGAAAATACTAGTACCTCCTGAAACCAGGAACTGTCGTTATTTAGTTGTACAGACATTAGGTGATGGTAGGTAGATTCTGATACGATCAAAAATAGCCTTGTAGGCCATTTCCACCAGTTTTAGTATTTGGGATGAGCTGAGTTAAAGGGATAGTTCAACAATTTGGCAAATTGGCCCATTGCCATAATCCCTATAGTCATAGCAGTAGGTTCATTACCTTTATTTGTTGGTGCAAGCTATTTGTAGAATTGCGGAGCAGAGCTGCAAGCTGCTCAGAGCTACGATTTGGAGGCTAATGGGATTTCTTGGTTTCCCTCATCAAATTCATCAAATACAGAATCCAACAACTCTCAAACGCTCTAATGGACAAGTTGTGACCTGCACATTCACCACGCTATGAGATAATAACGGAACGTTATGAGACAGAGTTGTTTTCGAGGCAAATGCAGAGAATTTACATCTAAACGATCCGAGAGCATTTGGGAGTTGTTTGATTGTGTATTTGATGAGTTTGATGAGGGAAACCAAGAAATCCCATTAGCCTCTGTAGCGTACAGTAACTGCGTAACTCTGAGCAGCTTGCGGCTCTGCTCCCCCGTTTTAAAAATAGCTCGTACCGACAATTAAAGGTAATGAACCTACTCCTAACACAATAGGAATTATGGCAATGGGCCAATTTGCCAAAATGTTGAACTATCTCTTTAACTGTCTCCAGGCACTTATAATATTAAAAGGTACAAATCTTTCCTGAATGTTAAACTGCCTCTTGAATATATATTTCATGTAAAGACTAAAACCGTCTCACCTATGTCGAGGTTGAAAATTTCCTCCAGCACCAGCTGAAAAAACTCCTTGGACACCCCTCCTTCGTCCACGCCTTGTTCCCCCTCGAACTCAACAAACAGCTGCTTCTTCAGGTCAGACGGGTTCTCCATGGAGATCATCTCCAGCTGCAACACACAGGGGGGCGAAATTAACTGACAAACGCACAAGGTCTGAATGACTTCAAGTCAATGCAATGCACTCTGCCACCACTCACCCTGACGAGGGCGTCATCGATGATGTGATCTCTCCGAACTTTGAGCTTGAGGTACGGGTTGGGCTGCTGGCCCTGCACCATGCTGTACAGCGCGGTGAGGCGTCGCTCGCTGTACATCCGGATCCTGTTGTCGTAGTAAAGTCCTTGGTTCTTGGTGATGACGCTGAGGATGAAGGGGCAGCTTTGAAAAGAAAACTTTGTTTCGGCGTTGACCTTGAAGAAGGTGAAGTCTTTGTCCATCTCCACCACGTCGTTCAGCGACTCGTTTATAAAGTCCTCGAAGGGGATGAGGGGTTTCCTGCAATCTAAGGGCCGAACTCCCAGTTCTTTCTCCAGGGGGTCGACGCGGGGACCCTTCTTATACAGGCGCTCCTCGCCCAGCAGCTCGTGCAGGGTGAGCTCTTCAGAATCGGAGTCATCGTCGTCTTCCTCGTTGTGCTCCACGTCCACCTCGCCACCCTGGATGCTCGCGTAGAAGACGACTTTCAAACACTGGGTCGCGGCCACCACCGTCTCGTCATCGTTTACCAGATTTTCTCCGTCGTATTCGTTGCTGATGACGGTGAAGGTGATGAGCTGCTGGAACGTCTCCATCATGCGGCGGACGTGCCGGAGTTCGTACGACGACCAGAGCTTCGACAGTCGTGCGAGCGCGCTCACCGGCAGTTTGCTCATGGCCTTGCAGAACTGCGGCATCGCCACCTCGAGGTACTCCGGACTGTGAAGGTTACTGTTCTCCATCACGATGATGAAAATGTTCAGGTAATCTGGGTTCGTTTCGTACACGTCAAGGTAGTCCAAGTCCAGCTCCATGTTCGGGGTGAGGTACACCAGCGCGTTGACAAGAGCCGCCTCCACCTCGTCGATGGCTAGAAGTTTGTCGTAGACTCTCCTCACAGCGTCGACGTCCACGCTGACCTCGCACGAGTCGGCGGGAGACTCGTCCGGCGAAGAAGCCGCAGAGGAAGCGCCCGACTTCTCCGAGGGTTTTTCGCTGTGCTTGTCATGTTTGTTCGCATCTGGGGGTGCGTGAGAGTCTGGGTTTTCTGTACCGTTTGGTTCATCTTTCCTAAAACTCTTCACCAGGGCTTCCGCGTTGGAGAATATCCGGCCGATGACACGGATGAGAGCGGAGTAGTCGCCTTCCTCCTCGCAGAAACTCAGGATCATACACACAGAGTTCTCTGTGAGGTAATGAACATCTGCAACAAAACAGTGAATGGAGACCCGAATTAAGAGAGAGGACTAAACCACAGCCAGTGAGCATAGGAATGAATGAGTTTTACAGTACCTGAGAAGTTCTCCTTGTTGGCACCCAGGTCCGTATCACTCATCTTACTGTCCAGGTGAGTGTTTTCCTCAGCGCTGGTGCCTGGATGGGAAGTGTCAGATTCTTTCTTGGAGGGGTGAGGACAGAGTTTGGCGTTAATCTTAAACAGCTCAAGCGCTTTGGCAGCCGCCGAATTGTTATCCAAAGGTTGAAAATCACAGCATGATGCGCAAAACTCATTCGTGCAGTTGCCATTTCCACAGCCTTCAGTTAACTGCTGAAAGTAGCGCTCAATTAGATGCTTTGCAGTCGCCCTGTTCCTGCATGAGACATTCAAACAGGAAGTGAGATTGATGATTCTGTGTCATCAAAGTTTGGCAAAAAAGCATAAACAGACATTTGCAATGCAAGTAATACAAAGTGTCTTGTACGTTTAAAAAAAAAAAAAACCTGAACAACCCTGAACACTGAACAAGCACATGTGTGTATTCTGCTACTGTACATAATGACAGAGACAAGAATGACAGATTAACAACATCAAAGGCTGCCACTCCTCAGAATAAAATATTAGTTTAACTAAATTAGTTTAGCCACTAGCCTAACTATGGAGTGCAAGTCCTAAGAGAGTGGCTTACATTCGGATGGATTCAGGGGTCCTCCTGTAGGCCCAAAGGACGGTCCTCTGAAAGGAGAAAAAGAAACTCTTAACTCGTGTCCTGCCTTTAGAGTCTCAGAAACAAAGACAGTTTCAGAGTAACATTGGTGATGAACTATCGAATTGATTACAACTGGAGGCTGGGCCTGAAATTTAAGTCATCTCATATATATACAACAAAAACAAACGTTTAACTTTTTTTACACTCTGACCAAGATGTGAACTGAGTTTGATGCTTTAGTTATATTTAACTAAATAGTATATGGATTATGGAGTATAATTAACAACATCCTTGTTAACTAATACTCCAAGTACACTGAGATGATTTGCTGCTGGTTTATTGAAGCCTTTGTCAGTTGCAGCCTAAAGCTGTGTAACACACTACAGAGAAAGTGTTTTTTTATTTTTATTAAAGTAGCTCTTAAAGTTTGCACTTTGCTCTTCAAATACTCAGTTTATCTTTGAAATGCTGTTATATGGGATTTTGGGAACATGTTTTTATGTTTATTATGTTATATAATTTATTGCTGTGAGGCACTTACTGAAAGTAACCTTTGTAATTTATCTTACTTCCTGGGTGACACACACAGTCAATAATCATACTGTACTATGCTATAATAACAGCCAGTGCTGTAACAGTCCCAGCTGGTTTCTCTGCTCTGGGGCTGTGTGGTTGTAATAAGCTCTGTATCCTCCTCTATGAGGATTTTCATCCACAGAGGGACAGAGAAACTATTTAACAGATGTTTCACTACCACAACACATCTGTTAGTCCATGAGGTGAAGGTAAACACATCTGTCACTCTGCAGACATGACGGAGCACATGAGAGGAGGTAACTCTGCACAGTCAGTAGTCACTAAAAACACACACACACAAACAAAGCATGGACTCGTTTAACAAAACATTAGCAGGCATGGTGCAGACAGCAGGTAATGATCAGTGTATTAGCCCTGGTTACATTACACCAAATAGCACACAGAGATTTCACCACCACCAACATGAATGATACAGCAGAAAGCAGTCAGCTGACCACGACCTGTCACACTCGCTACTGGTTTTAATGGTTTCAGCTTCTCCAGCTACTTTAACCGCCTCTAGCTGCTTTATTAAAACACAAGCTGAGGGACATGAAGCGGTGCAGGCCGACGGTAACTCCAGCCACCTCGTGTAGCTACTGACCTGTGATTTGAAGGATAGTCCCGTGTCTGTGTCTGTCTGTCAGTGACTGTGCAAAAATCTCCTCGGTCAGCGCGACAGCGGCGGTTTGAGCGTCCTGCGGTCCACCGAGCCTCCGTAGCTGCTTCCCGAGCCGCCAGCTGCTGCTTCACACAGAAATAAACACGACGTGACGCGACGTTAGCGGCTCATGCGACTTTATGTTGTGACTCTGAGAGAAATCTGTTCTTCTACCATCTTGTAAACAAGAGCGCCATGTATCCCGGCATGCAGCGCGCCGCGAGAATGTCAAACATCACTTCGCCCCTCCGCGAGCCACCGAGACACAGGCACGCGCCACTGACAGTAGGCTACAACACAATGGTTTCAGCAGGACGTTGTTTTGTATCACTTAATGATTTTGATCATTGGGATACTGAACGTAAAGCCATATATTGCGATGTTTTTATTCTCCAAAAGGCACAAAGTTGAAAACACAAAAAAATGAAATGTATTTTTATGCATTCAGACTTAGCTGTTTGTATTCACACTTCTAAACATAAATAGGCTACTTTTTGTGTATGAAAAAAGGCTCAAATACAACAGAAAACCTAATTCACCATGTAAACTATAACTATTATAAAATAGCCTATAATATAAATAATATCAATACAGAGATACAGAGAATCAATAGCCTTCAGTATCACATCATGAAATATCAGGATATATTTGTATAATTTCTTACACCCCTCATTTGGTCAAAGAACTGACAGATATAATCCCCATATTTCATAAGTAATATTACTTTTTGTATTTAACCCTTTCAGGTGCACCTTTTAGTTTAACAGATGTCTTATTTGCTCTGCTTTTTGAATAATACTGTGATGGCCACAGCTGTGGCCACACAGCCATGACAACGGTAGCCCACTGCACCTGCATTCACATTATACACTATACTATTTTGTTTCTATATTTATGTTAACCATATTTTGTTTATACATTCTATAAGTTGGTTTAGCACTTAAGTATTGAAATAACTCACACAGGTTTGGTTGCATGCAACATACTTTATTATTTGGCAATACATTAGTTTTATTTGAGCACATATATTTAGTTAGCTTTTGTTGTTTCTAATCTCTCTCTGTTCTTTGAGTTACCGGTGCTGTTGGTGCTGCTGGTGCTGTTGGTGTTGCTGGGATCCTCCTGATAAAAGGATCCGCCCCCACACGCTCGGCCATTTTATAGGAGGCGGCACTAATTGGGCCAACCCAAGGGCTGGTGCACCATGGGGGGAAGTTTAGTGTTTTAGTTATGTTTATTATTTTCCTTAGACCATTAGTAATTTCAGTTTGTTTGGTTATGCATAGATTGTGTTTATTTTAATACGTTACCTTTCCTAAGTTGTTTGTTTGTGAATTAGCTGTGGTCTTTTGTGTTTAGGGTTTAAGTTAACCCCTCTTTTGTTAGTATGGGCTGACCACCCAGTATATAAGTTCTCCCTTGTGTTCATTAGTGAGGTCTGTTTAATTCTGTTCTGTTTTGTCTTCTGTTAGTTTATTCAGTTGACTTTTGCACAGGTTTGTTAATTTGACCTCTTTTATGGGCCCAGACCTTATGTTCATTTGAGTAATTTTGTTTCTGTATATTTTGGGTAAATAAAACCCCTTTTTTTGAAGTTACTATCTGTTGTCCTCATTGCAACCGACTCGGTCCCTCACAAATACCAAGAATACAAATTTCTATGGGGCACATTGATGATTTAGTGGATGATGTTGGAAATACCTGACCTTAGCAAGGTCATAATTAAATGGCATCAAATTGTGTATTTAAGGAGAAATTACAGTAATACCTGAACCCACATCTGGCTACTGGGGTAAATTGTTATTGGTGCTACTGACTGACTGACTGACTGACTGACTGATCAAGTGTTCAAGTTGCATGGATGTGACTCACATCCATGCAACTTGAACACTTTAACACTTGATCACTCACATCATGTGAGATCAACAGTTCGAAGTACTGAGCAATATTGCTCAACACTTCTCAGCATTTCTCTCTCTATATATAGAGAAATGTAGGCCAGCAACAGTAAAATTTGTGAAGCTGTCACATCCCAGCCTACAATATTTCACAAAAACAGAGGAGATAAATCCACCACAACGCAAAAACAAATAAGGAAGAAGACAACAGATCTTAACGCAGTTAGTTGTATTAAGTCAGGTGCTCATTTTGTGAATATAGGCTACAATATTAGTCTGTGTGTAGCTACTGAGGTGAATTTAGTTACACTGCACCACTAATTATGTGCACGTGTACCAGGAATACACACACTGACTATCATCTAATCAGATTATTTCGTTATATATTGTATATAATGTATTGCCAAATCCCCTCTGTTACAGCAAATCCCTGCTGTAATAAATAGCTTTGTTAAATAAGTTTCATGCACACAAGTCTCAAAGGTCAAAGCACAGCATGAAAACCACAAATCATGTATGCTGGCTGCGCTGATGGAGGCCAACACAGTGCAATCTCATTCATAAGCTCTAAATCATATTCATAAACCATAAATCAAAACTGGCGGATGTAGCAGGTAGTCAAACCTCTGCCATCTCATTCTGAAATAGGGTCTTGTAAATTATGCATTATCTAATCCACGTGCATTACTCTCATGGTGCTGTCAGCGTTCCAGCCCGACACACAGTGTTACACTCAGTGTGACATTTAGTTTCTCCAACAATCAGTGTGTCACACTGCAGACTGACAAGGCTTCATGTTTAACCATGAGGTGTAGCACAGGGGAAAGTAAACACAGTGGAGTAATGAGAATGACTGAGCAGAAGCAAAAATGGAAATGGATTCATATCCTTAGAATAACTGGGTGCCTCATGTTATTAGCAACATGCTTCTTAAAGCTGTCAAGTTTCTTATCAGTAATCTACAGTTAGATGTGTTGCTAAAATTAGTTCACTTTATGAATAAAGGAGAGTCCAAATGAATAAGTCATGTTTAATAAAAGTGATGCACAGTGTTAATTACAATCGTTTTGTCTCTGGTGTTACTGCAGAGCATGGCTGCAGTAACACACATGGACACTGGGAGACACTGTAAGTACACAAAGCATCAGGAATCAGTCTTTCTTTCTTTCTTTCTTTCTTTCTTTCTTTCTTTCTCTTTGACCCATTGTTCTGTGGGAGAAAAAAAAAAAAAAAGCAGTCGTAGGGTTAAAATAAGCAGTTTCACATGGTTTTGGACAGAGCCGTGTCTCATGACACCTCATCACAGGTTGTATTAGATTGTGAGCAGTTCAACCTTGGACCTTGGCTTTTCAGGTACTTGCCCTTAAATGCTCCAGTAATACAACAGTAACAACTAATATACAGTTAATGAAAATCAAAGCAGTTGCTCTCATCCTGCTCTTTCCGGCTTGTGACTCAACTTAAATCATTTCTGGGGACCTCTACGCCTCAAATGGTTTTGTTTGAAAAAAATGTTTGATGCCCAAAGAGGGTAAATAATTCAATATTTCCTTTTCAAATTAATATTTATACTGTGTAGGTGGTCAAGAGATCTAATATACATATTTATGCATTTGGAAATCAATTGTACAATTATGTAACACTACTGTAGATACAACATTCCCTGTGCTCAGAAGACCTTTGTCTATAATGAGAAAAAATCACAGGATAGGCATTTGAGAAAATACTTATATTGAAGAATTCATCACAATTTAATTATACCAATGGTGAAACACACAATGCCTCTGTCCATGTGAATTGTAGATGATGATTGTCTTTGCCCTTTTTTTTACTCAATGAATTGACACTATAACCTGATCTTTACACTGCAGCAACACCCAGAAACTATATACGTAACCTTTGTGATGAGGTTATGATGTAAATTGTTTCAGATGGAGGAAATTAAAGGTTTATTATCATGTGATTAAGGTAAAGATCCAACACTGAACATTAGCTGATTCTAGTGGTCATTGCTTTCTACTGTATCTGTAATAATCTGTGGATAGATCATTGTCCTCCCAGCCATTTGATATGGATTAAGAGTGTCTAAAATTGACATCATCACCATCATCATCGCACGTCTCTTTTCCTGGAACATATCAATTTGAGCTTAATTGAACTGGTGGCAGTCTGGGAATGTGACTGCAGGGTGGTAGAGAGTTCAGGAGAGGACGCTGAAGGTTGCATGTAGGACAGCTCTGTGGTGAGGAGTGTGGGATTATTTCATCATGGTTGTTAAGTGTTTCCTGGAAGTGTGCCATGCAAGTGAGAGAGACAGGGGTCGCCGAGGCAATCAAGACAGAGCCGATGTCTTCTGTGGTCAGGACACGTGTCTTACAGAGATATGGAGGCCACATCTCTGATCAGCCTTCACACCTCGGCCTCATAATCCAAACTCATAAACCTGGGCTGGGGATTTTCATCACTTCAGCAGAATGTGAGTGTTGACGTCATCACAACACGGGGGCAAATGGTCATCGCCAATGTTTATGAGGCAGAAATGAGGATTTTGCTTGTATTGTGATTTATACCTCACACAGTTTTTACAGCTTGAAGGTCACTGGTTAAAAACACTGTCCTGCTCTTTTTCTATATGTAGCTGTAGCTGTAGTGGGTGTGTGGCTCCTACAGGACAGTGGGCTTAGGGCATTTTGTACAGACATTTGTGGTCCCCAGAGGATGTTTCCTGGTGACTTTGGTGATTTATTGACTTGACAACACGATTTGATTAAAGGTCATGGACAGGACAGCTATGGATTGCTGTGAACTTCTGAAGTTGGTACCCAGTTGATCAACCTAGTGAATCCCATGTCTTTTCACTCAGGGTCCCCAGCATTTGATCAGATACTGTCTAATCATACTGACTTTAATTATCCCTGTGGTCCACATTTATGATTTTTTGTTATCGACATCTGTAGGGTTGGGGTTCTCTAACTGGTCTCTAACTCTTCTTTGGTGACTCAGATCTGGATTTGAGCACTGGGCACTGGGAACCTACAATAGACTCAGACATGAGGTTTAGGTACTCACTGCCAACACCAACCAGAGGAAATCAGGAATGGTTTTGATCATTTAAATAACTTCATTCCGTTCGGTTCCCAGATTTGTTGGTGAGTGTGTGGTATATTGATGTGTTGATGAAAAGAAGGGATCACGGCCGACACGTCTTCACTTGCATTCAAAAAGGAGTTTATTACAAGAAGAAGAACAGTGTCAAAAGAATGCTGAATCGTGGAGCATCTCTGGTGCCAATGTGAGATCTCTCTCTCTTGGCCCCAAGTTCTAACCTTATATACGTTTTCTAATTCTCCAACTTCTCCCAATATAAGGATATGTCTGACCAAGATGGTCAGACAAAGACAGGATCTAAAAACAGAATCTAACCTATACCTTCTGACATTTAACCTCTTGACCAGGCTAACTTAAACATAGATACAGTGTCAAGTATCCCCAAAAACTATGACCCACAGAAATGGGTAGATGACAAGAAACACATTTCTCAGGGTACATTCCATACTACTACTAGACACCTAATCTAAACATATGCTGTAAATGTATGCGTGTGCCTTTCTCTCTTATATGATCTACATTTATTTATATTTATTCTATTTGAATATAAACTGTTACTCATCACAAATAAAGTTCCTATCCAAATGGTGAATAACCTCTGACCTATACCCATAGTGCGAAATACGGGGGGGTTTGGGGGGGTCGGACCCCCCTGATTAACCCCTTGAGACCCCCTGAAAGACTCAAAAGCAAAATCTGAGGGGGGTCTCAATCTTGTCAAAAAATAAATAATATAATATAATATAATAATTTTATTGTGGTCAATTAAATGTGTTTAAGATCACCATGTCCAGTATTCATAATTCAAAACATTTATTCGTTTAACGTTAAACTGAACCGTGTCACCTGCGCATTATGCAAATTAGCCATGTGCGCCAGCCCAGCGCAGGAGTCGAGCCCACTCGCTATCAGAACAGAGGATCCCGTTCCTCTCCCACCCTCTGCCGAAGAAAGTGAAGTTGAGGCCGAGTGCTCTGAAGACGTAGCCGCAGCCCCTGCTGCTAGCACTGGTGATTGGCCGCTTTTCTTTTTCTTTTTTTTTTTTTTACACCTAAGCAGGTGAGGTAATGGAAATACCGCAACCCTTGGTTTGACATTAAGGCAGGAAAATAACTTAAGGTAAGAGGCTAGCCTGCTTCAGCATACTATGGCCTGAACCCCCAGTGGTGTTGTTTGGCCAGGCGCCTGTTGTGAGCTATTTGTCTGTGCTTTTTCAATTTTCATGATGGCCCGTTATACGAATGTGATTTGTGGATGTGTTCAATGCTGTGTTTAAACGTATTTGCTAGATGGATGGTTAGATAAGGCTACATGATGGTCATAGTTGCAGGCTGAGGATCTCGTGCACATAATTGCACGTCAGTCTCCGATCTCCAGATTTATACAGTTGGTTGTTATTCGAGTGCACGAGTTTGGTGTCTTTCATTCATTTTAATTATTGTATTTTATTTATTGTCTATTCGTTTCTGCATTGCCCTGATCGCGCGCCAGTCTCCTATACCTGGCATTTATTCATTGTTCAAGTGCGCCAGTGTGGTGCCAATTATTGTCTTTTATTTATTGAATTATCGTCTATTTATTGTCAATTACTTTCTGCATTGTAGTGCACAACTTTGCCTCTCCTTTTTAGGCTATATGCTAATTTTCTTGGCTTATTGTAATGTTATAGTCCTACTTTATAAAAAGAAAAAAAAAATAACGGTATTGCGCAACAATCGCGAGTTAGGGACCCCCCCGAATATTGATGGGTATTTCGCACACTGCCTATACCCCTTAACTTTTAGGTTAAGAAAACACCATGAAAAACACAAGATAATTCAAGATATTCGAACAAAAAAGTTCAGGTGGATATTACACTACAAGTGTGTTGTTAGCTTACAGCACTCAGTGAGGACTGTCTTGTGGTTGTAGGGTCAGTAAAATAGTGTTTTTAAAGAACAAACTGCAGACCTCATGTGTTTATAAAGAGGAACTTGCTTTTGCTGACTCCCTTTGGTTTGACTTTTCATCTTCATGATGCTCAGGTGTGTCTCAGGACATCAGGAGTGATAGTGCTGGTTATGGTTGCAACATTTGTGAAAGGAGGATATACTATAATTACATGAGAGAGGGCAGCAAAACACTGCTTGAGTTCCTCTTAAAATGATCATATGCATAATGAGTATAATTCATATCATTAGTCTTGTTTTTTTTCTTCCTGGGAAACAGGAGCCCTCTCCACCCACAGAGAGACAGGTCAGAGGAAGTGGAAATGCTAAATTACTGTAGGTGTTTGTCTGTCTCTGTGTGTCCCTGCCATTTGTGTTGGATGAAGTCCCATATCAGTGGGAAGTTTTACTGAAAAAGAGCAATAATGCTTTGGCTAAGCCGCTCCTACGTGATGGTGGAAAATGAAGCCTTACAATTCTTCCACCAACTGGAAGACAGATGGCCCTGGTTCACAGAGAGCCTCCATTTGTTATTTGGAAGCAGAAGCGATGCAGTGCATAACTGTACTGGTGTAAATGAACAAGTCTTCATGTCCTCTCAGCAAAACTCTCTACTTGGAAGAGAGGAGGGAGGAGAGAGAGGGGAGGCTGTGAGGCCTTTAAAACATAAATGATTCCCATAATCCAGTTCTCTGACGGCTTCATTGGACCAAGTTATTTACAAGGCAGCTTCGGAAATTGAAAATGTTCTGATTTAAGCTTGTTAAAACAATGGGTCATGAAGCGGGTCGAGGCCACAATAAAGACCAGAATGAATGAAGCTGCTATGATAAAATGCAAATCAAACTCCATTAGCCTCTGCAGAATTAGTCCCCTGTCTGTCTGCACACTCCAGGTCATCAAAAAAAGTAATTAGAGAAAATGAAAGAAGACTGTGAGGAATCCATTTCAAAGAGGAGCCTGTTTAATTACATTATCAATCTTTCACACGAGTTCTCATAACACGATACGGCACGTGTGACAAAAATCCATTTCACTGCATGTGCAGCCTACTTGTATTTAACGCTAATGGCAGCAGATGAACCACAAATATTGTCGTGTGAACATAAAAGCTTTGCACAGTGGCACAAAAGTTTCACTGTTACACACACAGCACGCAGAAAAAAACAGCTGATCAGTTTGACCGCTTTACACTCGGGCTTTGAAAGAGATGGAGAGAGCAACGCTGCGAGGCTGGAGGAGTCATCATTATCTCCGTGTTTAGACCAGGAACCTGCTCTTGTAAGGTGCAGCGGCGGTCAGTAATTGCAGAGCCTCAGTAAAGGCAGCATCAGCAGAGCCCCCCTCTGTCCCTTTCCCCCCCATCGTGCCTTAAAAGAAACATTAATAACATCCACCACAGCACAGATGTTATGCGCACCAGGCAAAGGCAAACCGCTGCAACACCAGGCCAAAGATCATCCATCTTCTGAAGGACTCTCATCTCACACCGGAGATGTGTAGATGAGAACAGAGGGAGACCCAGGACAGAATATACACCACACATGCACATACAGTGCACTGTAGGCTATATTATTAAGACACACAACTAACAGCTCCTTCAGAAACTGGAGCCTCTTTGAAAAGCAAGTGGGGTCAAAGGTCAAGCTATGAGTCAGCATGTCAAATAAGTCAATAGTTGAGTCAATTTGCATTTGCAGACTGGTGTTTGTTGGAGGCACACTGAAACATTAGGAGGTAAACTCTTCAGCCCCCAGCCTGGGCTTCACTGAACTGCAACACTGACTTTCATACTAATCTGAAGGTGTCATTTTCTGTTATTCTATTGACAAAGCCTTTAATATTCAATACTGTACAGACTCAAAAACGTATGTTGACAGGGTCAAACACTTAGGAGATAAGCAATAACCTGTCAATCTCTGTCTCTCAGAGGCTGCTCCATTGACCTTAAATGGAAACTTTGAAATAAGAACAACTCAACCGTCAACAGTGAGCACTCACTGCAGCTTTATGCGGCAGTTACAATGTAATATGACATTGCCTACATTTCCCAAGGTTCCTCTTAAAGTAGTTGCTTTACAGCTGCTTCAGTCGGCTCTTATTTCTTATCAAGAAAATTAAAAAAGACAATGTGTAATACAAAAGGAAGTACTGTATTAACAGTGACACACTTGGAGAACTATCATCTGACCCTGTTGTTCCCTTCATATCAACATTGCAGCATTGATTTAGCCACAAGTTGAAATATGCTTATCTGAGGAACTTATAAGAAGCATTTAGCAGTTCATGTCCACAGGAGCTGGAGGAGACAGAAAGGAGGAAATATTGTGTTTTAGTTATGTGGCCAGAAACATGATGCATCTGTAGCAACAGAAAGGTAACACATGAACCTTTTATTTACTGCCCCCAAGTGGCCAAAAAATAAGATAAGCAGCTCATTAAGATAAGATAAGATGTGTATGTTTTGGAAAAAGATCTGTTTGTTTTGACATAATGTAGCAGAAGCACAAGTTGACAAGAGCCAGGAAATCGCACACTATCAAACTTGGTCACAATAGTTAATGTACAATCAGCCACTGCTCATACTGGACCATGGAGCTGTAGCAAAAAAAAAAAGAAAAAAGACCTCTTTGAAATAAATAGTCCATAGATTATGGATATCCATAATTTCTCATGAATTCATTGTTGGGATGTTGTTCTTTCAAAAGTTATTGGTTATTTATAGACATCATTCCTTCTTTTTCAGTTATTAAACAAACAAGAGCGAAGCCCTCTGAATGTTATTAGTGACACCTGCGCTTTCACAACAATGACAGATCAAAAAAAAAAAAAAAATTAAATTAACAACACCACAATAAATAATTTTTCGATGACCATCCTTCAAGATGGCCCTTTATCTGAATCTTGTTGAACTTATTTTTATCTTTCCTGCATGTGATCTCAGCTGCACAGGCACATTGACGGAGCTGACCTCAGCAACTGCAAGTTTACTGTGATAAGATTTATTTTCACTCTTGAGCCAAAAGGTCTTAAGTCAAATTCACTCATCTATTCATATTGTTGTTAAACTAATAAACAATATAAAAATAATTGAGGAGATTTTCCTGAAACGACACATGGGGAGCAAAGATTTAATACTTTATTATTGTTTTTATTTTGTTCACAAGTAGCCATGAAACAAGTAATTTCCAATTACTCAAAGGACAGGGTAGAAAAAAAAACAAAAAAAACAACAACTTTTATCTGAACAGAACTTGACTGTAGTTGACGTGTGAGGTGATGAAGTGTAGGCTGCTGCTGAGGCTGAAACTCTGCAGCTTTTCCAGTTCAGTACAAACAATTACTCTATTAATGTAGGGAGACTAAACCGAACCAGAACTGTAACGATCTCATGTCTAATGAGATATACTGTACAGATTAATACCTTGAATGATGAACGAAAGAATCAACAGCAGAAAATCCCTCCCTCACCCCGCCCCTCAAATGTGAAACTTAGACCTACCATGTAACCAAAATACAAATAAAAAGCAAGAGTTCAGATATGTCCACGGCCGTGTGCACTGAGAGCGAACGTTCCTGTGAGGAATCTGTGGATAATGCAGCGGGGGAACATGCTTGAGCTTCCTTCTGGCTTGAATGCGTCAACAAAACTGATGCCAAAAGCACAGAACAGACAGAACCTATACAACAAAGTGGACAGACTGCAGAGTCAGAAATCTGAACGACATGCCAGAGGAAGGCACCGTGTGCAAAAAAAAAAGAAAAAAGACAGCTCGAGGGAGAGAAGCCACATGGCAAGTGGCCTCATAAATATCATTTACATAAATGACATAAATGCTCCTCATTAAACCAAGATGCACCGTCATATTCAGACCAATACAACTTCAGCATCATAAGCAAAGTCTTCGATTTGTAATTTCTTATCCAGTGTTAATGCACATTATTATTGCTTAGAAAATAAAGAAATATAAATGATATTTGGTAAATGATACACTTAACAAAAATGTACTGCAATGAGATACAACAATCATAAAATATTAAAGGTGCTGCTGCTTTAAATGCTAAACAATTAAACAAACTGTAGCATCTTTGAAATTTTCCATAATTTTATAGTTTGTTAACGATGACAAACACATCATGATATTTATAGCTATTTATGAGCAAGTAAACCTCGTCATCCTCGTCTTACTTTATCTGAGCACTGGACATGTCAACAGCACCAACAACACTCATTGGTACTTTGGAAAAAAATGTTTTCAAAGTGCAATTTTAAATCTTAAAGCCACGTGTTTTGCATTTGGAAAGATCATCTTTCACCATTGAACTTTTGGTTTACAGCTGACCACCAGTAAAAAAAAAAAAAAAAAGATTACACCGGGTTAGAATAAAGTCAACACATTGAAACAAATTAAAAAACAAGGACCTTCAAGTAAACGGCTTTGCAAAAATGTGATGGTAGCTTGTTGTTAACCTACTGTACAGTGCTTAAAGGAATAACTTGACATTTTGGGAATACGCTTATTTTCTTTCATACTGAATTAGATGAGAAGATTGATACCACTATCACACCTGTAGATACGAAGGTGCAGCTGGCTACACAGTTGCTTTAGCTTAGCTTTAAGACTAGATTTAGTTAGCTTTGAACTGAGCTGCTGCCCAAGCTAGCAGTTTCCATTGTTTCTAGTCTTTATCCAAAGCTAAGATAACCACAAGGTTAATGCAGCTTTGTGGCTTAAGCCCATTTTCATGTTTGTATGTTAAATATCAAGTTAAGGCCAGAAAATAGCTAGCTTAGCCTAGCAGGAGGACTGAAAGTAGGAGAAACAGTTAGCCTGGCTAACGGACAGAGATTAGATAGTTGTGAGCTGCTGGTATTGATCTTCTCATCCAACTCTGCATTTTTCCAAGTTGTCAAGCTTTTCTTTTAAAGTGAAACTGGCTGGCACTGTTAAAACAGATCCAAAGAGTCAATGGACACACACACACAGACACACACACAGACACACAGAACCACACACACACAAAAAGAGAGCATCATTTCTGGTAGCGTTTCTCTGTATACTGGAGACATAAGACTGAATTTCTTGGTGTATGCTCCAGACATCGTGATTATGGTCAAAGCCTACAGCCCTCAATGTTTCAGTGGAATGTAAATGTACGACACAAAGTTATAAACAAACTTTTCAGCATTTTAAAATTTAGCAAAAAATCCAGCAACAAGATAAATATGAACTGAACAAATGCCACTCTTTGCTGATGTATGTAAAAATATATCTCTTATTTGCATGGAAACTGTCATATCCAACATTAAAATGTGTTTCTGTTGGGACTTAAAACCTATAAAACTTCTCAGCTCAATAATACCAACACTGATTTAAGGCCACACTGGTGACTGACCCGGGTCTTAAAGCATTTACAGGCCGAAGAGGGTACCATATCAGAGACAACAACAAACTCCCAAATAACTCCAGAGTGGAAAGTCTCTACTCGGCTCCTCTTTGAATTAAAACCTGATCAAGTACTGAGATGCGTCTTTGTGAAAACATAGTTTCCCAGGATAAAAGAAAAAAAACAAACAAACCAAAAAGCAACTGAAAACACAAGAACAGGAGATATTCCAGTTCTTCCAACTCCCAAACCTCTGAAATATCTTTAGCATTAAACATCCAAAATATAAAGTACCTATTTCTATCTCTTATAAAAGGATCTCCTTGAAAAATACAATAAAATTAGATTTCAAAAAACTATCGTGCAAACTGGAGTCTGAGTTGACATACTTAAGACTAGAAGACATCACAAGATGGTGTGCAGCGACTGCTCTGCCACCTGCTCCGTCCTGTGTGCTGGATGATGAAGACTGTGGTCAGACTTGAGTCTTTCCTCTGAGTTCCTCATGTATTTGACGCACCGCGAGTCTCCGTCAGGGGGCAGGGTCAGCTGGACGCTGTCAGTCTGTGGGAGCAGAGGCGTGGAGGTGATCCAGCTGGACAGACTCTGATCCGACACCTCGAAAGTCTGATCCAGGAGCTCCGAGTCTTTGGTGGGCGGAGCCAGCTGCTGTTCCCCCGAGGGCGGAGGAGCATCTTTGGTGTAAGGAAGAGTGTCTATTTCTGTAGGAGCTATTGTGTAGGGACCCGAGAGGCCCTTCTCACTGTCTGTGGGCCCCGGCGGCCTTCTGTGGCCCCTCTCTTCATCCGCCTGTAAGACGGGCCCCTTTTTGGTCTTGGAGCTGGGGAAGCTCCTCTGGTCCTTTTTATTGCAACCTTCAGGGGAGGGCTTGGTGAGGGACAGGAAGGGAGGCCTGGGGCTGAGCGGCGACCCCACCTTGACCCTGCTCAGACTGAGGATGTTCTTGCGGGTTTCAGCGGGGAGTTTATCCAACTGCCTTCCAACTTGGACCGGGCTGGGAAACAGTGTGCCTTGACACGCCCTGTACAAATATCTGGAAAGAAAAGCAAAAGCAGATATCAGGACATTTTCTGCGCTATTCCAGACGCTCTTGGACTAAACATGAAAGGCATCTGGAATTAATAACTGATATAATTCATGGCACAGGATGGAAGAATGTGAAAAATGGGCCTGTGCGTTCACTCATCCACAAATAGCAGCAGCGTACCGAGGCAGCAGCGCCGCTACGGGGGTGATGACACAGAGCAGGTAGAAGAGGGGGTCCTGCAGCAGCCTCTGCATGGTCCAGTAGGGGTTGGAGGGGGAGTAGCAGGTGGGACAGGAGGCGTTGTAGCACAGAGCCACGGTGAAGAACAGGGCTATGCTGAAGGCGATAGACAGCCAGTTCATCCAGGTCTACACAGGAAGCAGACAAGGAGAAACATTTTATAACAGTTTGTTTTGTTTAGTTTTCTAAAACCTGAACATTCAAATCCCAAAATACATACATAGAAAGTTTTTTCCATGTGGCATTATCTACAAACTTACTTTATAGTTATTAAGAATACCATAATAGTTATTACTGTAATAAAAACATGATACATACTACATGAACCTGATATCCAACAGTCTTGACAACCTGTCCACCCTCATCAAACCCCATATCAAGAACCTCGGTGTCACCTTCTATTCAGCACTCAAACTTGATCAACAGGTCAACTCAGTAGTCAAAGCTTTTTCCAACTTTGCACCATTTCAAAAATCAAACCATTCCTCACTCGCCTGGACTACTGCAACTCTCTCTACACTGGGATCTATCAATCATCTCTCTCCTGTCTACAATTAATACACAACGCTGCAGCCAGACTCCTGACAGGGTCTGGACAGAGGGACCACATCACCCCTGTCCGAGCCTCTCTCCACTGGCTGCCAGTTAAATACTGCATTGATTTTAAACTTCTTTTATTTGTATATACAGTAAAGCCCTGAACGGAGCGGCCCCCTCCTACCTGTCAGTACTTTTAACCCCTTACTCCCCCTCCACACCCCTCAGGTCGGCTGATGGGGGGTATTAACAGTTCCACGGTCTCATCACAAACTCAGGGGAGACCGTGCCTTCGCGGTCGCTGCCCCCAGACTCTGGAACCCCCGCCTCCCCCTGTCGGACCCACTCCATCGAAATCCAGGCTAAAAACATAACTTTTAGCTTTTAAAGTCCTCTTGATCTTTGTTTTGTTGCTTTGATCTTTTGTTGGTTGCTGTTTTTGTTCTGTTTATCACTTCTTTGTATTATTTCTTTCATTTTTAACTGTACAGCACTTTGGTCAACTTGGGTTTAAACTTGATTGATTGATACAAAGTGGTGAGGACCAATATAAGGAAGGAAAAGGAATCCTTAATCAATTCAAGGCTTCAATCAAAAACAAAAAAAACGAACAACTTAACACTGCACACACTGAACCAGTCACCACCAAATGCATTGTGGGTAAATCACATGCACACCACAGGTCAACCAACCAGAGAAAACACTGGTCAAGACGTGTTTTTAAGCATATTTTAAAAATCAGAAACAGTGAAACATGAAAATGCAGAGTCAGAGACGAGGACCAGAGGTAAAGCTGAACTCAACGTGTCAGGAAGAGGTGGCAGAGCTGCCAGGTACAATAAATAAAAGGTTTGTTTCATCACGTTGGCACAGCTCAGCCAAGAGACAGGAGAGAGCGAGAGAGAGAGAGAGAGACAGCACGCGAGGGCGGGACAGACAGATGCCGATAATGGAGATGAGTGGGGAGAGGATACAGGAAATGAGCCAGGTCCAGGAGACAGGTCCCTTTTTACGCAGCCTGTTCAAGGCGGGAACGTTGTGACCTGCAGACAGACGATGACGCTGGTATGTCACACGCCACGCCTCTGATTCCTGGACGCTGGCGTGACGTTCTCTCTCAAGAATCACAAAGCAGCATCACGCCAGCTTTGTCTTTGTCTTCTGACTGGTAAGAGAAGCAGCTACAGACAGAGCAGGCGCTCGGGCAGGACTCCTGATCTGAAAACCAGTGAGTGAAGAGCTATCAAACCACCATGACTTTTTCTTTTGTTTTTCTTTGTGTTTTTGTCCTACTTTTTGTTTATTTTGCATGTACAATAGTTGCATGTTTGTTTACACAATTATGAATTTGTATCTTTGATTTAGATTTTTGTGAAATAAATAAGTTAAAAAAAGAGACAAACAAACAAAAAAAAGAGGAAGGAAAAGAACAAGGTCAAATGTCTGTGTATCAGAAAGGTCAGGGAGAGAGACTTCCTGTCACAAATCACAACTTCCCTCATCAACTGACAAAAATGACAAAACCTGAGCACCACCGAGTACCTACTCACCACACGCAGTGATAGTTTGAGTTTGCAAAGATTTATTTTTTGAAAACACTTGATATCACATGATAAATTTGCAAAGGTCTGCAGCGGTTGATCAGTCCAGTAATCTAGGATTTGTCCCCAACAAGCCGTTCAGAGGAAACATCCGCCCGGGAGAACTAATCCCAGAGGACAACACACACTGGATCAGAGATCACACTCAGTCTTAAATCCCACTACTGCAGGGAAGACACAGCGAGGCGGCACACTGAGGATAATCTGAATGTAACAAAGACATAAAGTATATTCAACACCAAATTCAGTTTAGATGGATCAAAGCAGCGTGAGCATGTGGAACAAAGAAATCCACCCGTCGCCACGAATCAGAAAGACGCCAGACACCAGAACATAAAGAACATGACAGAGCCGAGAAGAGCACATGGGAGAGAGGCCTCGTACAAAACAAAACAAAGTCTCTTTTGATCTTGAAAGTATCTGTTCTCTCCTTCGCACATGTTGGTGCTGGACTCTGACACATGTGGAGGGCAGAGCAGGAATGCTGCTTTTAGAGCCACGTGTCTCCGAGCAGTAAAAAAACTTGCCAATTTCCATTATTGACCATAAATTTGTGGAGTCTGGACTCCACCCAGCCGGGAGGAACGTGACAGTGTCCGGAGGGAAACTGAACACCACGCAACTGGAAAGGTGGCAAAGGAAGAACACAACACGCCATCCAAGGTGACTGAGCTCAGTTCCAGCGAGCTCCTGGACCTGGAGTCGGTCCTTCTCACAACACGTGCTCCAAGACAAAAGCAAAGACGGTGGGTGGAATGCGACGATCGAACGGCTGCACGACATGAACGAGGATCCAAAAGGAGCTCGATTTAAATACGGACTGTCCAACCAAACATTTAGAAAGCTTCAAGCAGGAGACCAGAGGTTCATAAGGAGCTGACTGAACTGTGGACTCACAATGTGCTTGTTTCATAGGATATCGGTTGATTAATCAGCAATTCTTTCTTTTTTCTTTTTTTGATGTATTTTTGTTTGTTTGTTTTATATGTATATACTTAACGATTTTAGACATGTGTTTTTTTTAGGTAGTATTGGGTAAATTGTATATTAAGTAATACTGTTGTGTTGTTTTATAGGCTGGCAATTAAAGAGATAGTAGCATTTTTTTAAAGTACAAATAGCCCCTAAGTACTTTAATTGAAGTAGAAGACTCTCTGCACTCCTCCCGTTAGCAATGCCAGCCCATAGCCCTGCCCAGAGATTTACAACATACAGTGTTGTGAACAGACCCAAAGAAACGGCCTATTTTCACGGCCTAAAAGAGGTTTTACCAGAGCGATAGATATAACATATGATATATATATATTTATATCTATCGCTCTGGGTTTTACCTGAAAAAAAAATACACAGTTCCATTGTTCACTATAATATAATTTTTTCCAGCCCTTCAAAGTGCAGGAAAAACACAGTTTTTAATTGGACCTAACCAACTCACGTATCCCTCTCCGCCCAGGGTTAGCGCCCGCCGATCAGCAGTTGGTTAGGTCCAAATAAAAACTGTGTTTTTCCTGCACTTTGAGGGGCTGGAAAAAATTATATTATAGCGAATAATGGAACTGTGTATTTTTTTTCAGGTAAAACCTCTTTTAGGCCACGAAAATAGGCCGTTTCTTTGGGTCTGTTCACAACAATGTATGTTGTAAATCTCTGGGCAGGGCTATAGGCTGGCGTTGCTAAAGGGAGGAGTGTAGAGAGTCTTCTACTGCAATTAAAGTACTTAGGGGCTATTTGTAGATCATACAACCCCACTTTTAAAAAATGCTACTATCCCTTTAACATCTTGTGCAGGGAATGCAGTTGAAAATTAACCACTTCGCTAACAACGGCACATTTACAGTAGTGTCGATTAATGTGCACTGTCCATGTAAAAAAAAAAAAAAAAATCAGCAATTGGCTTAAAAACCATCATCAATTTAACGGCTTTAAAAAATCCACTGTGGGTCGACCTCTGAGTGAACCCTGAAAACACACGTCCTGCAGACAATGATGAAATGTGAAAACATAAAGAATCCTTCACTCCTCTGTGGATGTCCACCAGGCTTTACAAGCAGCCAGTCGGGGCAGCCTACCATCTCATTTCCAAATGCAACAGACCCTCTCGTGGTCTCTGTGAAATGCATGTTTTGTTATGTAGCAACAAATTGAAGATTAATCTACAACAAACAAAACCACAGTTGGCAGCAGTGTGAGCTCCGGCCCCCGACGATCCCCATATACGGTCCTTTCGTTATAGCTGAACTGGTCAAACATTTCCTTATTGGTTTTCATCTTGGCTAAAACATTACATTGGAGTAATTGAACAGCATTTGTTAATGCTTCACACTGGAGCACACTGTCTACTGTTTTGTTCTTCATATCATGTCCTCTTGTGTTTTTCTTGTCAGGGAAAATGTTTCTGGCTGAAAGACATTTGACAGAGTGAATGCTACACAATGGTTCACTGTGGTGTTGTCCTCCCTGCCACGCTCACAAGTACATAATTAATTACAGTCTTACAGCTACTGTATGGGGTGTAGGAGAACGAGAGCTGCCCGCCGTCACCCCCGGTACCTTTAATTAGCTTTCTCTGTCGTTTACCAATCATGAAAGCATTATGTCCCCGTGCAGCCGCAGGATGAAGTACCTGCCAGCTGAGCACTTGGAGATGTTTACCTAGGGTTCGATGCTGAACACCACTGTACAAACGCTCCCCTGCACGAGGGGGCCGTCATGTCCAGGAAAGGTAGTTAGCGGAAAGGACATTTCTCATGTACAAAACTTGTCAGGCCAAATTTACAGCCTGGGCATAATGGAAAAGACTCTGATTCAACGCAGGGTCGTAAATTTAAAATGGCTTGTGACCAAGAACACCGGGCCGTTTACGAGAAGCGTGTGGGATACCTGCGAAAAAACATCCAGGAGGGGGAAGGGGGAGGAAATACACAGGTGTTCTGGAGTGGAGGGGCAGTGTGAGGAGGTGGGGTGCTGTTTCTGTGGTTTAGACAGTTTGCAGTTTTCCTGGACGGAGACAGACACTCTGTCAAGCTGATATATAGGCCTCCGATGCTGCAGAGCCTTCTGGTTCAATGTAATCAGCCAGAGTTAAGTATCCATGTGCCTGTCGGCCTCCACACCAGCGCTCTCACAAAGCCAACATGCTGATACTAGAGAGGAGAAATCAGCACTGAGGGAGAGAGGAAGTCTGCCGTCAATGAGTTTAAAATGTATTTATTTACCCAGGTTTTGGTCTCAATGCCCAAGTGCAGCAGAATGGTGAATAAAGCGATGCTGGTGATGGGAGTTCCCCATGTAAACAGGTCCACATCAGAGTCAGCGTAGGCCTGGGGAGGAGAGGAGGGAGAGTGGGAGGAGTCAGGGAGGAAAGAGGAGAAAAGATGATCAGTGAGTAAGACGAACAAACTGAATAATGAACAGTTGATGGAAATGAAAACCAGACTCACGAAGTAAGGAATGAAGAAGCAGACCAGACTTTGGTAGAAAGCGTCGATCATGTTCATCCAGAACATATATGGCTTATATTCCTGCAAGACAAAAACCAGAGAGTTACAGTCACTGAGCAGAGGAAGACACTGAGGAGCAGCTTAAAGGAATAGTTCAACGTGTTGGCAAATTGGCCCATTGCCATAATCCCTATAGTTTTAGGAGTAGGTTCGTTACCTTTAATTGTCGGCTCAGAGGCTCACTATGGAGACTAATGGGATTTCTTGGTTTCCCTCATCAAACTCATCAAATACACAATCCAACAACTCCAAAACGCTCACGTGGACAAGTTGTGACCTGCACATTCACCACGCTATGAGATAATAACGGAACGTTACGAGACAGAGTTGTTGTTGTTTTTGAGGTAAATTCGTGCAAAACTGGGGGCAGTTTTTCGGCAAGCAGTCTCTGCATTTGCCTCGAAAACAACTCTGTCTCATAACGTTCCGTTATTATTGAATGTGCAGGTCACAACTTGTCCACCAGAGCGTTTTGGAGTTGTTGGATTGTGTATTTGATGAGTTTGATGAGGGAAACCGAGAAATCCCATTAGCCTCTGTAGTGTAGCTCTGAGCAGCTCGCGGCTCTGCTCTGCTGTTCTAGAAACAGTTTGCACTGACAATTAAAGGTAACGAACCTACTCCTAAACTATAGGGATTATGGCAATGGGCCAATTTGTCAAAATGTTGAACTATCCCTTTAATGTAAAAAAAATATTGTCAGCCATCATCAAGATAGAGCTGAGCTATTTCTCCTCTATATACATTAGTAAACTAGGTGCAAACTTTAATCCATCTACATGCACTAAACTGTACTGCACTGTACAAACATGGTCCATTTGCTGATTTTCACCAGCATGTGGTGAAAAAAAAAAAGAGTTATGCCTTAAATTCCTGTGAAAAAAAGTATGTCTTCAAATTGCTTAACCTATCCAATGTACAGACCTCCAGTCGGTTTGTTGGATATGTCTGTACAGGTCTCTGTAGAGCAGGTTTGAAGCTCAGAACTAATTATTCTGGGGAAAGACGTGGGGCCCGTGTGGAGCACAGACTTCGAGCCTCATCAAACTTTAAACAGATAAGTTATATGAACATTCAGTTGTCATGAAGTCATACAGCCATACGGACCAAAAGCATTTTTGTACCAGGGTGTAAACATGTAAACATGTAAACTCTCTAGTGGTCTTCCCAGTGACTGCAGTTATGAAAGAAGCAAGACTGATAATGATAACCACACAATTTAGCACTGGTTTTTCTGTAATGTGAAGCGTCAGTTTAGTTTCCAGCCGAGGGCAGATGTGGCTTCTCTAAACATATCTATTAACATCTCAAATTTTCCAGGCTCATATTCTCACTCCGTTGTTGGTTAGAGACAGAAAATGTGACTGGACCTCTGAGTTCTGGCCGGTCACGTAGAGCTGAGGTAGTTGCTGGAGAGTCTCTGCTGACACGTCTTTGTCCAGAGTGCCAATGATGAGTTGTGGGAAGGCAGAGAACATCAGGTTGAAGAAGATAAGATACCACTGGTCAATCATGGCTGAACCTGAGAATCCACAGTAGAACTGATACCAGAAGATGAGTGCTACAAACATCTGTGGGAACAACAACAACAACATAGAGTGTGGATCAACATGAGGAGGCAGAACAGAGGACAAGAGGACACACACACTACTTTGTAGAAGACATTTCACATTCTTTAAAGGGGACCTATTATGCTAATTTCAGGGGCCACTATTGAAAGTTTGGATCGATAAAAAACTCCATACTTATCACATACAAGCTGTCTGTGTACTCTTCCATTCTGGCTCTTTCCTGTTTCGCTCTCAAGCGCTCAGATTAAACATATTTATAAGTCCAAAAAGCCAGAAAAGCATAATAGGTCCCCTTTAAATAATCCAAATGATTTAAGTGACTGGTACACACAGTATGGTAAAAGATGCTTACAGCATTTTTGTAGAAGAAGTAGAGAATCATGTTCGCCAGTCGGGAGTAGCACCAGTGTCCGTGGACCAGCAGAAGTTTCTGGAGATACCGGAAACGTGGGAGAGCAAAGTCACTCGCCATCACCGCCTGCAAAACAGCAGGAGGACCAGACAGTCAATCTCATCCATCCTCTGTGCTCTCGCCCTCCCTCACACCATCCACACACAGACAAACGACCTGTGCAGCTATTAGGGAAAATAACTGTTGGAAGTGTTTGGCCCGCTTCACTCGCCTGCCTCGCTTTAATGAATCTTTAGCGGGTGTAATCTTTCTAAAGCAATAAGCCTTAAACGAGTTGTCCACCTTTTGGGATTCATTGTTACAGCGGCGAGAATCTGCCAGTCTCATCTATCAACATCTGAAACAAAACCCTCCCTGTGGTCGGAGCCTGGTTCATAACTTACGTTTTAAACAACGGCGCTAACTCTTTATGACACCCCTCAACTGTCAACAGCATCAGTCAACAAGAAAAATAACAGCAGATGCCTCATTGTGCAGCAATTTACTTTCTGCTGCGCTCTAATAACAGCCTCGTAACGAGCGTGTGGGGAGTGCGCTCCTGGTAGAAGAAAGGTGTGTTAATCATAATGCAGCGTGCGTGCTGGCCCGGGTGCAGAAATGTGCGTCTCAGCACACCATGGAATCCCAAGGAGTGACTGCTGTGTCATTAAAAGCAAATTTGATTAACAATGATTAATCTAGCGGCTCAGTTAAGGACAGGATACCAAGACTTTAACAGATGTGCTACACAGCAGCGTGTCTGTGAAGCCTCCCCTGGAAGTTAATTGGGAATCTCCATCATTGCTATGCAAGATCACCTTCCTGGAACAGGGTGCTACAATAAAATCTGCGAGAGGTGGGGGTGTGGGTCATCTGTTTTTTTTTTTCTCTTCCTCCTGCAGCAGTTATTCACCGATGCCGCCTTCGCTGTGGCATTGGCTATGACCTTAGAAGACGAAGAGGAGCTGGTGTGGATGGAGCCGAGACTGAAGCACCCATTAAGTGCGCTGATTCTCTGCAGGAAGCGGGAGAAGCTACCTGAGTCAGCAACAAACAGGCAATCCCATTTACAGGAAGGGTATGGATGTGGGCTAAAACACACACTTAAGAGTAATGAAAAACCATCAACTATGCTAAAGAAGTGTCTGCGCATGTTCGACGAGCTTCTCCCCCCCCCCCCGTGCATTCTCTTGTTTATTTTTCATTTTTCGAAAACCCCCACAGCTTCATCACCTCCCTCTCCTCTCCATCACTCCCTTCATTCATCTCCTCCCTTTCTCCAAACGGTTGGTTGGGCCCGGGTTTCTCGTTACCTGCATTCCCTCCTGTCCTGAGATTCCCACGCCCACATCTGCCACCTGGATCATGCTGACATCATTGGCGCCATCACCTGTAAATGTAAAGAACAAACATTAAAGCAGAAGTAAGCGATCCGGTCGTTCTTGTCAGCCGATAGAGTTAGCAGCGCCCGCCCTCGTCATGGATCTATTGGTCCTCGTCCCTACGTCACCATATTCACACACAGCCCTTCATGCCGTTCTCTCCTCATTGGATAAAACTTGTAGGATACAAGGAAATATACAAGACGTTTTCTCCTCGGCTTACAGCAGAGCAGAGTGACTGACAGACCCGTGTTTCAGACCAAACACTCTACGTAAGTGATTGCTGTCGGAAGATATAACTATTTAAGACTTATATTAACACAAATATTGCGCTTACTTCTGCTTTAAAGGGACAACGAGGAGTTTCTATTTGGTTATAAAAAAGTCTCACATTAATGTGGATGAATCTCCGCTACCCACACTTGTTAATGGGCCCATTTTCGATAAATATATCGTTTTGTCTCTATGGTTATTTTGTTATTATTAGTGGTGGTAGAAATGCTGGGCGAGCCGACCAGGGTTTCCTTACTTTCGGTTTCGTGGCGAGTCATGAGAATAACGTCGCTGAATCGCCGTTTATGGTCGGAACTACGACGGTATGTGATCATCTTCAAACCTCTGACTTTAATTACTGATGAATGAAAACATGAGTCCGTCTTGCGCCGGTCAAAGAATTTTACGGTGCGCGCAGAGGGTCATAAATGTAGTGTGAAAACGCTTCGCTTTTTCAAAACTCCTCGTTGTCCCTTTAACTGTGATCACAAAATCAACAGGCTGTCAGTTTGCCAGTCGCCCGGAAGCTGAATTAAGTTTCTGTAGCGAGGTGTTTTATAGGTGGGGGGAACATCAAGCTTTCACAGACCTGTCATCTCCTTCAGCTGTTATATTAAAGTAGCTGCGTGTGTGTGTGTGTGTCCTTCACCAGCTCCAGTGGCACCCTGCTGTGAGGTATTGTTTTTTTACTCCACTTTGAGGGCTGCAGATATTTTTTGACACCACAGGTGGGTGAGTGGGAGATGAAGTGTCGTGGGCAGGTGGGCAGTTATTGTCACAGTAATAAACAACGCTCGAGTGGCAGCACAGGCTGAATATGAAAGCTGTGGTGCTGATTGCTCACACAGAGGTTACCAGTGTCAGTCAGCTAGCAGAGCACGTCAACACTAATGATTTCAAACTAGACTCACATGTCGGCAGAGCTACACGACAACATCCACCATGTCCCTCGATTTGTCACAGACGGTTTCATAAAACTCCCTCTGGATGAAAACTGATTACTGATAACAGTGATTGTAATGCTGAGTTGATCAGCTGACATTGCAGTCTGCTCATGCTAAAGGAGATATTTGTTTGTTCAGCTGCTGACTGAGGTTACCTGAGGAGAGCAGGTGGTGGTGACAGTGGGTTGTCTTTATAATGCTAGAGATGTTAAAGCCCCTACAAAGAACTTTTAACTGGAAAAAAGTCACAAAAGTCTCTTGTTTCTGCTGATGTCTCTGTATAACCTACAACAGCAAATGAGGCCATCAGTGGGAAGATGAATTTCTTAAGTGTACTCTATACCTTTAGGAGGCAGTGGTCAGGTTGGTCCACGGGACGAATCGATTTACGGCACTCGGACCGGAGACGGCATGGAAGTCAGATAAGCGTCTTTATGACAACACGCGCGAGAGCTTATGGGAAATCTTCATTATGGCAAAACACTACCGCTTTTGTCCACAGGGGTCGCCAAAATCAACACAAAATGAAAGTTCTTTGCAGATGCTTTAATACGCCCTCTGAGTGGTGCTGAGTTATGAGAAGGTAAAAAAGACAGGCTGATATGTGCTGGAGCTAGCTGGTTAGCATGCTAATGTCAGTAGTTAGACGACACGCTAGAAGCAAAATATGACTTTGGCGTTGCTTTCCAACTCTGGAGACAGCTGTTGGTGAGTAATGTAATGAAGTTTGACAGTGAACTAACAACATCTCCTCCAGACTGACGAGTAAACAGACAGTTCATCCTAACATTGGTCATGTAGCATAGCATACTCTTACAAACAGCTCATTTAATGCTCTGTCAAGCTCAAAATCAAGCTGGTTAGCCTTGTTAAGCTAAGGAGAAGTTAGTTATTGTAGAACTGTGTATTTACAGCAGCTTGAGACTGGCTGATGTCAAATTGCTATTTATTTTCACTCTTTCGAACAACAGGTAATTAGCAGTGGAGGTTAATGTTGACAACTTATACAGCAAAAGAGTGAGTGTGAAAAAGAAATTATACTTTTTAAAAGGACATTTCGAATTTAAAAGTAATCACGTTTATATTACGGTTATAAAAATCTTTCTTTCTTTCTTCTCTTTTCTTTCCAGGGTGTTGGTGATCTTATAGGACCATTTATTTCACATCTTTTTTTTCATGTATTTAATATTGAACACTTTAATGTTCCATATTGGACTAAAACTTCGGATCTATAATCAGCCCAGCCTAGGGGATTGATTCATTTTGAATTTAGCTGTTGGTAAATAAAAGTTTTAACATTAACATCAAATTATTATTCTATTCCCTCAAGACTCAAGACCCAGCTAACATTTTACAGCAGTGTGCAAGGTGTGTCTAAATCAAATTCAGTTTTTGCGTCCTTTTTTTTTGCTTACTGTTGGCAATTTAAATTGCTGTACCAGCAGGAAAACAAATGACACACCGAGATGTTATGTGAGGTAAAATATAATTAACATATAGATGACAGTAGGCGGAGGCTCCGTTCTTGTTAGTGTCTGAAAGGTCTGAAAACGATGAAAATAATAAGATCAGAGTGCTGATAGATGTTAGAGGTGCACCATCATCTGCTGTTCGCAGCTGCAGTGTTTTCCTCCACATTACTGCAAACATAGCAGTGACAGAAAAGAGCTTGTCTGGCAAAGTCAGGATCCTGAGTGCAGCAGAAACAAATAAAATGGAAACAGGGGAAAGACGGTCATAAGTCACACTGACATCTTTGTGTCACCTCTATTATGCTATAATTGTATAATTACTAGAGGTTTCTTAAAATAACATTGTGTCAACGCAGTAGTTGCAGCAGTGCTGCAGAAAGTGTGTATGCATGATGAGTGAGCACTTCTCCCCGACATAAACTTTAGCTTTAGCTCATACTGACGCCACAGCAGGAAGAAGACGGTCACAGCTAGTCTGCCACACTGATAGTCATCACACAAAGTCATTTTTTCATTTAATAAGAAAAGATGTTTTACTCTATTTACATGATGCTTAAAGAAAAACCTTTCCTCGTATATAAGTGATACACTGCTACACTATTATCTGACAGTAAGGGGCAGTAGAAACTATTTGAATCACAAATATTTAGTTTGCTGAACTGGCCAAAAATAATTTACACTTTTGCCTCGGCCAACAACTCACCTAAAAGTACCTGAGTGCATTTCCTAAGTTTCAGTTTCTGTGAAGGTATATACAGTAAATATTTTTGTTTGTGTCTCTCGGACCTCATGTGAAATTGTGAGTTTTTACACAGTGGCTACAGGTCAGACCAGACTTCACTCAGGTTTGCCAGTTTCGTAGTGTGAGCTTTCATTGCGTCCTTGTTAAATATTTCTAAACCTTATCTGTAAAATAATCTGTAATGATCCCTCCAGAGCCACAAAGACATTATACAACTGTTTTCACAGGAAAAACAAGACAATGTTGTTTCATTGGTCCAAATCCCACTCACATCGCAGTGGTTTCATTAAATTCTTATTAGGATCAGATGCAGGTCCTTTCTACTCCTCATAGACCTGGGAAATAACCTGGAACAAGGACTGGACAGAGAACATGCTTCACCAGATTCAGAAACACTTAGCGTTAGTTTGATTTGTGGTCTGACCCTCGAGTTACTATTTTGGAGAGGCAGCACACTTTTCAAGAAGTCACAGGTTTTGGGTTCACAGATCAACATATAGTATTGGAAACAATGTGAAGGTACAGTAGGATGAGGGTAAGGTCATATTTAATAACTTATTAGTATTTTACTCTTTCAGCAGCCGTGTTCAGGGGCTCTGGTGTGTTTTAATCTGTCTGAACGCTGCTGGATTGCACAACCTCATGAGAACATGAAGGGTCAAGACTCCTTACTCATAATTTAATCAGTGTAGAGATAAGGAATGTTTATGTCCCCAAAGAAGCCCCACCAATGTAAGTATGTTATTAAATATTCAATTTAACCAGGATAGGAAATGATTTCAATTTTTGGAGAGGTTTTTTCTTCTTTTTCTTTTTTTGGAGCCACTGCTATCAGTATTCATATCAACTGCGGGGACTGTGATCTTACGAGAAAGGGTATATTACACTGTATGAATGTTTGTAATAGTGTCTTGTTGACCTGGTACTTACCTATGGCCAGAGTCATGACCTTCAGCTTGTTCCGCACCAGTTTGACCACCATGCTCTTCTGCAGCGGCGTTGAGCGGCAGCAGAGAACTGAACGACAGCTCCGAGCTACCGCCAGAAACTTATCCTCCAAACTCTTATCCAAGGCGTAGGCCAGGGTCCGCCCATCAATTACCAGGCCCAACCGGTGCACCATGAAGGGAACGGTGTGGGAGGATGAGGAGGATGGAGACGAAGGGGGATAGATGTCAAAGGCTGGAATGTTAGTGTGGAAGGCCTTGGCGGCTTGGTCTGCAGAGCTGCAGAGGAATTTGGCCTGGATGTAGTGTAAACTCTCCTCCAGCAACAACGCACATGCCTCCTGGTTCAGAGACGGGCAGAGAGTGGGCCGGGCTTTAGGATCAGGACACTGAATTGTTTAATATCAACCTGCCTGCCCTGCTTCACATCTGGCGACCAAATGCTTCAACAGCACAGAGTTAAACATCATGATGACTGTCAGACCAGATTTTCGATACTGGAAGTTGCACAACAGATAAAAAAAAAAGACAAACAGATCTATTACATAAAAAAAACATCATGGAAAATATGCTCATTCACTTTCCTCTACATTGCTACCACTGTATACGATCAACGATAAATCACAGGCAGCAGACAGTTGGCTTGGTTTAGCCTGAAGACTGAAACATGATGAGGATGTAGGAGGAGCACTGAGCGGAGAAAAACAGCACTTGGTTTCATGAACTTGCTTATAGTAGCTTCTATCAGCCAATTAATTGGTCTCTTGATTAATCATTTATCAATCATTAATAAATTGCAAACCCTGGAAATAGTTGATTAAATTACTCCTTTAGTCCAAACCTAAATGTGTTCAGGCTACAGTCATAAGATTTCCAAAACCAGCAAAAATCTGACAAAAAAATGAATCTTGTAAATAATTAATTTTACCGGTTGATTGAGTAACTCATTGTTTCAACTTTACACTTTCCATCTGTTTTATCAAATTTAATTTCATTAAATCATGAACTTGAATTTGAATATGTCGACTCTTTGATGTGGTGAGGTGGGGTTAATGAAATCCCGGCTGGTGTCGCTCACCTGAGAATCAGCATTCAGTGTCAGGATCTCCTCCTCTGGGTCCAGCAGCTTGCAGGCATACGCTATGTTCACTGCCGTTTCCTGTTTGTCGCCCGTCAACACCCATATCTGCAGGCCAGCCTTCCGCAGAGAAGCTATAGTTTCGGGCACACCGTCCTGCAGACGGTCCTCGATGCCCGTCGCTCCTGCGGGTGAAGACGCACGACTGTGACAAACTCCAACGACGACATTACATACTATACTATTATGTACTTAAAGGTAAAGTTCAACATTTTGGCAAAATTCTCCTATTGCCTTAATCCCTCTAGTCATAGGGGTTCATTACCTTTAATTATCGGTGCATGTTGTTTTGAGATCCGCGGAGGAGATGCGAGCTGCTCAGCGAACACAATGGAGGTGAATGGTACAGGTCCCCTGTCCCTCAAAACTCATCAAATACACAATCCAAAAACTCCAAAACACAGAAGTTGTGACCTGCAGATTCACCACGCTATGAAATAATCATGTATAATTATGTAACAATACGACACATGAAGCAAATACTCAAAACTACTTTCTTGAGTAAACGGGAGGAGCCGCACTAAACGTGCGCTTTTGAAATCACTCCGCCAGCAGCCGTGTCTGGAATGTAGTTCCGGCTGCATTTGCCTCGAAAAACAACTCTCGTCTCATAATGTTACATGATTATTTCATAGTGTGGTGAATCTGCAGGTCACAACTTTGGAGTTGTTGGATTGTGCATTTGATGAATTTTGAGGGACTGGGGAAAATGTACCGTTCACCTCCATTGTGTTCACTGAGCAGCTTGCGTCTCTGCCCCGCAGATCTCAAAACAACATGCACCGATAAAAGGTAATGAACCTACTCCTGTGACTATAAGGATTATGGCAATAGGCGAATTTGCCAAAATGTTGTTGAACTATTTCTTTAAAATGAGAATTGTGAACATGACTTTGTTTGAGGAGCATCAATTACCCAACAGCTGGAGGTTTGTCTCCAGTCGCAGGGCCGACTCAAAAAGCAGCTCCTCTCTTCCCTGAATGGCCGTCTCAGCCTCCAGGTGACGCTGCAGCCAGCAGGCATACTCTTCCTTGCTCATGGTCTGTCACATAAACATAGACATTAATACACACACACATACACACACCATTATCTGTAAAAAAGTAGCCAAGGAAAATTTAACAGTGGAGCAGCTTCTCTTCCTTTGCCTACATAGCAGAGGAGGATCCACAGGAAAATGTGAGACCTTGAGAGGGTGTTTTATCACATCGCTCTGGTGACGGGCTTTGCACAAGCAGGGATATAATGAGCCCAGCTTGTGAGAGCATAAATTAACAGCCTGGGAAAGTGGCACAGATTGCAGCTGAGTCACGAAGAATGTCACTTTAGGAAGCGCCGGTCTATGTGATCATCTGTGCTGGGCTACAAACACAACCTGCCGAACAGCCTCCGAGACACATCATCTGCACCTTCTAAGGCAGTTTAATTAGAGAGGGCCTTTGTTCAGCACTTCTTTAGAGGTTTGTGAATCCCTGTTACCTTTTTTGCAATGCACAGTGTGCGAAGGCCATCTGCGGCGTACAGATTCAGGTAGTTCTGCGTCCTGTAGATGATCTTTTTTTGTCGTTTCCCTTTGGAGTTACCTTTAAAACAAAACACAAACACAAAAATGACACGAGAACCGAGATGGAACATTTGTGTTTTTTGGGGAATTTGTGTAAGTGGTTGAGCGCTTTGGATCGAGACTGCCAAGGGCTTCTTCCAAGAGGCACATGAAAGCCATCTGCCTTCACACCTAAACTAACCATCTCCACTGCGCCTCAGTACATTTCACATTTTCAAGTCTTCACATCCCTCATCAAGCAAAACGTGATAACAGCATACAGACATAATTTATCCGCTTCAATTAATTCACTGAATGATTATCAATGCGACTGAATATCACATGTCATTCTAGGTGTTTTGAAGTATCAGGTTTTGTACTTGAGTCTTGCTAAAGTGTCTCTGTGGCACAGCGTGCTGGCCGTCTTTCTGGCACAGGGACGGCGTACAAACAGATTGGCTTCATCAGACACAGATGCACCAGCCAACCCTCTGACTGCCAGCCATGTAAGCTCACTAATAACACAACAGCTTTGCTACACATGCACTGCCACACAAAATTATTTTTACCGAGAGGAATAAATCAACACACAACTTTCAGCGACTCCAAACACAAAATGGACTATTTTTTTGCCATGATAAAAGACACAATCAAGACGTTTTCATTCCCAACTAAAGCAGACTGATGCTTGTAAAAGTAATGTAGCAGTTTCATCACTTCACTTATATTCTTGTTATTTGTCACAAAAACTCTTTTCTGTCTTATGGGGAGAAAAAAAAACATTTCCAAGGACAGCAGGAGTGTTTTGTTTTTGACAAATAGCTGCTAGGCCCAGACTGCAGGTGGAACTGCACATAATGTTTATTTTTCTTTCTCCTGAAGATGGGAAAATCCACCTAAAACAGGATGTGCTGTTCGTGTTAAAGGCTGACGAATGTGGGTGCAGCATTCGCTCTCTGTCAGCTCTTCACTCTGGTCTCTGGTTCTTTCGCTGCTCAATGCCCCACTGTGTTCACCAGTCAGGTGCTAACTTCGTCTGTCTGACATTTGGTGCTTGGCAGCCAGGTTACATACAGCGGGGCTGCGGCTTTTTCACCTTTTTGAGAGCAGTGAGTGTGAATCAAAACATCGAGGTTGTGGCCCATCAAACCAAAACAATGAGCTGAAAGATGCTCTGGAAGACTCTGCAGAGCTGAGAAAACCCACTTAGCAACTAAAAACACAAAGTGTGAGTAGGAAATTATAGGCCCCCTCTGATGACAATCTGGTCTTTAAAGGGATAGTTGGCCCATTGCCATAATCCCTATAGTTCCCTTTCCCTTTAATTGTCCGTGCAAGCTATTTTTAGAATGGCAGAGCAGAGCCGCAAGCTGCTCAGAGGTACGCTACGGAGGCTAATGGGATTTTGCGCATCAGCGCTTTTGCAAGAATTTACCTCTAAAACAACTCTGTCTCGTAACGTTCCGTTATTATCTCATAGCGTGGTGAATGTGCAGGTCACAACTTGCACCGACAATTAACACTATAGGGATTATGGCAATGGGCCAATTTGCCCCTTTAACCTTTAACCTTATTAACACGTGAGTATGATGTTTTTATATAATACAAAGAAATATGATGAGTAATATCATCAGTCAACACCATGACTGAGTTTTTACACCTTGAACTTCACTGAACCAATCAGGGTTTCATATGTGACCTCTTGTGAACTAAGGACAGTGGGCGGGGCTAAACAACCCTGAAAACCTTGTCATTACAGAGAATGAGAGATAGCATTAGCAATAACACAGTGTCAACCAGTTACAAATTAATAAATGACAAAGGATGTTAAGTATGCAAACTGTTCTCATCCATCTGTGGTTCTGGTCTCGACCTCCTCCTCCCTCCTCCCTCCTCCTCCTCCTCCTCCTCCTCCGGTTCTGACCGAGGCTCAAACATGTGGCCAAGTCTCTCTGATGTTTCCTCCTCTCAACATCTTGATGCTCTCTGCTCTTTCACCTGGTGAGCCGGACCAGGTGGGTGGTCCCAGTTCTTGATTCATTTTTTGTTTCTTGTGCGGGAAATCCATGTGAAACAAAATGTTATTTATAGCAGAGTACACAGTGTAAAACGTGTCTGGAGAGGAACTCTAAGAAAAATACTAATTCTGTTTTGAGGTGGAATTTGCAGCAGGAGGAGGAACAACGCCAGAGTGACTTCATCGCACTCACACACACACACACACACCAGCCTTTAAGCCCCAGGGTGTAGAGTCTACCTCCAGCACCTCCACATACACTGTTATTAGAGTGACACTGAACAACTCCCTCACTGCCTGAATGGAGCCATTATGGAAGTCTGTGTTATGAGGAGGCTCAACTCACGCTGTGCTCTAATTGGCTGCTTTGACCCAATGGTAAAACAAAGAAGTGAGTTGTCCGAGTAAGGACACACCCTGTCGGCCATTAAAGGTGCTGAACTGAGACACGTGGTGGAGGAGTGTGTGTGTGTGTGTGTGTGTGTGTGTGTGTGTGTGTGTGTGTGTGTGGACTGTCCCAAGTCTCCTCTAGTGAGCAGCAGCGCTCTGTGAATTTTAAGTAAGTGAAAAACTTGTTTGGCAGCTCAGACGTTGTTCTATGGAGGGCATTAGAAATGATGACCAATCAGCACGCACAGCCCTGTAGCTAAACGCAAAGGGACCAGCGTGGCCCTTTTAATGGAAAATCAATACAATAAATCATAATGGAATTCAGAATTCCTCCACAGGAGTGCGCTGACTCCACCTCCGCTGGAAAACATGCCAAAACAAGATGGGAGTGCTTTCCTCCACTGACGTGCCACAGTTAACAAGTCTCCATTCGGCTTAGGAGGATCATTTAGTTGGAGAGCATTTCTCTGAACAACTGAGATGAACTGCCCTCCTCTAATGAACAGGAGGGAGCCACTAACCAGCCATGTGAAATAAATGAATTACCCACGAACATGACGGTATGCTTTTACTGAAGGCAGAGCCCAGACAGATTGCTGCAGAGGTCGATCCAGTTCAACCCATCAAAATATAAATCTGTGGAATATATACAGCTCATTGGGCTTTTACACGCAACATCACATCCTGAGGAGAAAACCACAACTTAATAAATCACGGCGAAGAAAAGACAAACACACATATATCTCAAAGAGGAGATCAACTTCCATTAAGTTCATCTTGTTTTTGGTCTTTTCTGCCGTAACATTACGGGGAGTCCTGGTGGGGGTCCCTCGAGAAAGAGTAAGAATGAAGATAAAGTATTTTTATTTTGGTCACATCTAAATGAAAAAAAAAAAAACATCAGATGAAGGAGCACGCGACAAAATCGTATCAAATCGAGGGTATGTGGTCTAACTTCCTTGACATGAAAAAGTTAGAAATTCACTGGTTTAGTCCACACATTAAGGTCAAGTGAGCCCTTTCACACCAGACTGAACAAACCACAACTCAAAAAGGTGAATGCAGAGACTGCTCACCGAAAAACTGCCCCCGACGGCAACGCGCATCAGCGCTTTTGCATGAATTTACCTAGAAAACAACTCTGTCTCGTAACGTTCTGTTATTATCTCATAGCATGGTGAATGTGCAGGTCACAACTTGTCCACCAGAGCGTTTTGGAGTTGTTTGATTGTGTATTTGATGAGTTTGATGAGGGAAACCAAGAAATCCCATTAGCCTCCGTAGCGTAGCTCTGAGCAGCTCCGTCGTTCTAAAAACAGCTTGCACTGACAGTTAAAGGTAACGAACCTACTCCTAAAACTATAGGGATTATGGCAGTGGGCCAATTTGCCAAAATGTTGAACTATCCCTTTAAGATAACCTTGATGGGATCTAGAGAGTTGGGGCACAGACTGTTCAGAGCTCCAGAGCCAAAGATGAGATAACACTATATTGTATTGCTCATCACATGTAAACTGATCACAAACTGCTGCTTAAACGTGTGAGTATCATTGCTGTCAGACTGTTCTGGATGATAAAAATTAGCCAACATAAAGTTATTTATCAAACAAAAGTGCTCAACATTTACTTGTTTCACCTTCTCGGATGCCAGTATTTGTGAATATTTTTCTGTCTACGGTAATATCATTTCAACAAACAAATATTTTGAGCTGTGTGAGAAAAATAGGAATCCCAAAGATATGAACTTGGCCCCTGGAGAATTATTATAATAAGAATTTTTCACTGTTTTCTGACATTTTACAGCCTATAAATCATAAATTCATTAAAACATAACATACAAGTAAAATAATCCTCAACTGCAGCCTGAAAAACTGTGTTGTGTGAAGCCTTCAATCTGTGGGCTGAAACAGTCCTTGCTAAGCACTCTGAGACAGATGTCTGGTGACTGTGTACGAAGCATTAGTGAAAAGTGCCTGTGTGGCTCTTTGTGTGCCTGGAATATTAACAACCTGCTACACCTCTGCCATTAGGATGTTAAAGAAGGTGTAGAGTAGCAGGGAACAGAGGAAAAAAACACACAAAGCAGCCCGGAAGTGTTGTTTTTTTTCGGGGGGGGGAAAGGGGAAACCAATCAACGCAAGTGTTGAGTTTTGCAGCAGCGACTTGCTCCAAAAATACAAGTTCTTACATAACATGTCACCTTATACGTTTACATCAGGTTTGGGGCAGAGGGGGTGAAACCATGAGGGCTGTGTGAAGAAGACAAAGACCACCACCCTCAGCAGGCATGTTAGTCCACAGACAGCGCTCAGTGTAAGTACTATTTTTTCAAATTGTTTTTATATCAAACCTGAAGCAGCTACAACTGAAAACAATCCATCACTCTGGACAGAGCAGAGTTCAAAGAAAATATCCTGGAGAACCAGGTGAAGACCCACACAGGGTTGCGGAAGGGGATCGGAGCTAATCCCAGCTAACAGGGTGAGGATGGGGTATGAGTGAATGAATGAATCTTATTTCAAACATGCAAAATAGGTAATCAAGTAAACAGGAAATGAAAACAGTGAGCAAGTAGCTGCACTTTGCAAACTCTTTTTTTTGTTTTCTCATGTCCGAAAAGGAGTGGGCTGAAGTTAAAAACGTATGTGGTCCCACCCTTCTCCATAACTCTCCCACAATTAATTAATCGTCTGGCTTCGTTCAAATGCTCTGTCATTAATTCATAATACACCCGGGTACACCCCTGACAGGTCACCAGTCAATCACATGTAGAGACAAACAATTCACACACACTCACCTTCACATCTATGGGCAATTTAGAGTCACCAATCAACCTACTGTGAATGTGTTTGGACTGTGGGAAGAAGAATAGTGTTGAATCGAACCCCGTTCAACACTATTCTGTCCTCACCAAGGGTGTAGAGCGCAAGTGTAGCCATAGTGACGAGTGCTTTCCTACCTGTGTTGGGAGGAGTGATGAGGTCCATGATGACAGAGTCGGCACCTTTGGTGTACACGGTGATCTGGTCCGTCAGAGGATGTCTCACCACCACAGACATGCGCTTCCTGGTGGAGTCGAAGCCCAGCGTGTGCAGCAGCTCAAAGCTCAGCTTGCCCAGGTGCGGCAGCTCCACGGTCACCTGATCAGGGAGGCGTCCAACGAGGGAGCACTTGTAGGCCCGGGCGGCGTAGACGAGAGCGGCCTCGTCGGGCGACTCCGCCTCGTAGCGCAGCTCGCCCTCCTCCGCGCCCCGCGCCTTCCCGTCGTAGCTGGGCGGGACGGGGCTGAAGGCCTGGTCCAGGCCCCGGTGCGGCTGCTCCTCATCCAGCTTGGTCAGCGTGCTCTCTGCCGAGGGGGACGACAGCATGCTGGAGCATCCCTTGTTGGAGGAGCGGTTTGTGATGAGGCTGGAGGAGCTGCTGCTGTTGGAGCCGGAGGTCAGCCTGCTGGGGGTGAAGCGCTTGATGAAGTCCTCGATGGTCTTGACCGGAGACTTGAGCTCAAACCTCATGCGGACCTGGAGGACAAGGAAACTTGAGTCAAACACCTGAAGCAGCAAGAAACAGAGCCTGTTCTGAAAAATATACACCTGTGGAGCTTAATGTTCAGTCAGTTTAAGAAGGTCACTCCTCTATGCTCCAGTCAGACATTAAAGGGATAGTTCAACATTTTGGCAAATTGGCCCATTGCCATAATACCTATAGTTTTAGCAGTAGGTTTGTTACCTTTAATTGTCGGTGCAAGCTGTTTTTAGAACGGCAGAGCAGAGCCGCGAGCTGCTCAAAACTATGCTACAGAGGCTAATGGGAACAAACCCGTACAATAGCTCTGAGTAGCTCGCAGCTCTGCTCCGCCCTTCTAAAAATAGCTTGCACCAACAATTAAAGGTAACAAACCTACTCCTAAAACTATAGGGATTATGACAATGGGGCAATTTGCCAAAATGTTGAACTATCCCTTTAAGGTCCCTGATGATCCAACGTTCGCTCCGACCTCATGCGGTGACTAATCAGCTGTGTGGATGAGAGAGTTCATAGTGCATTTCAGACACATCAAGCTGCAGTTAAAAATCCTTTCCTGTAAAACTGGTACAAATAAGAATAAGAAACATTTTTAAAATATCCACTAAGCTTCACCTCTCTCCATCAAAGTACAAACAGCCATCACTGTGATTATTTGTTGAGTTCACTGCTCATTTCTTGGATGTTAGTCTTATTTCCTTATCTCATTTTACATTACCATCACTTATATGAGAGCAGGATCATGAGGATCAACTTTGACTAAACTTCAGTTCCAGTCGCTCCTGGCTGCTCATTAATCTCTGACCATTTCTAATGTTATTTATCTGATCTAGTAAAGTCACTCTCCCATTAAAATAATACAGATTATTGCACTGTTGATTGTTTTTTTCCCTGCACCTGTGTTTCTTTATATCATTGTTATTTTTCTGATATGTGTAGTTTGCCTTACAAGGGTATGTTCTTTATTGTGCTTTTGTGTGTGTGTGTGTTTTTTATGTCCCCTTTGAATTTCCCCCTGGGGACAAATTAGGTTTATTGAATTGCATTGAACTCAATTCAACTGAAAGGAATGTTTTCCTTCTAGTGTCCAGAGTTACAGTGCTTTCAGGAAACACATCTAAAGCTTATGAGGTTTGTAGGTTGGGGGTTGACGGTCGTCATAACAATAATAATAACTTTATTTAGAAAAAAATACACATAAAAAGGGTCAAAGAGCTTGAGCGTAGTGAAGAAAATAAAAGCAGAGTGAGTAAAAACTGTAAAGACTGAAAGAAAAGAGATGTGTTTAAGATGAAGAAGTTAAATGAGTGAGTGGCGCTAACTTTGAAGTTGAGGATGCTATCGCAGACAATGCCACAGTTCTTTGGTGGGTTCAGGCTGCATCTATGCCTAAAACTGTTGCAGGTGATTGTATTTGTGAAGCCATGCTCAGCTATGGTGGCACATGCAGAAGACTTGATGAACATGCAGACTCTAGCCATAATCCTTTGGCCAATGCTTTATCCCAAGGTGGTGCAGTACAACAGCAGAGTGCGAGTGACTCACTGAGGTCTCCTGGCAGCAGGAGCCACAGTTCTCACATTTATAAATATAAATCATTCAGGTGCTGAGTGAGCCATGAGGGCATCATAATAAAATGTGAACAATTACACTAAAACAAAGGACAAAAAAAAAAAAGTACAAACAATAAAAAAAGAATGAAGGAAAACCGGAAGGCTATTATATCCAAGTGTTTCTGTGCAGATTACCATTTCCTTCCATCTTATCAGATAACCTCCAAACAGAAACACGGGGTACATAAATAATGTATCACGTTGTAAAGCTTAATCTCCACAGATTTGTACCTCTGAGCAGCAGGACAGCGCGTCGGGGCACAGAGCGAGCGGCGTGCGGAGGATATCACCTCTGAACAGGACGACCACACCCAGGCTCGCACCAAAACAAAACAAAACACGGATACACAACCGCGACTGGACTCAGCACATCAAAGATACAGGCAGCAAAACAGCCAATGTTACGTGCAACAGGACACTTTGAGCACTTTGGACGGTTTTTGTGCTTTTGTTTTTATAGTTAAAGCAGAGCAGAATAACGTGCAACGATTTGTCAAATGATGGAAGCTACTCCCACGTTGTTCAAAAAAAGAAAAACAAAATAATTAGACATTAGAGAGCCTCTTGTGTTCAGGCTTTGGAAGCATATCAGTAGAACTAGTCCCTGCTGGAGCTCCTGCTGACGCTTTAAATACTCCCCAGCTTTCTAGATATTAATCTTGCTTACAGCTTCTCTCCGGAGCGTGCGGACCAGGCGAGAGTGGTTCAAAGCTTAAAAAACAAACAGGAGACATTGCTGTGGCTTTTGGTGATGGTGCATCAAGACAATGCCTCTGTGGGGATCTTCATTTTCAAAACTGCCTACTCCCTCTAATCCCAATAGTTCATCCATCCGTTTAGCCACCTGTATTTGTATGTTCTGCTTGTTTGCTATTTGCATATTTATTATTTGTATATTTTGCTACTGTTATAATGTTTTCTGTTATCTATTTGTAAGGCGAGTCGACTTTGAGTGTCTTGAAAGGCGCCAACAAATAAAATGTATTATTTTATTATTTTAATCATTCATTTTCCCTACAAAATCTCATAGTCAGTCCATCCAATGGTTTTTGAGCAGACCAGTTGACAGTGTCATGCAGCAAGCATGGCTCCAGTGATGGCACTCGCAACACTCCTGACAGGCTAACTAAAGTTATTGCCTTCAGCAGGCAAGGAAAAGGCACTTATAAATGAAATGTGAGAGTTGTTATACCTTCTATGGCTTGAACTCAATGCTTTTGTAACCTACAGGTTTCCAGATACATTCTTATTTGCCATGTCTCTATTAGGGCTGAACTATTAATCTACTGAAATCACAATAAGCGTGATATATCTAAGTCTGCAATAGAGGTGTAGTGTCTCAACATAATACTATATATGAAGCATTGTGGTGCTATAGACTTGCATCAGTCTATTAACAATATTGTACACACATAAAGCGGACAAGGAGAAATGGGAACTCATTTGGTACAGATCCTCAGCAAAAACCTCATCATAATCTTTATTCTTTTTTAGTCAAAATTAAATTCCAATATTTACTATTCCTATTGAAATCGTGACTCATGTCACTACTGAATATGTCTGATATATATATATATTTTGCATATCTTTCAGCCCTAGTCCCTCATGACATGTCACCCCCTACGTCTCCTATTATCCTGTCACATTCCTTCTGTCTACAATCCAATAAATTGGTCCAAAAATACTTCAGAAAGATTGGGTATATTTTCAGAAGAGGGCTGTCTGACACCTTTTCTAGGACAGGATGAAGAGGAAAAAAACTGCTCCTTCTAAATTAATTATTTCCCAGTAAAGTCAGGATGCGATTTGCAGTCGTAACTTTTAACTAGAGTAAACTCTGGACGGGCGGATGAGGAGAGCGAGTTTCATCCTGTTGACTCTGGCAAGAGAAACTCATTCTAATAATATCTACATGTGCACTATGTTACATTTTTAGTTTAGTTAGTTAGTTAGTTAGATAGTTGTAGAGACCAGTCACAAAGTCTGTTTTACCTGCTGGTTAGGACACTTACATACACATACACACCCTGCAGATATGGTAACACGGACATCAATGTGATGAAGACAAACTGTCTGGGCGAGTCAAAAGGTAATCCTTCATTAACCGGCTGAAGACCTGTGACAGCAGAGGTGAGTTTTACCTTCTGTCTGGGCTGGTTGGGGGAGGACACCACCACCGTGTTGCAGATGGTGAGAGCGATGAAGAAATCGATGATGTCAGAGAGGTCGGAGGGCAGCTGGGACATGGGCTGGCTGTGGAAGCGCATGAAGTCCATCTGACTGCTGCATTCGTTGACCTTGTCTAGGAGCTGAGGGTCGGGGGTGATATCTTTCTCCTGCAGGACAGAGTTGGAAGAGGGAGGGAGGGAGAGGGGGGAGAGAGAGGGGGGGTGTTATCAGTGGAGAGTAGACAGCACAGAGGACGAGGACGGCGACGACTGCGATGCGGACTGACCATGGGGCTGCTGAAGGCCGTGTGCTTGGAGAGGATGCTGGCGCGCTTGGCCTCGGCTCTGCTCCCCGTCCTGCGGTGGGACTTGGTGCTCTGCGAGCGCAGCACCACCACCGGGGCGCTCTGGTGGCTGGACACGCTGTCCCGCCTGGGCAGGGTGCCACCATGAGACGTACAGTCCTCTTCCTCTGAATCCATCTCCTGGTACATAGCAAGTCTTCTAGCTGAATAACACACACACACACACAACATTTAGAGCAGGTGTGTCAACCTCATTTTAGTTCAGGGGCCACATACATCGTAATTTGATCTCCAGTGGGCCGAACCAGTAAAATGACAGCATTATAACCTATAAATAACAATAACTCTAAACTTTCCCTTTGTTTTGGTGCAAAGAAGTACATTATGAAGATGTTTACATTTAATTAACTATCCTTTTACAAAACATTTTAAACAACCTGAAATTTCTCAAGAAAAATACATGCAATTTCAAAATATTATGCCTCTTCTATGTCATTTTCACACTTGGCAAATTCATCTCACGGGCCGGAGTGGACCATCTGGTGGACCGGTTTTGGCCCACGGGCCGTACATTTGACACCCTTGATTTAGAGTGACTCAAGAAAGTGAGCTCTGCTTACTGTTTCTGTAATGGAGAGTGTGTGTGTGTGTTTACTGGCTTGTCTTACCATTGGCATCATGGGAGTACTCCACCCCTGCCACAGTGCAGCGGCGAAACACCATCTTGTTCTCCGTCAGAGTGCCTGTCTTGTCAGAGAAGATGTATTGCATCTGGCCGAGATCCTCAGTGATATTAAGAGCTCTGCACTGCAGGTGAGTGTCTGTCTCCTCGTCGTACAGATCCAGGTCCTGATGGATGAAGTACACTTGGCAGATCTTGACAATCTCAATCGACACAAAGAGGGAGATGGGTATCAGCACCTAGGGGAGCAGAGAGAGAGAGAGATAGAGGGTTTATTACAAAGAGGCAGAGCTGGTACTCTGCTTTTTCCTGGCACCTTTTACAACACATTTACAGCATATATATATATATATATATATATATATATATATATATATGATTTAGAGCGCTGATTCCCAACCAGCGGTCCTTGCACCCAGCGGGGTGCTTCTGCAGATCGCTTTAATTGTGTAAAAAATGTTGGTGTGACGTTTCCAGGCGCCACCTTTGGAGCGTAGTTCTGGAGAAATGAGTCACAGCTTTTTGGGAATGAGGGCAGCGCAGCCTGCACACTGTGTGGACGCCAACAGAGTCATGTGTTTATTTAAGTGTATCACGCAGTGTCTGGTGATACTGGTAGCAGGTCTCTAACCTCAAACTGTTGCCGTGCACGGAGCGTAGCCAAACCTGCTATCTCCACTGACCTCTCATTCAGTTTGAAACCTATCTGCAACATCTGACATGGGACAAGGTGACTTTTTTTTTCATGAGAGCAAAAAAAAAAAGGGGGGAAAAAAATCAATAGCTGTCGGGTGGCACTTTTTCCTATTTTGCTCCTGTATCACAAAGATTATTTGGCTGCATGGACCGTGTGCTCTCTCACTGCTTTTCCAGACTTAATGTGGAGATAGAGATCTAGAGGTTACACACATCTTAGGGGGCTGAAATAGCCAATACTTTGATTTATGTGCAGAGGCATTAAACATTTCAAACTTGTATGTCTTGTTTTGTTTCTATCTTTATCTGTGCCTCTGTTTCAGTGTTTCCTACCTGAAAGACGATGATCATGGTGAGGAAGAGATAAATGGCCGACATGATGGGTGATAAGTCTGTCCCCTCTGGACTGAGAACGTCAAACACAGGCCTCTTATCTCTGTACTGAAACATCCAGAGCCCGTGACCTGGAACGGCAACATTACAAGGTCAACTCATACAAACACAGGAATGAAAAGATATATATAATATACTGTATAAAAGCACAGTAAACACTGTCTTATAAAACAAGTCTTTCTTTATCAATCTTTTTTTTATTATAAATCCAAATAAATGAAGCTTTTTAACAGACATCTCTGAACCAGACTAGGTGTTAAAGCACTACACACCCACAGCAGCAAACAGGCACATGACCAGCAGGATGATGACACACCAGAACACATCTACATTCATCTGTCTCTCCAGTTTACTGCGCTTGTAGCGCGGGCCGTTGTTGTTCAGCATGGCTTTGGTCTCGTGACCTGAGGAGACACATACCATGTTAGCAGCAGCTGGTCCCAAGTCAGATATGGAGCGTGACAGCTTGCAGCATCATTATTTTTTTGGGGCGGCTAACCTGCGTATATGACTATTCCCACAGCCTCCTCTGTGTTACGGATGGTGCAGCCGCGCAGCAGCAGGTTTTCTTTGTAAAGTGCATCTCTTCTGCCACTTCGATGGATTCTGTGGAGGCAGAAAATGATTTTAAGTATCCGTCTAAGGTTTTATCCAACAAAAGGTGACCAAAAATGACCAAAATAATGTCTTTACACTCAGGGAAAAAAAACAGCGTAAGGAGAGGTGGAGTATCTCTCTATAGCAGAACCCCTCAAGACAACATCAGTTTATTCTGCTGAGCACCTCAATCGATCATGCTCCGAAGCATCGTGGTCTTTCCTCAGCCCAGAGCCCTTATCTCAGCACAAAATCCCTCTGATATAGAAGCACTGGCCGTGCCGCCGCTCCACAGAAACCCCCCCGGGCTTAGACTCAATCAGGCAATTCACTGCTTCATCGCTGACCCTAAGATCTCACTTCAGACGCTTCCGTTTAAAGCTCGTCAGGCTCATTGAGAACCTCGGCGGCACAGAAATAGTGAAGTCGGCTCTCGGCCGTCCCACCAAAGGAGTTTTTTTTTTTTCGCTTAAAGAAATATGGATGTATTAAACAGGGGGGGCAAATGCGCTTGTAGAGGGGGAGAGCAGAGTTTTTGATGTCAGCTTTAATCCCATTACTAAATCAAAGGATTACAATGGTTTTAGTTAAACAACCTTTAACTGGGGGCAGCGTTTAATCGTCTCTGTTGTAGCTTCTTTCGAAGTCATGCAACTGTCAGCATGTTTACCAACAGGAATGCTCATCCTTTGGCCTCTGACAGCCGGCCGCCTGACACGTCACCACCGTTATGGATTGATAGCAGCGTCCCTGAGCTCCGAGCAGCCGTAGTTCACACACACACTCGTCCCCAGTTCATAGCTCACACTGTTGGAGAATTGATAACACTTTGAGACGCAGAGTGCTTTCTCTCCCAGAAAGGTAGCAAGATTAGACTCAGTGCCAGTGGCCGTAATGTAATAAAACAGTGCTGAGACAAGACCCCCCCCCCGCTCCCTCCCCACCTTAGCTCTTCCGCTGCCGTGCCCTGTTCTCCACTGTAGCCTGGCAACTGAATACCTCCAGCATCTGGTCTCCTTTTGAGCAAAGCATACATGTCATAATCATGTGAGTCCACCGCCGGTTTACTGTCAACTCAGAGGATGTTTCTCATCTCCTCTGCCTCCAACACGTCTCAGGGTGGAGGCAACATGAAACGACCACCTGGGTACACCCGGCATGAATTCTCTGAAAATCATGTAAACAAGCTCCATCTCAATGATAAACATGGCTTTGACTTTTAAAGGAGTGGCTCAGTAAATAAAGTTCAGCCAGCAGCTGCAGTGGCGAGACTGGTAGAGAACAGCTGCTAATAAACACCAGGCTACCAGCACCTCAGCTCACTGATTAAGACTTTATGTATTGTTTGTTTAGTCTGTGCAACAACTGAAAATTGGGCTTTAATGGGGGTTACAGCCTACGCTTAACTTTGATGCCGGGGACCGACTTACTTCCTGGAGTCTAGTTGTCATAGTGTGGTATCCAGGCAACCAGTTGACACTTTTAATGGTTAGTATTAATTAAATAATGCTACTGTAAACCAATAAAGATCGAAGTAATATTGTTTTCTATTGAAAGTAAATCTTGAATGCATAAATTACATTGAAGACTGAACACACGTCACACATCAATTATGGATAGTAACATTAGTGACACTGCTCACGCACCAGTTTTAAAGGGGAACTCCACAAACTCCTGAGATAATGTAACTGTCCTGTCCTTACATGTAGATAAAAAAAAACCCTGGATACATTTTTTCCCTTCATGCAACTTGATGATCTTTTATCACTCTGATTGTCCCTCACTGCTCAAATAAAAAGAAGATATCTTTCTCCCTCTGACTCCCTCTCACTAATACCAAGATAACCCTGATGACATCATTACATCTTACTTTAAGACCTCAATCATGGGACTCGGCTCTTTGACGTCATCTGTTGCTACTGCAGCTGCTGTTTCATGGTTGTTATCGACTCCTGTCTATCATCAAGTCTTCAGATATGATAAAGTATCATTTTGTAGTAATATATACATTGATGAAAGGCTCCACATCTTGAATACTTTCATCCATCAGAGCCAGTTTTGCAGGATATTAGCAGAGAGTAGAGCACTGCTCGATGCGCTGTCAGCCTCTCTTCTTCAGGAATCTGCAGCACATATTGCCTTCCCTCTCTTGGTATTTCCAATGGCCCAAACAATCATGAAAAGACATCCTGAGAATTAATAACACCTTGAAACCTTGAGAATTTCTAGAGAAAGGAAGTAAGGTGTAACACAGGAAACCAGCTGAGTGAGAGCAATATTGTTGCTGCTACATCATGTTGCAGGGAGCAGCTGATGATTCATTTTACTGTAGTTATTATGAAGGAAGCACACGCGGCTTCAAATGTGCACGGTCAAACAGGCAAAACCCTACAACCACATCCCAGGAGGCAAACTCTAATCTTGACTTGGAAAAACTGTTTAAGTCATAATTCTAAGTTGGAAACTCCGGGCTTGTCAACAAACCACACTTTCACATTATTTCCATTTTAAAGCACAATGTTACTCAGAATGTCGCTGCATTAATTTACAGTGAGATGAAAATGAAACTTGAAACCTGAATGTGAGCTCACAAATTAGAAAGCTGAGCATCCTGGGTTAGAGGATAGTTTACAAAGTGAGCACCACACAGTGGGCAGCCAGCAGCCACACACAGACTCAACAGGGACACACTCACATGTAGCCTCGGAATCTGTTCAGGTCGTTGTTGGGCTTTTCACATTCAATTACGCTGTTGTACTTCAATGGGTCGAAATCACAATCCTGCAAACAGAAGACAACAGACAAAGCATACTTTTAATTGCCTTATTATTACAGACGATGTGCATACAATACTACAAACACACTTGAATATCACGACTTTGCTAAATGTATGATTAATTGCAGTCGTGCTGCAGATAAACCTTTGTGTGGCTAAGTATATTTTGTCACATACATGCAACAATGGTAAAAAGGTGCAGCTTGTGTCTGTGACTGACTGGTGTGTTTCATTATGTTGATGACCTAAGGTACAGTTAGCCACAGGTGCTTGTTTTTGTCGGGGCGTTTACAGCGTTAAAGGCTGAGAAGCATTTTAAAAATGCTCTTTAACGTATTATTAAAATATTTTCCCTGGCTTTTCTCAAAACCATCAGTTATCGCCTTTGATGTTTTCCCCAAATGTAATTTTGACATTTTAAATGACCTTTCTGGGTTTCCTTATGACTGTACGGACCCTGCATTTTCTGTATAAAACATCCAAACATTCTGATTAATTGTTATAAACAACTGATTATCAACTAATCATTTCACTGATACCTATGATGAATAAGGGGAAACACAAAAACTGAGAGCAACAACAACAACAACAGGTAACAACACAACTTTAAAATCTAAAATTTTAAAACTCAAACTGATGCTTAAAGGGATAGTTCAACATTTCGGCAAATTGGCCCATTGCCTTTATCCCTATAGTTTTAGGAGTAAGTTTGTTACCTTTAATTGTTAGTGCAAGCTATTTGTAGAACGGCGGAGCAGAGCCACGAGCTGCTCAGAGCTACACTACGGAGGCTCATGGGATTTCTTGATTTCCCTCATCAAACTCATCAAATACACAATCCAACAACTCCAAAACGCTCTCGTGGTCAAGTTGTGACCTGCACATTCACCATGCTATGAGATTATATCCGAACGTTACGAGACAGCATTGTTTTCAAGGCAAATGCCCCAGACGGGAATGTGCATCAGCGGTTTTGCATGAATTTACCTCAAAAACAACTCTGTCTCGTAACGTTCTGTTATTATCTCATAGCGTGGTGAATGTGCAGGTCACAACTTGTCCACGAGAGCATTTTGGAGTTGTTGGATTGTGTATTTGATGAGTTTGATGAGGGAAACCAAGAAATCCAATGAGCCTCCGTAGCGTAGCTCTGAGCAGCTTGCGGCTCTGCTCCGCCGTTCTAAAAATAGCTTGCACCGACAACTCAAGGAAATGAACCTACTCCTAAAACTATAGGGATTATGGCAATGGGCCAATTTGTCAAAATGTTAAACTATCCCTTTAAGCTTCTTCCTGTTGATGAATTCTCATTTCTGATTTGGCTGGAGGGTACCAGCTAAAAACTCCAGCAGTTTGACTCAGATTATAACACTTTCTGAATTCATAACCAACCCAGGAAACTTTCCAACAAACCAGAATAAACTAAGCAATGGCAAACACATGAAACCTTCAAAGTGTTAAGAACAGTGAACCTTTGCTTCCACCAGGGCGTCTAACACAAGACCCACTGTGTGTGTCTTGTCTCACGGAAACAAGAAGTGATGTGCCGTCCGTCTCACCAGGTCAAAGAAGCTGCGGACGACCTGCCTCTGCTTGAGGTTGGTCTCTCCGTCCAGTGTGGCGGTCTCGATGTGGCACAGGCGGTCCGGGTCACTGGAGCTCAGCAGCAGGACGTCGGCCGGGAGGATCTCGTTACATCGCAGCCTGATGAAGTCTCCCACGCGCACCTCCTTCCAGTACTTCTCCACATAGCGTCTCTCCGCTCTGCCAGAACATCCAGAGAGGGCGAATGGTTGGATGAGAGATGTAGAGCTATTGTTTTCTATAATTGGTGGTTCTATAAACAGAAACTTCAGCTCCACTTTCATAAATCTGTGCGGGACAGCAAATATGTCATGCATGACAGAGGACAGCCTGTTTGTTGACGTTGCCACCAGCTTTTCAAATTCCTCTTTGCCTCTCAGCTACTTCTCCAATATGTCCATCAAAACACACAATGTAGCTTAGCATGAATACAACCGTGCATCTTCAAAAGGGCTGTGAACATACTTAAGATGCAGGTGGACGAGTAAAAACTTTCTTTGATGTTTCAACAAACACTTTTCCCCTATTGAAGAGGAAGGATCCACTCATGTGACACAATGTTGTCAAAAAGTGACAGCAAATATGTTAAATAAATGCACATCTTCGAGCTTTAAACAAGAGCACAGAAAATAAAGGAGAGAAACACTCAGTTAATGACTCACATCCGAGAATATAAAAACATTGTGTTCCTTTACTTTGTCGCTGCAGCGCACGTGGCGGTGGCATGGAAATCGGACTTGTTGCATGCACAGACAGATGGTGAAAGGAACAATAACAAAGCGGAACAAATGGAGAACATTGGACATTATACAATGATTGCCATGACTGTTAGTAACATGTGCTGCTTTTAGATCAATATCCTGAGAGCAAATAATAGTTTCAGGCCCAGACTTGTTCAAAAAGCAACGTATGTTGGTGACACAGTGATGTTTAATAATCAGTCAACAGATGCCCTCAAGTAGTTGATCTTATCTGACTGGGATTTTGTTTTCCATGCACAACAGAGCTAATGATAGCTGATTGGCTGAAATTTTGTCAATACATTATCCTTATGACTGATTGATCCAAGTTAAAAAGCCACACATTCACCGGCTACAGCCTCTCCAACGTGACAATATCTTGTTTTACCAATCCACAACAATGCTAAGACACATTTTACCTTTACCAAAAAGAATTTGCAGCTGATTCCTATATTACACCCACAAACACATCATGATGTGGATCATATTTTGTTTAACTCTGCAGCACTAGTTGATGCCCATAAGACAATGTATTTGTAGACGGGAGGACCTGGGCCACTCTTCTGACTTTTTCAGTGATCTTAAATGAACTCAGAAACCAAAACCCTGTGAGACTGGATTGTTGGTCCAGGTGAGCAGGGCTTGGGCTGAGAGCAGCGAATGCTTTGTTTAATATAGTATTAATATAGAACCTCGACCTGCTTTATAGTGAAAAAGTCACTGTAATACAGTATGTGTACACAATATCCTGACCTTAAAGAAAACACTTCATATACAGAAGGAACACAACCATAAAACTGTTGCAGAAACGTATATTAACCTAAACATGCTGACTCCTTTCTGGATAAACTGTCGTTTTATGTGCATGGATACAGTGAGCACATGGTTTGTGTTATCTTTCACTTCACACCGTATTAAACATACACAACCAACTGTAGCCATAACATACCAAGAAAGCACATCAATGAATGAATACTATGTTTGTTGGAAATACCCCTGAGCCATCTTCTACTGCTGATCTTTGTTTTAAAAAGGTCTCTTCTATTGCTAACATGTTACTGTTCAGTTCAATGGAAGAAAGTGACAGCGATCCTGCTCTTATTCTGGTATTGGAGATTTCTACGTAAGCATTTCATTATTTTAGATTTAGCTTAAAAGCTACCTTCAAAATTGTTCTCCACATCCACAACAAACAGTAAAACAAAGACAGTCTGTCTGATGAAAATCCATTATTTCTGCAGTCTGGTGGTTGTCAAACAGTCTGTTCTGCAGTGTTGATTAAATGTGAAATTTATCTTTTATTATTTGTGCATGACCACAGAATAATTGCTAGCCACATGCCACTAATTAATTATCAAGTTATGAAAGAATATTTCAGCTCAGTTAGTCAACTGTGGTGACCTGACGTCCAGAAAGTTTCTGGACAGCATCAGCGGCAGATGTTGTTGGTTTTCTGGAAAAACAGATTAAGAGCAAACTATTTACACTCCAGCGAACTGCATTTATTAGCACAAATGTGTGGTTTCAGTGAGCATGTCTTTGTAGTTGTTCCAAAATCTACATTTCGGGAGGAATCTCCTGTCAATGGTTGTTTCTATCATTCAGACTTTGTAAATATTAGGATTTTAGATAAAACTGGAATTTCCTTCCTCATAAATAACAGACTCCCTCCGCTTTGCCACGGGAAAGATGGCATTTATCTAGGTCTGAGTTCACCTGCAGGTACAAGTTCTTCAGCTCGGGGAGAGTCAAACTCAGTGTGAGCGACTTTGTGTGCAACCTTGGGGGAAAATGACATGCGGCTGCCGTGAAGGTTTAGTCCAGTCAGCTGTTGTCAGGTTGAGAAAGGAGATGTTTTGCACAATATCGCCACAGCAAAAGAAAATTCAATTATGTCCAACCTTGACAGAACAACTCGGGTCAAGACTTAGCTAAAACTGTGGAGCTACTAAACACTGAGCCTTTTGATTACCATGAATTATGCTCTGTACATGGACGACAGTGCCGCTTTTCATTAGCAAAAGACACTGCACACAGGGACTCGGGGAGGGAAATAGTAGTCAAGGAAGCCGAGAGGTGAAACAGGTTGTCAGGTTGCATGTTGACTCAACATCTGTATTATCAGGAAAAGAATAAAAAATACTTTGACCCCTCTGTGACAGATAGGTAAGCGGGAAACTGGGAGGGGGGCTAGACACTTTGGGTTACATGTGTGATATGTTCCTGTTGTGTTGGCCTGGTTTTAGCTCTGATGCCATCTGACTGACAGCTGGGCTCAGTGTGCAGGAAGGCCAGTGTGACAGGAGAGTGGAGAAGATGTGTTTTGGTTGTGTGTGTGCTTTTTTCAATCAGGAGCAATGTGCCTACATTAGCTGCAGCAGGGAAGGACAGTTTGTGCTGGCAAAGTGAACAAACACACACACAGGGGTTAGAGAGCTGCAACAGCTGGACACAGCTGGCTTTCCTGGCTTTTTAGGCCCAGACTTACCTGCTGTAGACCAGACAGTCCATGTGGTTGATTTCTTTATCCGACCTGTGCCTCCTGTAGTCCTCCCACAGGTCTTTGATGGCAGTGACAGACAAAATGAAAACTACTGGAGCCAGAGCGAGTTCTGGCTGAAACGCATTGACAACTGGGACAAAATTGAGCAAAGCGATGAACACAAAGTAAACATTGGCGAACCTATGAAACTGCTCAAAAAGATTCTTTGGCAGGAAAGACAGCACAGTGTACTTGGTCGTCTTAATCTTGTTGTTTGCATAGTGTCGGTTTGGGTTTTCCTCCCCTTTGGCGTAGTCATAGAGTATGTTAGCGTGGACAGTCCTGGTTTTGTTCTCCTTGGTCTTCTTCTTCCTCTGCCTCTTCACTTTTGAAGCTTTTGAGGCCATCCCGGCGTCTTCGCCCTCCCGCGCCATAGCCAGCAGTCTGTGCCTCAAACTTTCCCACAGTTTAGGTTTTCGTGTCCTCCTCTACATACAAACGCAAACAAAGTGCCTCCTATGTTATCATTCTCCCACCGTGCCGAGTTGGTTTTCGTCAAGTCTTTCTCGTCCCGTCACACAAACTGCTCCTTTTCATCCATGTCGACTCCTCTTTTCGCGACTCAGAGGAAAACTTTTGCTTGTTTGGCTTCTCCTTTTTTTCCTACTGCTGGGAAGGATGCTCAGATAGTAGGGAGGCACAACTCGGGACTTCCCCCGGCTCAGCGCCTGCTTTCTACATCATGTGGATGGGCCTCTGCCTGTGCTCGCGCGCCGCCGGAGCGTGTGCAGAGCGGCGAACGAGCGCAGGCCGCGCACAGTTAGGACGTTCGTCAGCGGCTCAGAGGTCTCACTCCGCTGGAAATCTGACCCGCAGGCCCCTCCTCGATCCATCCTGAGTTTTTTTTTGTTTCTCCAAGTGCCACGCGGTATTATTGGAGTTTATGCTGGCCCACAGGAAGGAGCCAAATATCCCAACTCTACAGGCTGCTGTTTCTTATACATGTAAAACAACTGGTAAAATATGGGTTAATAAAATAAAAATAAAATAATATTTAAAAAAAAAAAACGTTTTAAAGCATTGTCTGTCCGTGATGTAGACTCCATTGCAGAATTGAGTATTACTGCTACACTAATAATAACGACAATATTAATAATCATAACACTGGATTGATAACCTGTGGGTGAAGTTCAACAGCCAAATAACAATTGGCAAAATAATACTAAGAAGCAGATAAAAGTGAATAATAAAAATATAAAGCAAGGACTAGAATGTCTATACAAAAAAAGCAATCATTTAAACGAATTTGATTTTTTTTTTTTTTTTTTTTTTACCATACATTATATTAATTAATTAACTTTTTTTTTTTAAGTAACGAATTGTAGGTTTGCATTTAATTGTAAATGTGTGCTATCCAAGCAAAAAAATTATCAGATGTGTTTTTCTTGGTGGTAAATATCAGAAAGTCTTGTGTGCTTGTTGTTTGTTGTTTCTTTACTGCAACTTTCTCTAGACCTTGAAATCAATTATGTTTCCCATGACCTTTAGCTTGGTATTAGTATGTAACTGAACATAACAGCCGCAATCAACAACATATGAAAGCGAAAAAACATGAGACATGGCGGATCTGTTTTACCATTTTGTGCGTGGTGGCTAGCAGCTCACTCTCTACCCACTACTCTTTCAAAAGTTGGATTTGTTTTTTTCTTTGAGAGGCAGGCAACCTCAGTCTGAAAAAGGAAGCCACCACAGAAGTGCCAAAAACACTTGTAGCTACCTGAATCTGCAGGCTATGATCACTTGCACAAGGTGGTAGTGCGTATTTAGTATGTTGGTCAAAAAATCTTAAAAACACAAAGACTCTCATGACTCGATGAAGTTATCAACAAAAAGCAACTGGTGTGAGTTAATATTCCTGCTTTCTTTGCATAATTTAGCCTACATCCTTGCACACTTTTATTGCACTGTATTCAATCAAGACTTTTGTCATGAACAATTTAAACCCATTGTTGAAAAAAATTTTGTTTCTAGACAGTCTGACACGCCTTCTTAGATAACAGCACTGGTAAAAATCTCCCACTTGGGGGCTTTAAAGTTTGTTGCAGGGAGCCAGTGAAACGTGCTGGACAGTATTGTGAGAAGATATTCCTAAAGCAAACGTGGACTCATGAGCCCTGTAGCACACTGAGCAAACATGAGACTAAGAGCTCTGAAATATTAGTACCTCCTGAGACTGTCTGTTCACTCGGCCTGCAGGTTTCCCAGAGGAGATAAATCAAAGACCTTTCTCGGAGCAGTCTGCAACAATTTGCTATGGGAGCATCCAGCTGTTGGGCAAAAAAAACCCCAAAAACTAATGGCTGATTCCACAGTCTGGCATCTTGGCATGGAGAACAATTCAATTTCCAAATGATGAATGACCAGAGTGAGGTGAACCTGAGACAACAGTCCCACTCTGGCCTCAAAAAGCTACATATTACACTGGAGAAACAATAACAGCAAAACTAAATCAGGTTGTGCGGCTCAGCGGAAAATAAAATCATCCCATGGTTTTGATTCTATTTGGGAAATAAGGTTTTTGCTTTCCAGAGGGTCAAACATGACAACGTCTCCTGACTGTGGTTAGCTGGTGTTAGGACAGTGGCAGTGACAGAGGAAGAGCTGTCCTGGAGACATGGATCCACCACAGAGGCAGTTTTCAATACTTCAGCAGCTGTTTATATCTGTGGAAAAATTTCAGCGTCACAGCTGTGGAAGATACAGTCTCCAAACCTCACAGGTGTAGCTGAGATCAAAATCTATTGTAGTATGTAGTATGACCAATACTTGCCGAGTACCTGGAGTAATAAAGTAGTAATAGTGTAGTAATAACTACTGTGGGTGAGAAAGCATCAAACAATGATGGGTATTGCTGTTGAAATGATCTTATCACAATATGGTCTTGGTTCTTTTCTCTTCTCCACCCACACGTGCAGCTAATGAGTTAAAACAGCTTGTAAAGTGTTGGTTATGTGACGTGTTGGTCACTCTGTCACTGCTGATCTTAGATTCATATTGTCTGCTGGATTTGGCCTTGGATCACAGATTCAAAGCTGTAAAAATGCTCTAAAATACTAAAGCTGACTGGGAACATGGAGTCAAAATATTCAACAAATGCAAGTGACAGCCTATTTAAACAAAATTGTTGGTACACAGAATTCAAGGCCCCGTGGATTTGAAATTTCACTTCTTCTTCCTCTGTGTCTCCATGGCAACATGAGATGAAGTGATGAAACACTGTCACTCTTCTTTTTCTGTATCAATACCGGCTCACTCTCCTTCTGTGTTATTTCAATCATTGTAACATCTGAGACAACACCACCTGGACTCAAAGTGAAGTCACATTCTGCCGCTAAACATGAACTCACTGCACGATCCTGCCACGCTCATACCTCACAGATGTTTGAACCTTAACAAGACTTTTTTGTGTGGCCAAAAATGTAATGTATTCTACTATTGTATAAACATAGGGGGGGAAGTGTGTGATTTCTCTTTGAAACGTGGATTAGCTGTATACAGTAGATCTAAACAGTAGAATGAGATGCTTTAGTAAAGTACAAATACGTCAATTTTATAGTTTCACACAATGGTTTGGAAAATGTACTTTTCTTGTTCTGAGTGGTGCTGCAGCGTTTGGAGGTGGTCTGTCAAATAATAGATGAACAACCCCCCCCCCCCACACACACACAGAGGAATTAAAAACACTCACAGGACTGAAAAATGAAACATGAAGTGTGTAAGAGATAACATGAGAGAGCAGAATGGAGGTGAACAGAGACACAGCTGCAGTTCATCCTGTCACCAACGGCAAGCAACCTGCCAGAAGAGGGCATGATACTCCAGTCAGTACAGTGCCTCGCTGCTCCCAGTGTAATGTGCAAACTATAGTGTGTGTGTGTGTGTGTGTGTGTGTGCTTCACGAGTGGGTGCAGACAAGGGAATGTTATAAACGGGCACACTGTAGGTGTTTTATGACAAATGTAATGTCTTCCATCAGTTTTTCTTTGGTTGTCTGTCTTCTCTCTCCCAGATTGCATCACATCAGACCTGGACAGACACACGGTCAGTGAGAAGAGGTTGTTGTGGCGGCCGTACTGCCATGATCAACTAATGCCTGACTGTGGATTGGAATAAGTTGGGTTGTTTCCTCGAACGGTTGACCTTGACAGATGAATCATGTGACAGGGAGGTGTGTGAAAATCAGACAATGTCTAAATTGAACCGCAAACTTCTGTTGCCTGGAGACAGTGAGATGTTTGGCACCTCTGAAATGATATGTAGGTGTTGAGAAAATCACAAGGAAGCCATAAATGTAAATCACAAGACAGAAACAGGATTAGTTCCAACTTCTTTTATGTCTGATGATAACGGAGTATACAAGAATATTGGAGTAAATGTGCAAACAAAATCTCATCTCCATAGTTAGGAGGAAATGCTCCCTGGTCACCAAATATACCTTCCATTTTTATTTCGGCCTTTTTAAAAATGCATCTGAAAATATTAAGTCCAGCTAAAAATATAGGTCACTGTAACTGATGAGGACGGACACTGGTGTGACAAGGTGTGAATAATCCGTCTCACTGACTCTAAATCGCCTCATTCACCTTTTTTAATGAATCTGCGGGATGGATATTACGTTTGTCACACAGATAAGCAATAAGTGCCGAGCCCACTGATTCCCTGGTGAGCCGGGGAGTAAACCTGCTGATTCGGTTGAAGTTACAGATCAATCTGTTGGAATGATGTAAAGTGGCTTCAAGCTGTTTTAACAAAGGTATTGAGTTACTGCAGATGGCATCTATAACCAAGAAAAGATACACTCCTGCTGCAGCAGAGGAATGATTAAAATCCTGCACCTCTTTAACTTCCTCATGCCTTAAAACATCAACGGGGTAATGATGTACAGTAAGTAAGTAAGTAAGTACATTTTTATTTATACAGCACCCTTTGTAGTATGAGCACATATACAGAGTGCTTCACAGTAGCTATACCAATAATTCAATCAACACGAACATTAAACGACAATAGAAAGCATAAAGGAACTTATGCATAGATAAAATGCAATAACAACCACGTAACAGAAGAGTAATGTACTCTTACGTAAGTGTAAATTCATGGTGGTTAATATATGATGCAGATTTAGATTTTACTCCATCTGCCTCAGGAAGATGTTCTATACTTTTTTTCCAAGAAATGTAGACTTGGTCCAACAGTCATCACACAAGGATGAGAGGTGGTCAGAGTACAGAGAGGCCTGAGGCCTGTGGGTTCAGTGGCAATCCCTCAGTCAGTCAAAGTCTGGATGATAATGGGGAGACTGACCGACATTGATGTCCACAGAGCCGTGCTGCTACCATGACTAAAAATAAAACACACTCACCATTGTTATTCATTTATTACATAGTGTATACAGATGTAAATATAGGTGATACAGGTGAAGACAGAATATCAATACAAAGTCAAGTGTTTGATGTTCTCTGGAATCTGTTTGACGTGTTTATGAGTTGCAATGAAGTCTCATTTGAATAGTGATTAAATCTGGAAAGAGAGGACAATGTCACCTCGTATAAGGACATGAATTTGGACAGAAAATTCTAATTTTAGTCACTTGTCAGAGTCCCTCATCTGGACACCAGATCAACACTGGCAGCGCCGGCGGAGAGACATCATAAACCTGTAGCAGAGGTCAGCACCCTTCCTGACCATCACCTTTACCAGCTCCAACTCCAGTCTCTCATCACCATCAGCAAACTATATATCAATAGGAAGCTGTGAAAGTGAAAGAACAGATTTGACAGTGTGGCGCTGGGACATGATGAGAGTGTCCGGACATGTCCTCCACATGACCGCTGACTGAGAGCAACAAGACAGCGAGCAGCGACCTACAACCACGGTTGGCTGGGTGCAAAGTGAATTTAAAGGTGAATGATTTTATTCAATGCAAATATTTAGACAGGAGAGGTGCCAATGCCTCTCATATGCACAACACAGGAACTGGTATCAGTGTCCACATAAATGATCAGGTGCATTTGGCAGATGTCCACATTTGGTAAGGACTTCATTTTTAAAAAAAATATTTTTTTATGAGAACTCCAAAAGTCAGAGGTGTTCATACCACTTTAAATTGTGTTCAGCTCCTCTAACCTAAATGCTTAGACCCCGTTTAGAGAGTTTAAATTAGGCCAACACTAAGCAATCTAGTTCACACGAGCTGCTTGTCCTCCTGTTCCACAGACAACATGACTTCCACACCAGGATCTCATCTGTATCTGCTTGTGTTTGACACAGTGATCACTGACATGGACTTGTAGGTTTACTGTAGCTGTATATTATGTTGAATGAAATTCAGAAACATTTTCCTCTAATGTTTTTGCTGCGATAGCTACAAATACAAAACGACACCAAGCACCTTGTTTCACATGTTTGTTTCATTTCCTGTTTTATTTTGATACTCACCTCTCCTCTTGTGTCAGTTCCCACTTCCTGTCTGCTGGTGCCCTCGTGCACTCTTGTGATTGTCTGCCTCCCTGATTTCTTCCACCCGTGTCCTGTCATTCCTGTCTTCCTTGTGTATATAGTCTGTGTACTCCCAGTCTCCTCTCCCAGTTGGTGTTTGTACTCTGTGTCTAGTGTTCCAGCTGTTTTCCTAGTGTGTTGTTGGTGTTTCTGGTTTTGATCTCTGCTCGGCCTTTTGGACCCTGGACCCTGTCTTTGTCTGCTCCCTGTTGGATTTGTTTGTTTGTTGCACTTTGGATTGATTACCTGTACCCAGCTTTTGCCAGTAAAGACATTTTACCTCACTACTGTCTCTGAGTTGTGCTGTTGAGTCCATCCACTGTGAACCAGCTTTGTCACAACTAACACAGTTCACTATATCGTGGTGGTAAAATATATGAAATACTCACAGTCAGTCATAATATATATATAAATTCAGATGTATTAAAACAACATATTCTCATTTCTGGGAAAGTTGTCAGGCTTTAGGATGGGTACATACGTAGTACCATGCATATTTGTATGAGCTATATATGTCAAAATATGAAATGCCTTGATTTCTAATGGTTTCTTTTTTCATACATGTCATTGTTTTGTATATCCACGTAACTGGAAAATCAAGATATAAAATATGTATTATGTTTGTATGATGATCCTCTAGTTGGCTATCAAGATTCCCACAAAACTGGGAGACAGGTAGATCACTTCATCAGCTCTTATTGGTTTCATTTGTTCATTTGGATCACATGAGTATCAACAAAACCGATTCCAAAATGTTAACAGTTTGTTTATGTATTTAGTTAATACAATTTAAGCATCATATGGCCTATGCTGTAACATATAGGGATAGGGACATACAGCATGTGCAGTGACTGCACAGACTAGTTCTGGTCCTGTCCCACACATGAAATTAAGGTTTTTTCTGTCTTATTACCCATGACCACAACCTTACAGTACCTTAACCCTAACCCACTATTTAGTTGGCTAACCAAAAGTATGATCTAATACTAACCTTAACCACACTGAAGTTGCTGTAAGATTTTTAAAACTGTTATGTTCAATGAGAGAAAACAAATGTCTGTCAGTGGTGTTGCAGCCCTTTACTTTCATGCTGCCTACTCTAGAAGTTTTCCTCTGAGCTTGTCAGGGCGGGGCTGACCAAGCTGGAGAATATATTCTCTTAAGTCCTGGTTTGCTTAGGGTTTCCTCTTAGCTGGTGGTTTGAGAGCAAAGTGGTGGTCTATGCACATCAATGAAAATATACCCCACAGATCCTTTTTGTTTCTCAGCCTGGTTACATGGCCACTCTGTATCCTCTATTATATCGTCAGCCTCTCTCATTCATTGAGTCACTGTGTTTCACCACTTTAACTTAAAGTTGGTGCACTAAAAGACAGTATTGTCACACAAATACTGTATTTCTATACTTTACATGCTTATCAATTAGGAAACCGTTATTTCCAACCATTCATTATTTTTAACCTTTTATTGTGAAAAAGATTCCAGGCAATGGAGAAGCCCACATGACATCCCTGAGCCTTTGGCCTTCGATCCATGCCTGGTATGACAAAATAACATAATGGCTGCAAAGACATGGTGGCTCTGGATTGGTGGATTCATTTGTGGATACACATCAGTTTAGCTATCAGGTTTGTCTGAACCCCCATCTCCACTTCAGGTTCATCACGTATAGAACGTTTTTCTCCATCAAGAGTAGAGTCAGGCTGAGATAGAGACCAGGACAAATACCTGAACATTATTATCTTGGTCTGGATTATATTCTGTGTCCTCCTCCTCTTCTTCTGACTCTTCCTCATCTATTTTACCTGCACTGTCGGTCCCATCCTGTCGTCCTCATCTTCCCAAACTCTAATTTTGACTGAAGAATCATCCATTAATTAATAACCTGCGTAGTTGTTTTGACTATGAACACCACAGGTTCAGTTGAGTATTTGTAAAACTGTCAAATGACCAGAAGACAACAGAAAGCGTTGGCAAGAAGGTGCTGGTGGAAAAGCCTGATTACCAGGGCGACATTAACCACAATGAAGCCAAACAGCTGTAGTAGCACTCTTCTATTAGTGAAGTGCAACAGCATTAAATGAAAGCCTGTGTGCAAAGAACTCAGGGTCTGATTGGTGTTTAATGAGAATGCTCATTAAATGAACATTTCTCCTGAGAGTTCATGAAGAGGATGCTGGTCCGCTTAATTAAAGAAACATGTTGCCATTTTGATGAAGCTGAGTTTAAAATTAGTGTCTTCCTCCGCTGCGACTGGGAATCGTAATTTTGAGTTGTGCATCTTGGAGAACGTGGGCTGCTGTGACACAAACAGGGCAGCAGAGCTGGGAATGGGCAGCAACAATTTTCTCAGATGAAATTAAGCAAGGAGAAGATGACTAATGGAGGAGAGACTGACTGAGGATGGAGATTAATGAATCAAACAACAAACTATTATGATGTAGTTACTAAAACTAGGCTACTAATGCTATAAGTAAACACTTGCGAGTGGAGGATTTCTGCATCGTTGACATTTAGTAGCTACAGCCTCACAGTAGCAGCTCTGTGAGGCTCATGACTGAAGAATCTTAGTTTTGTTCTCACAAATGTTTGCTAATTAATCACAGCGTTTCTGTGTGGTTGTTTCTATTGATCCATATAGCATTCGAAAAAACACCCATCACTCTCCCCTGTGCGTCCATGATTTGGTTATCAAAGGGTTTATAGCTGGCTGCCTCTTGAACGTGTAATGCATTCAGAAGTTCACTGTGCAGAGTCCCAAATAAATCAAAGTAATTAACTCAATAATTGATTTGATGAATGGAGACATTTGCAAAATGGAGACATTTTTGCTATATCGGCAGAAATGTGCAGCTGGTGGGGCTTGGGGAAATCACAGAGCGCGCGAGAGAGAAAGGTAGAGATAGATCCTGCATAAACAATCGGCAAATTGTGCCAGAGGGTAAAGCACTTTTAATTACAGGACACTGGAATCAACAGCCACAATATGACTTTTTAATCAGTGACTGAGTGGTGGATACCTGCCAGTCAGGTGTGAAATGTAGAGCAGCGAATGAACAGTGCCTCATGCCAGGCTGATAACAGTCTTTCTCACTCATCACTGTACATCACTGTACATAATAAAGTTTCAATATTTCAAGTGCATCTTAAAAAACACTTAAAATAACCACTAGAATCCATCTGTTTAGGTTTTTTTTCCTTTTGATTTCTCAAGTCTAACTCATTTTAGACCGGGCAAGTGACTGTTTTTGGACACTTCCGCACATGTTATATTTCCGCCCCGTGCTCCCCGTCAGTAAGAGCAAGAAACATGTGGTCTTCACCAAGCCAATCAGCAAAGACCAGGCTACATTACGGTATACGTCATCATAGCCTTTGACCAATCAGCAGAGACCAGGAATGCCGCTAACTTTCTCTTTTTTTCGACCGCGGAAAAAGACGCTCAGTCGGCTCGGCGCGCGGTAGTAATTAGATCGATACATCACAACTAATCAAGCTAAGTTGATGACACTCACACATTTTACAGTTGATTAGTTGTGCTAAGTCATGACATAAGTATTATTTGTGGAGATGTTAGTGAAATGAGTGAAAATACACCATGAAAAATGCAGTGACCTTATTTGATCATACGCCCGTTTATGGTAAACACTGAAGTGTCCGTTTTTGGACATATGCCCTATTCAGGTAACAAACCATATAAGTGCATTTCCCTCACAAATAAGGCAATAAAACTTAGGAAATTGTGTTTTAATGTTGCCTAATGTTTTTATATAACTTAACAGTGATTTAGAGATAATTTTAGACATTTTGAAGCTATAAATAGTGAATATGAGTGATTTTTCTCAGTTTATGACTTATAAGCAGTCGTGTAAAATTCTTTAGATTAATTAATGTTGTCTAAGGTTTTTATATAGCCATACAGTAATTCAGAGAGAATTTTAACTAATTTCAAGACATTTTGAAGCTATAAATAGTGAATATGAGTGACTTTATAATCGTATAAAATACGATATACATATTATATATACAAATGCCTATATACATAGGCCTATATATTATTATTATTACAATAATATTATAATAATTGCAATTTATAAGCCATACATGTTCTAAAACTTAATAATTTTTGCACTTTATGTGTTTTCCTTATATTTTCTACACATACACTTATTGGAATTTTTCTTTACCACAAACGGGCAAGGAACCAAAAATGGTCACTTCGTTGACCTTCAATTTCTACATGAAAATGAAAAATTTTGAAAAATGTCAAAATTGTAATTAAGTCTTGTTATGTCCTAGAATAACAATCTAAGGTTGGAATTTTGAATTTCAAAGTATTTCAATGAGTGCCCTATAAAGGGTTGACTTATACTGTAGAGCCAGGAAGTGTTGTGAAGCTGATAAAGGGCAGAGAGAAGTAAAGTGCTGTTTGAAAAGGTATATCAGGTATAGATGGGTCACTGTGTTCTGTATCTCTTCACTGACTTGAGCACTCAGTCACATCCACAAACATGAAGCTCATAGCGGCAGGAGAGGAAAAACCACTGGCTTCCTCTCCTCACAGACTCTGGAGATGAGGAATGCTTCTGCAAAATGTCATTGATATCCACCCAGTATGTTTCAGTCTGTACCACAGTGGTTGAGCAGCAGACTGACACTGCCGTACCCTGAGCCACTCATGAGGCGAAAAACCACCCGGCGAACAGCGGCCCTTTACGCCGTATACTACACGTAATGAATAAACATAGCACAGTGATGAATTGAGACGTTACTTTAAAGCAAATTACTGTTTTCAGATGAAAAATAGCAGAGGCACTGTTGATTCCCATGACTTTGTTGAGTGATTTAAATCAATATTTAATTCCAAATTAACAGCAGTTTATTCATGGACAGGTATTGATCCCACAGACCTGAGGAAGAGTTATTGTGCACAAATCATTAAAAAATTATTCTGAAATTCCTACTGTGCTGAGCCACTGGGGAGGGTAATTAAGACAGTGGATTTTAGTATGTGTTTCAAGACAGCGAGGGACCAGAACAGGAATATTCGACCCTGAGAGTAGAAACAACTGAGGCATTTATAACCAACAATATGGTGACAAAATTCATCGCTCATAATGATTTTTTGTTTGTTTTAAATTTTAAAGGTCCCATATTATGCTGTTTTTCGACCATTTCACATGGGTCTAGGTTGTCCAACCACATTGTATTCCTAGTCAAGTGTATTGTCCTCAAATCAATCTGCAGCTCTAAATCTCAGCAATCTAAAAGTGGCTCTCCAGAGCTCTCCTGAGAATGAGCCGTTTCTGTGTCTGCACCTTGAAATGCAAATAAGATGTGTAAACCACGTCCACTCCACAGCCGTCATGGGGATACTGTGTGGTCTTCGCTACATGTGCCAATGTTGACATTGGGGATAGGGTCGGCATTGATTGGGAGTGAGTGAGTGAGTGAGTGACTGACGCTGTTCCGGAAAAGTGTCAGTGGGTGGAGCTCACGTTTATCTAGACTGGCCCAGGGGGAGTATGAGGAAGCACCGGGAGGAGTTTGCTGCTCCTGACGTACAACAGCACTTCCAATTTGTTTGGAGACACGATCTCAAAAAAGTGTAGCAATCAATTAAGGGAGTGAACAGACCTTTTTCACCTCCAGGAGTCATAGAAAGGCCACAGGAACACATAGGACCACTGCAAAACCAGTATATAGTGGATTTTGCATAATATGAGCCCTTTAAATCTTTAGTTGTTCATGTACAAATAGAATTTCATCATCATCATCATCATCATCATCATCATCATCATCATCATCATCATCATCATCATCATCATAACTCAGAGATATATTGAAGAGTAACCTCATTTACAATATAGCCGAGATGAAACACAAAACATATAAAGACAGAACACAAAAGCACAAGTTTGAAACAGAATACTGGAAGTTAAAGGTGACAAGGATAAATTGAAACATAAGTGTAGTTAAAAGCAGGAGCAGTTAGAGGTAAAATAAGAATTGTCCTATTGATAAAAGTGAGGTAATTTTCAGATGATGATTTTTGCAGTGTTCCAGGTTGTAGGTGCACAGTAAGAGAAACTGGTCTTTCCAAGTTTGGTGTTAACAGAGGGAACCTGCAGTGTGAGCCAGTCTTTTGAGCGTGTGCGATAGAGACCTGCATTAAAAGATACTTTGCGATAATTTGCACCACTTAAAGCAGCTACTGTAAAGTCATTAGTTAGTTAGTTAGTTAGTTAGTTTCATTTCTTGTCCACAATGTGGAAATATGTGCTGTAAGAATGAAAACAACATCAGTCAGTAGAAAATCTAAAGTATGTGGTGTGTCCCATGTAATAATCAGTGTTATATAAAGTGGGGAGCATTTGCAGACTAATGTAAGGCTCAGTAATTACTTTGTCTTTCTGGTCATCAGTCTTTGGCCTTAATGTCATTCTCACTTAATGACATTTTATATGTCATTATGGTTAATCTAACATAAAATTGCAGAGTCTCCCTATAAGTCACACGGATGATGGAAGCTTTCCATTTTGAATGTCGGTGTAATGAGTGGAAAATCCATGCTTGTGGTCAGGGATAGCAGCTATGACAGGGGACTGAGGCCATAAATCATTGGCCTCGTGCACAACATGGTAATAACACATACATCCCTGCACTCCGTCAAAGTCTCTATAAAACCTGCAGTAGCTGCAGTGTGCTTGACTGTCATAGTTTTTATCATGCATTAGGCCTATAGTGGGAAATCACAAGGATTCATAGTTTTTGGTGGGGGATGTTATAGAGGTGCGTATCTGTGATGTTAAGGTGCATATCATTTATCTTGAAAGTTATGCCCCCAAAACTATTAATTAATAAACAATATGCCAACTCAGAGTAACAGAATCTGGTTTCATCACTGGTACAACCAGCATTTTACTGTAATTAGGCTTCTGCCAAATCTGCAGTTACTAGAACCACCAGACGTGGTAGATCAGTAATAAATCATGGTGTCATACAGTTCACTTGTGTGTTCCCTATCCACCGTCAGCACATCTCTAACACCACTGATCTGCTCTCCATCTGCCGTCCCTGAACTACAGTATAGCAGCTACAGTCTTAGGCTTTTTACTGTAACACATCACAGATAGATAGATAGATAGATAGATAGATAGATAGATAGATAGATAGATAGATAGATAGATAGATAGATAGATAGATAGATAGATAGATAGATAGATAGATAGATAGATAGATAGATAGATAGATAGATAGATAGATAGATAGATAGATAGATGGATCACCCTGGTTGCCTTGAAAAACACCAAAATGTAATCAGGCTCTGAATTTACTGCGCATACGACCTCAACTTTAGTTTAACACTAGCATCTTCTACAAAAAAGAACCTAAGAAGTTAAAGATTGTAAAAAGTGTATAAACACAAGGATGTCATCACTGACTGAGTTTTGTCTTTGGTGTGATGACTTTCAATGTCCCCGACAACATCTGGAGCTCCTTTAGCCACTTGTTAGCAACTAACTTTTTTTTTACGAGACTTAACAATGGCTGGGAATTTTAATGACATTTTTGATGTTATGCATGATGATGATGTTATAGAATAAAACATCTGAAAAAAAGTATCTTGAGCTTGAAAGTTAATGCTGATATACTGGCTTTCAGGACATTGTTCATCGCTAAAAATATAACAACATGAAGCAAATTCCATTCATAGCAAAACTCCCTTAAAGTGTAAAGTGTCCATTGTTCCAGTGATTCAATCAGATAGTCTTCACCTGGGGCTAATGTTAATGCTCTCTTTGAACATCCTCTTTGCAGGGACACTCTCTGAATAACAATCACTGAAAGTACAAAAGACAACCATAGATTCAGAATACTGTTCAGAAGTAAGCACACAGAGGCCTACGTGATCTAGTAAAATTATAATAAAACTCATTTTACATGACATTTATTGGCACAAAATCATTAATTAACGTTTCATTTATTAGCCAAGGGGCATATCCTGCATTAGTTCTCCTATTCCCCATGTGCTCTCCTTTCCTTGATCGCTCTCCTCTCTTCTATCAACTTATTTAATGTTCGGTGAGGTGAGGTGGCAAAGACACTATTTTACTTTTTGGTATTATTAGTGGGAAAAATGAATTGTGAATGAATTTCTCTGTGCCGCGTTGTGTCTTGTTATGTGGAGCGCTCGCACACACTAAAGCATGGCTGACTGAGTAAGGATATTGAGGGTAAAATGTCACACTGTCATCCCCTCAGGGAGTCTGGTTAGAGTGCGTTCCAGGAGGCCGACTCACATGCAGTGATTGGAGACAGTTAAACATGTTTCAACATGCTCAGCACAAAGGATTCCAGCATATTTCTGTAGTGTATCAATGTTTTATCCTCAGATAATAAATAGAATAATATTTAGAAAAACGTTTTTTTTTTTTAGATTCACATATCATTTCTGGACAGGGATGCTGATGGTTTATTTATGAAAGTCTGCTGAGGTTCTCCTCTGGAGGGGTCACAGAGACAGAGGGTTTTGCCTCAGGGGGATGCCGCTGAGTACTACTGCAACTCCTTAGGGTCACAGTCACAGTACATGTGATGCAGAATGAGGGAAATATGTTGAAAAACAGCATTGATGACTTTCTTTTTATCCCCGTTAGAGACCTGAGTGAGAGCTCCCTCACACCTCTTTCATCTCCGTCTGACTCCGAGTTTGTGCCGCCTCAGAGGGAGCGCTGCTGTCTAACCTCTGTGAGGAGTGGGTTCGACTTGGACACATCTCAAAGGAGAAGGGAAGGAGAAGAGAAGCTCTGCCAGTACCAGACCTCTCTGCTTACAATAAGTTCTCATAAACAAGTGGTAATTTCATCAAAAGCTTTTGTCTTTGTCAAATTCAGCTGATCAGGCGCCTTTTCAGCTCTGGTGGCACCAATGTCCTTCCAAAAACCAGAAGGACCTGTGTATGAACTGGAGTCTTGAGTTGGGATGTAGGTCTACAGCGGTAATTCTCAACCTTTTGTTCTTGTGACCCTCTAAAATTAAGTTATAAGCACTTACACCCTTCATGTTGCATATGTATGTAGGTCATGAACAGTTCAACCACTTACTGTGTCTTACTCCTAAAATGCATATACTCAAATAACTTGAAAAGGTTATGTGGCTATTATTTAGTAGTAGATGTAGCAGATTTTTTTTTTGCAAAAGAGTGTTTCAAATTTAATTTTATGCCTTTTGGAGATCATTTAATCTTCCCCTTGCTTAACTGTTCGCATTAACAGAAGTTTTGACCAGGGGGGCCCAAACGTTTGCATGCCACTGTACAGGTATTTACATCCAAGATTTTCTGTCCAGGTTCCTTTGCATTCAAAATCTGTGAGTGGTGCCACATTATTGGGTGGTAGTGCAGAAGAAACAAAGAAACAAACAAGAAATGTAGTTGATATTAGCAAACAGTTGCTATAGGTTTATCAGATAAGGCATAACTGTTGATTAATATGGATTTGTGACAAATTCAAATCCATCATTCATTCACATCTTTTTAGCTCAGCATTGGTCTCCACCATCTGCTTAAAGGATGTATGTGTCTTGAATGTCTAATGATCCACCTCATGATGCTAACATCTGAAACATCTGCATCTGGAAACAAGGCTGACAAGAGCAGAGAGAGGTAAACGGTAAAGTTGTGAGCTGCAAAACCAAAATCACTGAGGCCTTGAAACTCTCTGTAGAACTGAGGAGAACTGAACTGGGTGATAATTTACCTTGGGTTTTGACAATGAGCAATACCTTACACATTATTCAGAGTTTTTTTTGATCTATTGTTAATATGAACAGTTTGATTACAGCAGCTTCAAACTTACACTTTATCTCTCAGTTATCAGACAGTCAGTCTCATTGCTGGTTTACTTTATGGTCAGGTGTTTTGCTGTAAAAAGACACACTCACCCCTGTGTAATTACATAAATCAGGTGTCGACAAAATGACAGAAAACATATCTCTATAGAAGTATCATATTATCCAACTCCTTCCATCCCTGTTCTACATGCAGGTCTCAACCTGATAACTGTCGTGTAAATTCTCATTTTAGATTTCTGCAAACACAGCATACAGTATGCACAGTTATCTCGTTAATTTAAAGGGTTTCTGGGCAACCTGCCAGCTCCACTGGAGTATGCCAAGGTAGTAGAGCATCACAGAGCTAATATTATTTAGAGATATTACAATGATCTACAATATGCTTCATTACATGCAGGGTTAAGGGTGGGTGTTGTACAGGGATGACTTTGCTCAGCTGGTTGATTTTTGAACGCTGACACTGGACAGTATAGGATACTTACAAGGGTTTAAAATCATCCTGTTACCTGGTGTTGTAGGACAACAACCCTTTGATCTGTGATGGTCTGAGGAGTGTTTGTTTTCTGTATCAGACGGGGTAAAGATGGAAAGTCCTATCCCAGGGTAGGTCCAAGCCTCAGCTGAGCATTCATTTAAAGCAGAAGTAAGTGATATATTTGTGTTAATATAAGTCTTAAATAGTTATATCTTCCGACAGCAATCACTTACATAGAGTGTTTGGACTGAAACACGGGTCTGTCAGTCCCTCTGCTCTGCTCTGAGCCGAAGAGAAAACATTTATCGTATCCTACAGTTTTTATCCAATGAGGAGAGAGAACGGCATGCAGGGCTGTGTGTGCAGCCAAGGGACGCCGTGAATGTGGTGACGTAGGGACGAGGACTGTTATGGTGCGTTCAAGAAAACTCGTATTTTTCCGACCGTGAAGTGGTACCAGTTCGATCTGGTACGAGTTCACGGGTCGGAAGTTACGAGTGGCCGTTATAGTGACTTTCAACGGTAAAACAGGTCGGAAAAACACGAGTGGGTTGCCTGGAACGCTACAAAGTCGTAAGTTGTGACTTGAAGCTGTAATTTACGATTTCAAAAGCCTGCCTGGAACGCAGCATTAGCGAAAACGACCGGACCACTTACTTCTGCTTTAAGTGGAGTCTGATTTCTGTTGAATCAAATACTTATTAAAGGGACAACGAGGACTTTCTATTTGGTTATAAAAAAGTCTCACATTAATGTGGATGAATCTACGCTACCCACACTTGTTAATGGGCCCTTTTTCGATAAATATATCGTTTTGTCTCTATCGTTATTTTGTTATTATTAGTGGTGGTGGAAATGCTGGGCGAGCCGACCAGCGTTTCCTTACTTTCGGTTTTGTGGCGAGTCATGGGAATAACGCAGCCGAATCGCCGTTTATGGTCGGGACTACGACGGTATGTGATCGTCTTCGAACCTGTGACTTTAATTATTGATGAATGAAAACATGAGTCCGTCTTGCGCCGGTCAAAGAATTTCACGGTGCACGCGGAGGCTCATAAATGTAGCATGAAAACGCTTCGCTTTTCCAAAATCTAAAAATCTATTTTTATTATCTTTTATTTTATTTCTTATTATCATGACCCATCTGGTCTTCCATAGAGAGCCATGTCTTTAGTGGATTAAGGCTCTTACTCTGACAGTGACTCAGCAGCCTTTGCCTCTTCCGTCTCTGTTTGAACACCACCCACACCACAGCCTCAGATCATAGAGAGCAGGACATACACAGGGCACACAGGTAAAGTAACATTTATTTACATCTATCCACCAGATTATTTTTCATATATAAAGGTATTTTCAGATTTCACAGCATTTTCACGATGTTACATTCGTTATGACATCCTGTACAGTATATTCTGCTGCTAATAGTGGTGCTAAAATGCAGAACCGTTCACTCATAAAAGTATATTTTCATTTAGGTGTCTCTAGTTTGACCATCACTTGCACTGTTACAGCTGTTCCTCCCAAATGTAAAGCTTTTCATTCGAGAAGGCAGAAAATAATGATGTCACTGTTTGGGCGTGTTCACAGTTTCACTTTAGGAAAAGCCACATATCTATCGAATAGCCGGATTATATATTTTAATCAATCTACCCAGTCAATCTCATTAACACTATTTTTTACCTTTTATTCTCTCACTCCAATATGGTGAATACCATATTTAATAATCAGTTATTCTTCTGTCGTTCTGGTAAAATGCATATAACCAAAGGGCAAAAACTAACAAAAATGAAATTAAGAATTTAATGGCAGGGACAATTCGGCAAAGAGCACTGGCGCATTAGTAAAAGGGAAGCATGAAGGCCATCAGGAAAAACTACAGATCCACAGGATAACATGATGACAACAGAGCAAAGACAGACTTAATTACACTTGGGAGGAAAGGGTCATTGAACACAGATGGAACACATAAAGCCATGGCGGCACATGCCAAAGACAGTAACACAAGAAATAACAGAAAATAAAATCCAAAACAAACATCAAGTACAAACATAATAAAAAAAGTCCAAACACAAAGAGTGCTTAATGCAAACCATGACAGCATCCATCTCCCAGTTGTGTTGTTGTGTGTACAGTACAATATGAGAAACAGCAGACCTTACAGCTCTCACCTCAACTACACAGCAATATCTTTGGGAATATGGCAGTGCATCTTGTCTTTGCAGACTAAAAAGGCACAACTGATAAACTGGCTGTTTATCAAAGCCTGAGAATAAATTAACTGATCAAATATTTAATGTTGTTTATATGATGTTTTTCTAACCAGGTGAACATGTCTTCAGATACGATGGAAGTGTCTGCCCTGGGTCGACCTTTCACCTTAGGAATGCTTTATGATGCTTTTCATCATAAACTAATCCCAGGTAAGTATTTGTGTCAGTTCTGTGAAAGTAACACAACACCATTAACTTTATTAACTCATTGACTGAGAATGATTCATTTGAAATCTATTTCATACAGGCACAGTGATCATACAGTATAAGGCATTAGATGGTCAGTTGCTTGGTTTACAAACCTTATGACGTCACCAATGTCAAGTTTGAATGAGTTGCTGCATTTTACTTTGTTAAGAAAGTATATCAATATGACTTTGTTGGAACTATTTCTTTGATTATGAATTTATTGGTTTACAACCGATGTCAAGAGTGTTATAAATGAGGTGAGAACACAGCCTTTCACATTATATAATAAAAGTGACACATTTTGGGAGATTAAAAAATTCATTCGCATAAAGTTATATCTAAACCACCTTTATGTCTGTATGGTAAATTTGAAGCCAGCAGGAGCACAGGGAGCAGCATCAGACAGTTAGCATGGCCTTGCCTAAAGGTAAGAAAATCAGCCTGACAGTAATTGGCAGTCACTTCATATCTAGTGTAGGAATATGAAAGTGGTGTCCGTCCTGTCAGTTAATTTTTTGCAAGAAAGTGAATAAGCAAATTCTCCACATTGGGTTTGCAATATTGCATAATCTGGAATCGATCCAATACCAAGGGCCAGTATCCCAACACTAATGCTAATACTTTTTTCTTTGTGTAGTGAAAGAGTAGTGTGTCATGATTCTTGAGGTGAATGATATAGGCCTGACCTCTGTAATTAGGACATGGACCCCTCCAAAAGGGATTGACATACTCATATTATCATTATGTTATTGTAAATGTACAGTAATATAGTATTCCCCTTGCCAGTAACAATCTAATGTCAGAAATGCAGTTACGATACTGCATAATTATAGTCATGTACTTTTCTATGAAATTAACACTAAAGTAACATTTTGCAAATAGTTAAAGTAAATTTCACAGAGTTATGAATAGTTTTTTTTAGTGCAGATGACTGGGTCACCTATCTATTGCAGCCAGAGTCAGAGCAAGTTGCCTGAACCAATATGGCCGCCTGTGAGTTACGTCTGCACGTATAGTCAGATCCAGCCCTTTGGCTAACGACACAGAAACTGAAACTGACACTAGTTTGTCTGCCTGAAGGATTGTTCAATTGTATTAGGCTGTTGCTTCACTGTCGATAACAACAGAAAGAACAAAAACAAAAACATGCTACTGTGTGCAGTCTGAGGCCAGGTCTTTTAAGTCTCTCTTGCTTTTACATAAGCACATTGAAGGGGTGACAAGCTGTTTTCCCATTTCATCTATTCCTCCCATGGGAATGTGCCTGTAGGATACACCTCTGATTAAGTGAAATAAATTACTGGATGTTGTGTCCATAGTAGAAGCTTGAGTGGAGTGGAATGAACTCCCTTGTTTTGCTGCCATCTGTGAGCTCTTTATTTGCCTACCATTTTAACAAAATTAGTAAAATAACTTTTTCCCCTATCCGCAGGTGTTACATTTTGGGATGAAAGCACTCTTACAAAGCACACAGTCGAGAACCCTAAACACAGCAGTGGATTTAAAATTCTGACCTCAGATACGATTGAGGACAAGTCCAAAGTGTTGGATGTTAGTGCGTCTCTGAAGCTCAGTTTCCTGAGCGGAGCGGTCGAGGTCGAGGGGTCAGCAAAGTTTTTGAGTGATAAGAAGAAATTCCACCGTCAGAGCAGAGTGACACTGCAGTACAAGGCTACCACTGCTTTCAAACAGCTCTCAATGGCTAATCTTGGAAACATCGATATACAACAAACGGAAGTCGTTGAGATGGGCTTGGCGACACATGTGGTCACAGGCATCCTTTATGGGGCCAACGCTTTCTTTGTGTTTGACAGTGAAAAAGTAGAGGACAACAGCTCTCTGGACATCCAGGGTGACATGAAAGCTGTGATCGAGAAGATTCCTGACTTCGATATCGGCGGTGATGGGAAAATCGATATCAAGTTGAACAACAAAGAAAAATCCCTTGCAGATAAATTTTCCTGCAAGTTCTTCGGAGACTTCCTTCTAGAAAGCAACCCTGCAACATTCGAGAAGGTAGTGGAGACTTGCATGAAACTTCCCACGCTACTGGGAGAGAAGAAGGAAAACGTAGTTCCACTGAAGGTCTGGCTGTTGCCGTTGAGGTATCTGAACTTCAAATCTCCTCAGCTGAGGTTCGAGATCAGTGTTGGCCTGGTAAGAAAGGTCCAGAACACTCTGGAAGACTTACACCAACTGGAAAAAAGATGCAATGACCTACTGGAATATGAAGCCGTGAAACATTTTCCGAAGATTTATGAGAAGTTGAGCAGTTTCCAGAATCTCTGTTCCTTTTACGCAACCACACTCCAGGAAACGGCTGCAAAGAAGCTGCCCCTCATCAGGAAGGGAGAAGATGACGAGAGCGAGCTAGAAAAAGTCTTTAAAAACAGAGACAAGTCGCCGTTCAATCAAGACAGATTGAGTAAGTGGTTAGACGACAAAGAGAGAGAAATCAACGTCATTGGCTCGTGTGTAGATATGATGAAGGGAATAGGCACTAAGATTGTCCCGGGTCAGTCAGAGGTGGACAGAGAAGCTCTCGCTCCAGGTGTGGATCACGCTCTGTGCTTCGTCTTCACCTCACTGGAAACTGCTGAGCCCTTCCTTCAGGAGTTGGCTGACTACGTGGATTCACTGAAGTTACAGGGCAATGTGGGAGTCACAACACCTGCACAAGACAGCTGGTGTTTCTCAGACGAAGTGATAGCCAACATGCGGGAAAAAGCCAAAGATTTCCGTGACCTTGCCGAAGCCTTAAAGAACGGTGGAAAACTCAGGTTCCTCACAGCAGCTATAGCAAATAAGAAATATATAGGTGCAACCATCTACCACTACCAAAATGGCATTCTGATCAGTGAAGACTTTTCAAGGCCCGTCCTTCCTCCGGTGGATGTGATCAAAGACAGGAATGCTCTAATTTGGTGTGAGTCATTTTTCCTACATTTTTCCCACTTCTATTTGAGGAATGACAATGATTTCTCCACTGCAGAAACTGTGCCTTTAAAACAAGTTTTCATTTGACTTGAGTTTACAGTCTGTAAATTTGTAGAACTATGCAGAGTACAGAGAGAAGTGATTTAAAAGTCACCATCATAATACTACTAATAAAAAGATATGTAGGATAAAGGTTAGGAAATAAGTTAACGTCCAATATGGAATTCAAATAAATGGAAGAGTTCTCCATTACAGAGCAATAACACAACATTTAATCCATTCTGGCCCGATAAAAGTAATCAAACATGTTATATACCACACTCAGGCTTACTATGCTATGTTCAGGGACACAATTGCCAAACTAAAGCCTTTATTATCTATTCTAGATGTTGTCCTTGCCAGATCCATGAAGTCTGTCCCACAGTTTTATCTTGTACTAGAAATAGCTGTGTTCCCTCCAGTCCAAAGGGCCTCTCAAAAAACAAGCATCTTTTGAATGTAATGATTTCAGATCCATTAGCATACATGTTTGTTTGTTTTTTATCAAAACATGCCCCCCCATTTTTTTTTTTTACAATAGTGTTTATCTAATTCCACTCATATCATTATACAGCAACAGCGGTCATAATAGTTAGCACTGATCCTTCACTTTGATTTTACTGTTTCTTGATCACAGTTCAACCTTTGACACTAGTGATCATCACCATCGACGACCACCTTGAAAATGAGGTTTGGATGAGTGATACTAGACTCTAAACCCCCTACTGTTCCCTCAGACTCCATCTCTGGCCTCCTACTTTTCTACAAAGATACACAAGAACATATCAATCATAAACCCCAAGTTGTCCACTTGTTTTGCAGATGACATGAACATAGTCTGATAAGTGAAGTGGCCAAACACGGGTCTGTCAGTCACTCTGCTCTGCTCTGAGCCGAGGAGAAAACTTTTCTCGTATCCTACAAGTTTTATCCAATGAGGAGAGAGAACGGCATGAAGGGCTGTGTGTGCAGCCAAGGGATGCGCCTGAATGTGGTGACGTAGGGACGAGGACCAATAGATCCATGACGAGGGCGGGGGCTGCTAACTCCATCGGCTGACAAGACGTTATGGTGCGTTCAAGGCAACCCGTAACTCGTGTTTTTCCGACCTGTGAAGTTGTACCAGTTCGATCTGGTACGAGTTCACGGGTCGGAAGTTACGAGTGGCCGTTATAGTGACTTTCACAGGTAAAACAGGTCGGAAAAACACGAGTGGGTTGCCTGGAACGCTACAAAGTCGTAAGTCGTGACTTGAAGCTGTAATTTACGGTTTCAAAAGCCTGCCTCGAACGCAGCATTAGCCAAAACGTCCGGATCGCTTACTTCTGCTTTAAGAAGGTCATACACACTTTTGTGTTGACTTTGTTTTAGAGTAATGTTTCAGGGCTGTGTTGTATAAATGATCACATGCCTTCAGCTTGTCTAAAAGGCTGATGCTTGGCTTTTAACAAATACTACAAGGTGAGATCATATCAGCCCTGTGGAAGTCTCTCCTCACTGGTCACCAATCTGTTTTAGAAATGGTTGCTATTAAGATTTTACAGAATGCCTTTAAAGCACTTCATGGTTTATCTCGCAGCTGCATTGCTGAGTTATTGCTCCCTTACAAGCCACAGTGCAGCCTCAGATCCTCAGACAGGATGTTTGTGGTTGTTCAAAGTCAAGACTGAGGTAGACCGGGCTTTTGCAGTCAGGTCCTCTCAGTGATGGAGCTTCAGGCTTCACGATCAGAGACTTAAAGGATCAGTGACATCTGTTCGATCGCTTCTCAAAACAGAGTTCTATAAAGAAAGACACTAATTTCATCAACAAATGTATAGTTCTTAATTCTACAAACCATTTAAAGCACCTTTTACCTTTGTTTTGAAATGTGCCATTTTAGACACATTTTAGTATCAGTGAATTGATAACTAAATGTCATGTGTTCTGTGTATTCAGTAAATACTGGTTTATTTAAAAACGACTTACTGTGATATGAAGTCAACCATCTCCAAACACAGGCTTGTTGCACCCTTGTTTACCTTCTACATACACTGTAGGTCCCACTGAGTATTTCCATCATGTTTTGTGCTTTGTGGTAATATTGACACTCTAACATGCAGGCTGTAATCCAAAGTGTTCACAGAAATACTGCTTACTCACTTCCAATGTCTCCATGATTTGTGAAATCAGCCAATTGCTATGATTTAAAGGGATAGTTCAACATTTGGGCAAATTGGCCCATTGCCATAATCGCTATAGTCATAGCAGTAGGTTCGGTACCTTTATTTGTCGGTGTAAGCTATTTTTAGAATGGCGGAGCGAAGCAGCAGGCTGCTCAGAGCTACGCTATGGAGGCTAAGGGAATTTCTTGGTTTCCCCCATCAAACTCATCAAATACAAAATCCCAAAACTCCAAACGGAGCCGTTTTCAAGTTAAATACGGGGTAAATACAGAGTCTGCTTGCTGAAAAACTGTCCCTGAACGCAACGTGCATCAGCGGTTTTGCACGAATTTACCTCTAAAATGGCTCCGTCTCGTAACGTTCTGTTATTATCTCATAGCGTGGTGAATGTGCAGCTCACAACTTGTCCACGACAGCGTTTTGGAGTTGTTGGATTGTGTATTTGATGAGTTTGATGAGGGAAACCAAGAAATTCCCTTAGCCTCCATAGCGTAGCTCTGAGCAGCCTGCTGCTTCGCTCCGCCGTTCTAAAAATAGCTTACACTGACAATTAAAGGTAACGAACCTACTGCTATGACTATAACGATTATGGCAATGGGCCAATTTGCCAAAATGTTGAACTATCCCTTTAAGTATGAACAGTAGTTCTGATGAGTGCTAACACATCGTTGTGATTTCTCCATCAGATGCCTGCGTTCTCAGCCTGGATCCAGACACAGCAAACAGCAAACTGACTCTCTCTGAGGGGAACACAAAGGCGACACATGGAGTGCAGCAGTCGTGTCCTGATCTACCAGAGAGATTTGATGTTTTTTCTCAGGTTCTGTGCAGAGAGGGGCTGACAGGGCGCTGTTACTGGGAAGTCGAGTGGAGCACCGGTCACAGTGAGGATGTTGGTCTAGGTGTCAGCTACAAGGGAATATCTAGGAAGGGGAAAAGTGAGTTGTGTAGAATCGGGTGGAACGCCATGTCCTGGTGTTTCGGCCACAGGTGGTCTCCACCTGCAGCTACACTCTACGTAGAGCACAGTAATGACAGAGAGTTTTACCCTTGTCCAGCGACTGGGTGCACCAGGCTTGGAGTGTTTCTGGACTGGGCTGGTGGCACCCTGTCCTACTACAAAGTCTCATCCAACACACTGAGTCACCTCCACACCTTCTACACTAAGTTCATGGAGCCCGTTCACCCAGCTTTCATCATTTGGCGTGAAGGCAACTATGTGCAACTGAAAATGGTCATGGCTGTAAAATGATGCGCCCCATGGACCCGGTGGGATGTAGGAGTGTTGCTTGGTATCACATGATTCAAGTTCAGTTCACCACCATTGAAGTGATAGTTTGAGTTATTTGACATTGGGTTGTGTGATGTACTTGTGTTACCTGCAGTAGGTTCAGATCAGCCAGTAGCCTACGTTTACATGACAGTTAAAAAAACAAAACAAATTATTGCCTTAATCCAACTATAACTGGACAACTGAAGTGCATGTAAACGCGTTAGTCCCCAAATCCAACTAAAACACCCAGATAATGCAATTGGAAATCGATTTATAAGCCTTAATCGGACTGAAACTGGACAATGCATGTGCATGACCAGCACAAAAGCTGAGGAACAAGCTGCTGAGGACAGAGCCTCTTTTAATGCCCAGTGAAAAATTTAATAAAATCACTTCATTTTGAATGTTTTTGCCACTTACCTGCTGTCAAACAGATTGGAACCACAGTTTGAGAACCACTGAACAAATATATCACTCAACACACAGCTTCTGTGCTGGTGCTCCTGCTGCTGAAGGCAACACACTTCTGCTTCACACAACCCCACACAAAATAACACAAGCACAATCACTTTAAGATACATTTATATTCAGTATTTTATGTCAGATCTTACTTTTCGATTTCCCAACATTCTACTACTATATAACCACATTCACATTAATTAATATAGTAATATTCATGGCCTTTGGCCTGATGAGTTTACTGCTGTTTTGATTTATCATTAACATATATGCCACCTACATGCATGCTATGGATATATTAACAAATCAATGTTTCTCAAAAATATCAACATTCAAAAACTTTCCTTAAAGGAATAGTTCACCAAAAAATGAAAGGTAAATAAAGGACCTGTATTTTAAAATGTTGGGATTGTTTCATTGTCTGTTAAAGGATGATCTGTTAAGGCATGTTGTAACCTGTGTCTGTATTAGGTAGGATGACTCATTAAGATTATACAGAACAATCTGAAAAAGTTGATATCACTTACCGTTCCATAAAGACAAATTAATGTTTTTTTTTCTCAATATGCAGAGTCACATGTCAAGTCGGCGTGATCTGCAGTGAACTTGTCGCAAACAATACACATAGATGTCTTTCATATTTATTTAATTCTTGCATTATTCCCCTGTAATGTGTCTATAAATGTTCAGAGAGGAGCAAACTTTGTCTGTCTTTCAGCATATATTCAGTAAACTGTAATACACTACAGGCCCCAGTATAACATTAATTGCCCCATTGATGAAATATGTATCTGTACTTACACTAAAACTCTAAACATCTGGACCAACATCTGGGAGGAGAATAAACGCTGCTTAGTCAACCCATTTACAGATGTTTCCTGTAGGCTTCTGAATATTGTCCTGTCAACTTCATCATAAAAAAATGATTAATGTATAGCGTAAGCATTACATTTATAGCATATTTATTTATATAGCACTAGGTATGGTGTTGCAGTGGTTAGCACTGGGGCCTGAGGCCTTTCTGGGTGGAGTTTGAATGTTCTCGCGGGTTCCTCCCACAGTCCAAAAATATGCACACTAGGTTGATTGGCTACTCCGAATTGCCTGTTGTGTATGAATGTGAGTGTGTGTGAGTTGTTAGTCTAAATATGTGATCCTGTGATAGACTGACAACCTGTCCAGGGTGTATCCCACCCTAACCCTGTATCAGCTGGGATTAGCTCCAGCCCCCATGCGACCCTGAATGGATGAGCACTATGAATGTACAGCAATACAGAAGTCACATGTAGAATTTAAATATCCTAAAATTAGCATGATTGATTCATTGTGGTCTGGCTGTATGTACTGTAAGACGTGTTAATTTGTTATCAGCTCATACTGTACACAACCACACATAACTGAAGTCGGTGCAGACCGTAGGTGTGTGTCTGGCTGCATGATTTATTCAACTCATCACATTCACTTTACCTCCTGCCAGAATCAAATGCACCATCACAAACACAAACGTCTTGGCAAAGCAGAGTCAAAGACCAGGACATTACTGCTGATTGTAAAAATGACTTTACGTGAGAGAGAGACAAAGGCAATAGACAGAGTGCAGAGAAAAGCTGAGACGTTGTGTTCTCCGGAGACTGCTGACAAGTCCAAGAGGGTTGCACTGTGAGATATCTAATCAATTGTAAAAGGAAAAGGGGGGAATACATCACAGTGGTTGTCTGTTTGGGATTTAATGGCTCTTATAGAAACATTATCTCACATGTACCTCTTTGAAACTTCACAAGAACACCACACTACTTTCTTCTTATGTATTATAAACCAATTTAGATTCTACAATGAATGATCATCACTCATGTTTCCCCATCACTGACTTGTGCGAAATTCATTTAAAATATCTGCTATCATAGTCCACTCTAGGTTGGCCACTGACCTTGAACTAATGGTGAGTTTTCTGGAGCGCACCAACTGCTTACCAAGCTTTTTCCAACTCCATGCTTATAACTGACGGGAACCATGGATATTTTTTTGTGCCCACAAACACACACACACACACACACGACAAAAAACACTTTTGCTGCATTGCACAGTTGCTTTTTAATTCCACATGATTTCTCTTCAGCTTCAATTTTTCAGTATAATGAGCATGTTTTTCACTGTGGGCTGATAAAACAACTGCCGCAGCACGCGACAGTCCCAATCTTAGGAACAACAAACAAACAGCATCACACTGTGAAAGAACCAAGAACCACAACTCAAGGAACATAAAAGGGAAAATTATCAGACACACATAGAGTCAAACTAAACAACTGGTCCTTGAACACTACAGACAAATATCCATCCATCCAACCATCATCAATACCACTTATCCATACAGGGTCGCGGGGGGTTGCTGGAGCCAATTCAGCTGACATACTGTAGGACGAGGGCAGTATACACTCTGGACAGGTCACCACTCAATCACAGGGCTGATATTTAGAGATAAACAACACAACACGCAACATAGCAACAACGGAAAATGCACAACAAGAAGTACGGGCAATTTAAGGTTGTCAGTCAACCTAAACTGGAGAACCTGGAGAGAACCCAAACTTCTCCCAAAAAAGGCCCCAAGCAAAAATCGAATGAAATTGAACAGGGAACCATCTTGATGCCCAGTGATAAAGATCTGACTCTACATCTGCATCGATGCAGTGATGTGTATGTGAAGGCCACAAAGCTACGATTCTACGTAAGTCCTCTGTAATTATTTCCAAAGGATAAGTCGTGAATGACCTCACCTCAAACAGACTCTCGACTGTTTTAATGCAGACAAAATTGCATTTTGGATTGAACTACCTGAGAAAATGGGACTGTTCTTTGTGTGTTTTTTCATTTGTGTTTCACCTGAGAGTTCCTTATTTTTTCCCATAGTTCTTGAACTTACCAAGTTGAAAACAAAACAACAACTAAAAAACACACCACACTTCCCATTTTATCAGGTAGCCTACTGTGTGAAGAGTGAGAGAGTCCCATAGCAACAGTAATAGTGGTTTTACTGTGTTCCCTACCCCTTCCACTGAGACTCATGGTGTCATTGCATCTCTGAGTGTGCGTGTGAGTCGGACTGGAATTGGGGCCATGTTCAGTAGTTGTTGAGGTGGTTTAGTTTGGCCCAGTATCATTCCACTTAACTTGTGTGTTTGCTGTACTTGTACTTCTTTTCAGATTGGGCTTTTATTTATTAATTATTGCTGAAGTGATTTAGATTCTTCTGCTCTGAACAGCATTCACTATTTATAGACACAGAGATGTTTTAAGTGCAGGTGATTGTGAGTACTTAGAACCCCCCAACTAATAATTAACAAGTGAACATATCCGCCCCACTCAGGATGGATTCTCAACTGTACGTACTGTGTTTAAACAATTTCAAGCTTCTTCTGAAACCAAAGCAGCTGCAGGCCTGGGCTGAGACTTCAAACCTTTACGAATCATGGTGAGGGATAAGCTGTTTGATCATGTTTTATCAGTGACATTGCTAAGGTGTGCCCTTTGACCCCATCAATTATCCGGCTCATTGATTGTTCAGATTCCAGCCATCTTCCATTTCCACCTGATGTCCACTGCAGGTCGGCTGCTAGGTCAGTCTCCTGCTTTCACTGACAACATACACATTTTTACTGTAATAAAGATCTGTTATTTGATTGTTTGTTTTTTTTTGTTTTTTTGAGAATTAGAGAAACATCAGCACTTCAAGAGGCCAAGAACCCTTTTTCAGTAATTAAAGTTAATTTCTAAGATAACGGTGTTTGCGAAAACAGCAATGGAAGAGAATCTCCTGCAGATCTGTCATCGTAACTTGATTGGTTTAATACATGAGCAGTGAGCAATTAACCAATAACAGCAATTATGTTGTATTCATAAAGCATTTTGGGTAATTTAGAGAAAAACAAAAAATGTTTTGCATTGTATCATTGTGCAAACTGATGACAGATTGATCAGAATAATGTCTCATGATTATAAAGTACTACTGTATCTGAGTGCAAATGTAGCAGAACCATCTGGACACAGTACGTATAACCCAGCTGGTGAGCAGCTGCGCTCCAACAGCCGGCTGAGGTGTGCTAATAGAAGTGATGAGTTCAGGGGGTTAGCTGTAACCACTGACACTGATGCTGGGAATCTTCTGCACATTTGTCTGAATTGTTTATTGTCATGTCACCTTGATGGTGGCCATGGTAATGAGAGGGCAGGAATGCATCATGGGTGTGTGTTTTTTTGTTTTTTTTTTAGCATATTGGACCTTGTTTGAATAGTTTTTCTCTTCACTACTACACATTACAGGACATGTTGTGTATCGTTCTCAGTATACAATCATGATATGAATTTTGATTATTTGAGCAAGTTAGAAAGTATCTAATATTAAAGCAAATATTCTGTAAAAACATCAAATGACCAAAAATAGAGTTTAAGTTGCTTCAAACAGTTTCATTCATGGAGCTGCTGTGAGCGGTGTGTGTTTGAAGCACAGCGCTCTGGGCTGCCACTGAGCGTTATCTATGTATGTCTGATGTCTGTCCTGTGTCTGTGTTGGACAGGAGACACAGACTCTGGATGAAGTCAACATTGTGAATGATCTGTTTCTGCTCTGATGGCAATTACCACAACTGTTGCACATTGACATATGTAAAAAAAAAAAAAAAAGAGTAAGGTCATAGGATTTGTGTTATTACATTATCCTTACTGTTTCCAACAATTCTCAAACCTTTAAATCTGTGATTTTGACCACAGTTATAGTTTGTTTACCTGTCCTTGATGTCACAGGCAACTGAGCTTCCAGCAGAGACCCCCTGTCCTCCGTCTGTTGCGGAGCATCAATGAATTGCTGATTTTAAAACTGAAAGGACTTTATTCATTCACCACTTTTCTTCCTACAGCTAAATTGTCCACTCCTCTGTGGACAATTCAGTTGCCAGTGAAAACCTCCTGCTTCATAAGTTATCAGAGCAACAATCAGAAAAAAGGAATCTCAACTCCCTGCGCTCCTCTCTCAGACAGCATCGGTGAAACACTGACTTTAAATGTGAAAGTTCTTTCATACGTTATAATCACTGGGTCCGTTTGATGTCCTGAACCACTGAAGAGGCTTGCATTGATGGTGGACAACAACTCTCAGGACGCAGTTGGGTTTCTGACACTGTGGCGTCACAAATCTCTAAGGAACAGTAGATAGTCTAATATATCTAATGATTTTTGGGACAGTTGGAGTGTGTGCACAACACTGTTTCAACAGGAAACAGCCATGCATAAAAGGAACCATCAAAGCCGCTCCCTTTGGATATAAATGTCCTTTCCCCATGATGGAGGAGTTTCAGCTTCCTCCTGAGATAAACAGAACGGTGGGTTTGAACTATTGGGAAGCATTTTCCACCATGTGCTTGGAGTTTCACACAGGGCAGATTTTCTGAAAACGCTCCCCAATGTATCACGGGACGTGCAGGATGAGGCTGCCTGTGATGATATCAGCATCATACATCTTCTTTGTGGAGAGCTCACACTCTGCTGGTGATGAAGAGCTTCCTTGATGAACCTCGAGATCCAATTTGTGTCGGCAACCTTGGCTCCTGGTTATTGGTCCACCTGCTCTGGGATTACTCACACTGCAGCTGCTGTTGTTGCTCCTGCCTCCAGTTTTAATATCACTCGTTTGGATTAATTATCTCTCCTGAACCTACAGATATTCAAACCGTCTCATCACATCTAGAAATGTATTATTGCCTCAGTCTAATTATCTTCCTCTAAGTTTCCCAAAGAAGCCCAATTTAGTCCCTGATTTGTTTCCTATATTGCTCTCATTGCACTTGCGCACACACACTGAGGATCATTGTCTGAAGACATGAAGAATCATAACTTCTTTTCATACCAAGAGTATAATTAACTTATTCCATAGTGTGATGTTCTTATTTGAAAACATCATCTCATTTGCTTCACCATCCTCCTTTAAGATTCCCTTAAGGGAGCACTCTCTTTTACTAGTCTTGTACCATCTGATCCCTGATTTACATGCCAATTACTGAACAAATCTGTAATGCCTGATGATTTTTTTTTTATGAGTGACACTCTCTCACCCACCCATCTGTCAGTTTCCCTGTAAAAACCCTAATTATACAGTCAAATCCTCAAAGCAGCATTTTTCGAGGAAGGTTTACTGTCCAGCATCCTCAGGGGGTTTCATCAGACAGGAAGCCTTTTGTTTCTCTGAAACTTGTCATGTCTGAATATACTGCACGCCTGCTTTGATGTGGCAACTTTATTGCAGTTTCATTGTCATCCTGCTGTAATTGGTTGACATTTTTCAAGGCTTGTTTTTATGCTTAAATCATAGTTTGCACCAAGAGGTTTGATGATGTGTTTGGCAGCATCTCTTTGGTAATGATGCACACTACATTTTGGAAATGAGAGAGTGGCCTCTTTTTGGACATTATCTCCTCTCCATCAGCTCATGATGTTTGTTTGTCGAGGCTGTGCAAGAGTCCTGGAAATAACCATTTAACTCTGTACTATAGACAAAATAGAGCAGCGGTTCCCAGTCGTCTGGCCCACATTAAATAAATAATGCCTTCTTATGCCAGGATCAGACTACATGAATTCAGGCCAATTTTCACACGATTTTGTCGTGGCCGACACATTTCCAATGTTAGCCCGGTTATGAACGTTGGGAACAACGAATGGATGTGTAGTGTTACATAACTGAAGACCATTTCGCATCTAGGACGCTCTACAATGCCCCGACGGAAGGTCTAAGCTTTTGTATTTATTATTAACATATCAAAAATAAAACAGGAACTAAACAGGTGACGTGAGACACAAACCAAGACACCAACAACTGATCAGTCCCCAAACAAAGCCAGGCATGGGGGAAGAGGTCGTATAAGAGAGTAAAACCAAAAACTATAGGATAGAGAAGAGGGAGTGGGGTGGGTGAGGCCAGGGGCAAGTGGAAGACGGGGAAGGCAAACAGGACAGGAGACGATAGTGGATTTACAATGAACCAGTGGAGAGTGGAGGGAGAGAGTCTTTAAACTGCAGGTGGTGGGAGTGGCAAGTAGCGATGATCAGCTGCAGGTGTGTCAGGACTCGGAGGAGCTGGTGGGGGATGAACAGTGAACAGCTGTACCCAGCAATACAATAAGCATAACACATTATAGAGAATTTTATAATGGCTTATAAGGTCAAGTATTATAATAGAGTTATAATGCTTTATAATGTGTTATTATGCTTATAAGCCAATTATATATACTATATTATACAATTATAACATATCATAATATCTGACCTTATAAGTCATGATAAAATGCTTTATAGTGTGTTATGATTATTGTTATTATGGCATTATGATCATTTACAGTGCTATTGTAGCAGTTGTGAAATGGTTGCTTATAGGCTGAAGGATGACAACACCATGGATCGGAGTTTGTTCATTTATTCTGCAAAGGCAGCACAGGGGCAGAGTCAGGAAACATACAGTTGCAGGTAGGAACAGTCTGCCTCCACAACAAGAGCAGCCATAGTTTTGCCAGGAGTTTGATCCGACGTCACCCACGTACCCCTTTGTGTGTTACCCCAATATCGCTCCCCCTTGCTACATAATACATAACAGGTGAACCCGGAACTTAGAAATAGAACTGATATAAAACAATGCAGGAAATTCAAACTTTTTCTTAGATAGCATTAGCATTGACCAGGTTTTGAGAATGTTCACCATAATTAATTAGGAAAATAAATAATGACAATAATGGATGATCAGATAAATAAAACAAAGTAAACATTGACCCAGCTACACTATAACTGCATTATAACTCATTATAAGTATGGTTATAATGCGTTATAGAGATAGGCGTCAAATAAAGCGTTACCTGTTATTTTAATTATTGTCTGTCTATTGCTGCTGTGATGTCATAATGTCCCCCATATATCATATGATGATAATAATAATTATTTTTTGACCCATTGTGAGCAGTGCTGTGTGTGGGCTACAGCACTGCTCACAAAGCAGCGTTTCTGTATAGCCCTCAATCAGGCTAGACAAAGAGTTAAAACAAAACAAAAGATGCAACAGTGAAGTGACTAAGTAGTTGTTTTTTATATCATAATTGCCTTTCTTCCTCTTGCAGGCTGTCAGGAGGAGAAATCCGACTACTCTGATGTTATTGTTCTGTTACTTCTCTTTTCTGTGTTGGAGTTCTTACATTACTTGAATCGTGTCTCTTTGTTATACTGTATACACACACACACACACGAAAGTAGGTATAGCTATTTTTGAATATCAGTATAGTTTTTCACATTGGATCAAATATTTGCAGTCTGAAAGGTCCAACCTGAATAAATAAAGACTGTAGTCAACAAAGCCTTTCTGCGGAATGGCCAGGCGCTACACCTTTGATTCATTCAAACACTGCCTTGTGGGCATTTTCGATTGAATGCCGATGTCTCTGCGATATATTGCCGAGCGGCCAAGCAAATGCTCTCCATGCTACATTTTGCCGATGCAACTTTATATATGGAGTAGACACAGGCGAGACGTATGTGTGCTGTCTGTAGCAAGCCGTTTGATTAATTTCATCTGTCACCAGAACAAAGACATTTAATCAGAGCACAGAGGACTGGAGGTTGGAGGATTCAGATTTCGTGCTAATGGCAGAGAAAGAGAAGGGTCCTAGAATGTGGCGCTCGTGTGGCGCTGTTCATTTATCTGGAGTGCAGCGCTATAAATCAGCTGTAATTTGCAGATTGAATTATTGCAGCTCCTACATATCACGCCGCTAAATTCTCTGATCCATTCATCCCGCACCACACCAAACACAACATTAACACGAGAGCGAACAAACAGGCGCAGTGACAGAAATGAGATTGGGGTTGTGATGTCACTTCATTTCTGCTCAGTTGATTGAGGAGAACAGAGGAATCATTGATACATATGTCATATTGGTCATAAGACTTAAGGCATGCATTTATCAATACAGACTTGTTTACAGCTACATCTGGCACTTGTTTACAGCTTCATCCGGAGGAATGGATATATGGAGGATTACAAAACTCCATCGCAATCTGCTCTTATTGATCAAATGAGATCAATAGTAAAACACCTCTCATATACTCAGTTAAACAGGGACTGTCCTGGACTTGACTGAACTGCACTTCATGCATTTACAGTTATAGACTTTACAATGAATTAAAATATTGGTGAGGATTCTAGGAAAATATACTGTATAGTGTATGTAAAACAAATGTTATCACACACACTGGCTTATAATGAGAAGCACATTTCATGAGATGAACATCATCTCTCTATACAGTATTCACCATTATGATCCACAAGTTCCAGCTTAGAGGCAAACCCTATGAGGAAATAAGAAACACCTGAAACAGCACTGTAGTGCTAAAGGAGTTCACAATGGAGTTCACAAATCACATGCACCACTTCCACAAGTCAAAAACCTCACTCCTGCAGATGAAAGGTAAAAAAAAAACAAAAAAAAAACAAGATACCTGTACTAACTAAAGTTAAAGCAGAAGTAAGTGATATATTTGTGTTAATATAAGTCTTAAATAGTTATATCTTCCGACAGCAATCACTTACATAGAGTGTTTGGTCTGAAACACGGGTCTGTCAGTCCCTCTGCTCTGCTCTGAGCCGAAGAGAAAACATTTATCGTATCCTACAGTTTTTATCCAATGAGGAGAGAGAACGGCATGAAGGGCTGTGTGTGCAGCCAAGGAACGCCGTGAATGTGGCGACGTAGGGACGAGGACTGTTATGGTGCGTTCAATGAAACTCGTATTTTTCCGACCGTGAAGTGGTACCAGTTCGATCTGGTACGAGTTCACCGGTCGGAAGTTACGAGTGGCCGTTATAGTGACTTTCACCGGTAAAACAGGTCGGAAAAACATGAGTGGGTTGCCTGAAACGCTACAAAGTCGTAAGTTGTGACTTGAAGCTGTAATTTACGATTTCAAAAGCCTGCCTGGAAGCAGCATTAGCGAAAACGACCGGACCACTTACTTCTGCTTTAAAGTTATCCCTGTACTAACGTTTCATGCACTCCCCACTAGCCTGGATGTTAACAATCCGTCAACCCCAAAATACAAAGTAAAGAAATAATTTCAGAGGAAATAGTTGGTCAGAATTCCCAGTAAACAAGCACATGTAATCACTACCGATCACTTCTCAGCACACATCAGGCCTGTTTCTTACATTCAGAGTTGCATCAGGATGATGACTCAGCAGAAGACCTTCCCAGAGGACCTTCCCTCTTGGTGAATCCAGGGCTTCTGATGCTCCAATGTCCCGAAAAGCTGCTGTTTGTGACGCAATTATTTTTTTTATCCCCAGCCTCCCTATTAGTGTTCACAAGTGGCTGTGTGTGTGGTTTTACATCCTGTGTTTCTACAGCTATCATTTGACTTAATCCTTTCACTCCATTATTTGCATCCTACACTCATGCGAAGCACTGAATGAACTCAGGAAGTGTCTCCTTGTGTTCCTGAATGGAGTGAACCACCATTAAAAAAAATCAGAAGCACCCCAGCCTGCACACTTCCAGCATAGTTCACCCACCATTATTTTTGCAGGACTTAAAGCAGAAGTAAGCAGAATGTTTGTGTTACAGTAATATAAGTCTTAAATAGTTATAGCCTATCTTCCGACAGCAATCACTTACATAGAGTGTTTGGTCCGAAACACGGGTCTGTCAGTCACTCTGCTCTGCTCTGAGCCGAGGAGAAAACTTTCCTTGTATCCTACAACCTTTATCCAATGAGGAGAGAGAACGGCATAAAGGGGCGGTCCTCTCTGTGTGAGCAGCCAAGGGATGCACGTGAATGTGGTGACGTAGGGACGAGGGCGGGGACTGCTAACTCCATCTGCTGACAGGAAGTTAGCCAAAACGACCGGATCGCTTACTTCTGCTTGAAGAATGTCTCGTCAGTGTGTAATGACATGGATGCAATACCACATCCACACCTAATAAACAAGGACTGAATGCTTCGGTGCAAGTGTGTGTGTGTATGTGTGTGTGTTCACCTTCACCATCTACTGAGATGGTCTGTCTGTGTGAGACCCCTCCCCTCTGAATCTGGTCCGTCTCGTCAGCGTCAGTCAGTCCTGTCTGCTGGTTCAGTGTCATGCTGCCTCTCTGTCATTGCTATAACTAACCCTAGTGCTATCTGCATGTTTATCTTTGGTCTTTCCCTTGTCTACTCACTCTCTGATCCTCCCACTGCTTCTCACTTGACTAATGGCTGCAGCCGCTCATAGGAAAAAATTGTCACTGGTCTATCTCACATGTTGTGGAGCTTTGTCAGTCACATTAGTAGCTTGTAATTAAAGTACAGTTTGGAACAGCCTTATTGTTCCCAAATGTACTGACATCGACATGTCAACCAGCTAACAACATTGCTTTCACAGCTCCTGTAATGTTCAAGCTCTAGTTTTCAGCTGACACACACATCCACACTTGCATGCATTCTCTCATGTATCCAAAGTCCCAAGTCACATTCCCATCACTGGGATAAACATGGCTAACATCTCTGCTTCAAGTGACCCCTCATGCGCCGCATGCCTTCATCATGCAAAAGAGAAGAAAGAGGAAACACATATTTCCATCTTCTCACTCTACCAGCCGGCACTTGTGGGGAAAATATCACTTGTGCATATGTGGCGGGTAGGACTATGTGAGAGAGGAGGGGCTGTGTGAGCATGTGTGGGTAGTTTTGACAACATGATCATAAGAGCCAGGTTGACCTTTATTTTGGTGAATACTCAATTTGATTTAAATTCCCCCTTTAATTGTCACTCTGGACGGGTTGATACCAATTAGAAAGTGAGGATGACATGCAGCGAGGGGCCACGAGTCAGACTTGGAACCGTCTGTATGGTATGTGTTTCATGGCGTGAGCCACCGGAGTGCATCAAAGTCTCCACACTTTGTTTCACATCAGTGATTGGTTTGAAGCCTGAGACTTCCAGGAGGTATTTTTACCTTGTGTCCACACTCTTTCTATCCATCGGCACCCAAGCCTCCAGGAACCAAAGATCCAACAGAGCCTTTATTGTTCCCACTGGAAACAGAGCAGGTGATCCCCTATCTTGTTTTAAATGGAGTAGGTCTGTTTACTGCTCCACTGTACTCTGGGCTTGGGGGTAATGTGCACGAGCTTGGGTAGGGTCGGGCTGGATTTTGGGGGCCTGACCTGAGCTCTGATGATCATTTTGAGTTGTAAAGTGTCACAGTTTCATCATGCTGACAATGATGGTCCATCTACCATTTTTCTACACCCTAACCCTTAATATGGTGTCTTAAGTCAAAGTTAAACAGTCAACCCTCAGAAATTCATGGTGCTTAACTGATGAAACCTGATGGGTTTACTGGCCTGTAAAAGCCATAAAATTCCTGTCAGCCTCAATCTATCTAATTAAGACACAACTGGTTCGGATGGTCTTGGTTTAGTTGAGATGTTAGTTTTACTGTCACTGTTTCACTGTTTATTGTTTCACTGTTATATCACCATTAGATTTGTGATCTGTTCTTTAAAGGTTCATTGTGTCCCTTCAAGGGAAATAGGATTTTATTTGTGAATGCGCAGGCTGGTTGTAACCTTTCTGAGTCAGAGGTTTGCTGAGCGGGAAACAGCTGAGCTCTTCCATTTTTGTGGTCACTGAGCAGGTTAATACCATATTCAGTATTATTCATTATTATTTAACAAGACTGTTTTTGTCCTGTGCATTTCATTTCCTAAACCAGCAAAGCTTTGGCCCAAATGCACATTTAATTTTCTATGTATGAAATCCTGTATATTGTAGGCCACATATTATATTTGTGTATGGGATGTCACACACACACACACACACATACTGTAAGACTGTATATTGCTGTGTTTTTTTGATTTGACAACAACTGTAATTCTTGTGAAGGAACCACCAGGACTGATGTGTCATGAATTAATCGATAGGTTAATTAGTGATTGATAGACTGACATTATGGGATGCTCTGGGAGCTCAACTCACAGCAACTTATGAAAACATATGAAAATACACAAACAGAATTCAGAAAACATCATTTTCAATTTGACAACACGTGGGTTTTGGGGGTGGGGAGTTACCTTGAAGGTATAACTGGAATGGCCTCAGTTCAAGTCCAACCCATGACCCTTTGTGTGATATCACTCCTCCTCTGTCTCTCCCTCTCTTTGTCTCCATCAGAATGAAAAATAAATAAATAACTGAAAAAGAAAAAAAGTGATGAACTGGTGAGGCACAGTTGTTATTTAATCATTTTAACTCCAGAAGTCACAATTGTGCAGTGAACTATACAACCTAACCAGCACTTTTAAATGTCCCCAAGAAACACTGCCGTTGTGTTGTGTGAAACTGTAGCATGTGATGAAAATGTTTTCTGAGTTTGCATGTTTTTTCTTAAGCTGCAGTGTGCTGAGCTCTCAGAGCCGCCATACGTATACTGTATCATAATATATGATTAGAACAATGCTATTGTGACATGAGCCTCCGTGATCTCTGGCTAATCTAGACGCATTTCTCTAACAAAAGACATCTTAAAACTTAAATGGATAGTTTAACATTTTGGCAAACTGCCCCATTGCCATAATTCCTTTTAGGAGTAGATTCATTACCTTTAATTGTCGGTGCAAGCTATTTTTAGAACGGCGGAGCAGAGCCGCGAGCTGCTCATACGCTATGGAGGCTCATGGGATTTCTTGGTTTCCCTCATCAAACTCATCAAATACACAATCCAACAACTTGTTGTTGAGTTGTTTTGGAGGTAAATTAATGCAAAACTGCTGATGCGCGCTCTCGTCGGAGTCAGTTTTTCGGCAAGCAGTCTCTGCATTTGCCTCGAAAACAACTCTGTCTCATAATGTTACGTTATTATCTCATAGTGTGGTGAATGTGCAGGTCACAACTTGTCCACAACAGCGTTTTGGAGTTGTTGGATTGTGTATTTGATAAGTTTGATGAGGGAAACCAAGCTATCCCATTAGCCTCCATAGTGTAGCTCTGAAGAGCTCGCGGCTCTGCTCCGCCGTTCTAAAAATAGCTTGCACGAACAATTAAAGGTAATGAACCTACTCCTAAAACTATAGGGATTATGGCAATGGACCAATTTGCCAAAATGTTGAACTATCCCTTTAAAAATGTGAAAAACTACAATGTCTACAAATAGTGAATAGAGGGAGTTTAAGACTAACTAACTTAGCTTGTCAAGTCAGTATTTGTTATACATGCAGTAATATGTACCTGCAGAGTCATTAAGCCAAATAAAAATAGCATAAGTCAAAACAAATACCTACTGGTAAAAAAATAAAGTCACATGAGAAGTGGTTGCTTTTGATGACAAACTGAACAACAAATTCAAAGGAACATGGTGTCGATTCAAGTGTAGTTAATATTTCAAGCCTTCACACTCGTTCGGAGGCTGAGTAGCGCTGGTACATTAATAGTGTGTTTTTTTTGTTTGATTTGTTACGGGATGTTGGGCTCTGTCAGGCGGCTGCGTGCGTGTGTCTCTAAGCTGACTGGACTCCTGACAGGTGGTGTCACTCCTACGCGCTGCAAGTCGCTCAACCAAGTGGTGCAGATGGTTCACTGTGAGCCGCGTGTGCCAACACACCATACATAGACACCCCCATTCCCCCCCATTCTCTCTTCACTTGTGGTATTTCACTTGATCTACTTTCTCCTTCAGGAAAGAATGGAAATGATCACAAGCTGTGACATTGTGTTTTATATTCACAACACAAATAGGAAATGATAATGTTGTGTAAAGACTAACAAAACAAAACAGCAAGGCCGGAAATCACTGAGCAAAAACATTGTTGACAACAAAGCCATGTAATTAATGTGAGCTGAAAGAAAAAGTGCAGTTACAGTATGTACATCAGATTTCAGGAAGGTTCAAGAACGAGAAAAAACTGACATGAGATTTGCAACAGTGTTTCTGCGCTCATTCCCAAATACAACATGCAGTCCGGACGCAAAAAACAAGTCGCCATGTGAATTATGCTGTATCGAATAAATCCATAAAATATCATTACAGCAGTCTTGAAAAAATAATGACCAAAATAAACAAATAAATAAATGTTTACTACAAAACCCTGGGAAGCTTTTTTTCCCTACTGTCATGTGATATAATGTCTAGTTGTTTCTTATTGAATACTGAAAAACAATAGCAAACTGATAAATGTTGAAGAAGTGGTTTGATATGGAAAAACTCAGTCACGCTGTTACTGAGATAAGATGAGAAGATTGACACCATACACATTATTGTACATTAAATATGAAGTCATAGTCAGCAGCCGGGTTAGCCTAGCTTAGCATTGTCGGCTAGCCTGTCCAAGAGTAACAAAATCCAGCAACAAGATCACCCTAAAGTTCAATAATTAACACATACAATCAAATAGGTTTAATCCACACATATTGAAAACTGCAAAGATGACCAGTTAGTCCCACTGCCAACTGTAAAAACAAAGCAAACTTCTGTTTCTCACATCTGTTTGTCTACTAAATAAATAAATGTAAAACTAGGCACCTTTTGCAATGGATTTATACCAGCTGCAGTGTGTTTCAACATACTGACATTCATGGGTACTCTGGCCTTTATTTTGATGTAAACTGTAAAACAACTATAAAAAGTATTGTGAATGTATCGTCCACAGCTGTGCTGCTAGTGAACAGACAGACAGACATGTAAACACCTGCCAATGTCCTCCAAAACACCTACAGAAGTTCTTGCCACACACGCACACACACCCATACACACACACACGCACACACACACACACAGCCCTGCCGTTGTCTCCTGCCTTTAGCTTCATATTGAGCAGACAGATGTGTGATTGGTGTCAGTTTTCTCTCAGCGCTCAACATCAAAATGAATGTTTCCCAAAGTGTTCAAATACTCCTTGACGAGAGGCAGTGAATGGCAGAATAATGGTTTTTACAAAATGCTGGTACTGTATGGATCCATCAGCCTGTCTTTTGTTAATCAAAACTGGGCTCTGAAACCAGTGACTTTTGACATCCTGACACAGTGTTTTAGACGATGTTAATCACAGGGCAAAGGTCACAGCAGCCCCACAGCAGGATCAACTCCAAGGCAAATTAAAAACATTTTTGGAAATATTCTTGGCTGTTTCCGTCTGCTTCCTATTCCTGCCTGCTTGTATCTGCTGTACAGACATGAGTGTGGTGTCTATCATCTCATCTCACTTCTGGCAAAAAAATAAAAAATCATTTAACAAAATGTTGAACTACTCCTTCATCTTTCTTCATCTAGTGCCAGTACAAATTGTTTCCAGATCAAAAACTGAGTTTCCTGTGTCATATCTGTCCACAGTAACTTGGGAATAATGGAATGTAATAATACTGGTAACATCTGTCAGTCGTCAAATGTAATACATTATAACAACCACATTTTATATTCAAATCATGGGTACAGTTGTAATAACTGACCTACAGCAGTGTAAATAATCGTTCAGTCTGCGCTTCAACCCATGAGGTTCTGTCCAGGGCCCCAGGTCTCCACATGAGTCAGCACCGAGTCATCAAAGTCTCTGTAAAACATGTGTTCTGTAGATAAACCCTTGTGAGTGTGCACGTACGGACGCACGCTGTCTGAGAGACAGGTCTCTCATCAGTCTGCATCTGCTACAATAAAAAAAAAGTTTATTATGGTTGTGCCATCTTGTCTCCTCTCACTCAAAAACAAGAATGAGACAGACACAGGTTTAAAAAAAACATCAGTGCATCAGTTGACATAATAAAGCCAGTAGACGAGGTTGAAGAAGGAGAAGGTGCAGGGGAATATTATCCGTGACCATCTGTCGATGGCGTTCACATCGGTGAGGTCCGGGATTTTTATTTTGAGCTGCGAGGACCGTCTCCTCAGACGTGTCTTCTTTGGATGTGCGTTCCTGTCCAGGCTGAGGCGGCCCGGCTCCTGCGGTACGCTCGGCTTCCTGTACTGGATGCCCGAGTTGTCGAACACCATGGAGGAAGAGTTGTGGCTCTCGCTCACGGTGGTTGTGATCTCGTTCCCTCCCACTTCGTTGTGGATCTCCAAGGTTGTCAGCAAAATGTTCCCCTGGGAGTCGACCTAGGCACAACAGACAGGGGTGGTGTTAAAAATGGGGCTGTGAGCTGAGGCTTCGGTGACTGATGACACATGTGCGGCACGCGTCAGGCCCCGGGGCCGACATCGTCTTGCAGGCTGACGGATTACAGCCCGGGAAATGGAGAGCGGCCTTCAAAAGCAGGTTTCCTGTCCCAAAGTTAAATCACTTCTCACAAATCAGCTCAAGGTTGAACTGGATGGCTCTAATACTAATGTCATGACAGCTGTTTCTTCCCACACAAAAACAAATAAATCATTCAGGCCCGTGTGGCAAAAACCAGAGGTACAGGATGTACACAGTAATATAACAACGAGGAACTGACAAGGTGAATATTTGTTTTCCTGCTCTATCGACTTTGCTGCATTTTGCCGTAAACTATCTCTCATGTAAACATGTGACCTTTTATCATCGAGACAACTGACCTTCCCTGTTCTCAATTATTTAGGTATTTTCCAAATAAGACACCTGATTCACTTCAATTTATGTCTTGGTCTAATTGTTGCCTGAAACAAGGTGGAACATAAAAGGAATAATTTGATGGACACTGCAGGGTTGTAACAAGCCACAAATTGGACATACCTCTGTCTGTTACCCTGCACTCAGCTTATAAACTCCTAATGGAGAAGTCTGTGTCACTCCAGCAAATTTTGTATTGATCTTAATGCTTGACAAGACTTATTATCACATGATATGACATACAAATGGCGTTTCTTTTAATGAAATTTACCTGTGACTTTTTAATTTTTAGTGAATGAATGACGTTAAATCTTGACATTTTTTTGCTCAATGTCATTGTCATTGTCATTATATGTTTATGTGTGTGTGTGAATAAGTTTGAATTCAGTGGAGATGTTATTACTAGGGCCGGGACTCGATTAAAAAAATTAATCGAATTAATTAGAGGCTTTGTAATTAATTAATCGCAATTAATCGCATTTTAATCGCATATAAATATTTGACCTGAGAACAGTGAGAAGCATTTTTTTTTCACATGGATTTTAGTATAGTTGAATGACTGAATACATAACCTTAAGCATTCAAGGTACTTAACCAAGACCAAAAGACTAGGGATGCAAATTATCGATTAATTCATTAATGGATATTTGATACATACAGATTAAATGGTCTTTCCTTCCAATACACTATGATGATTACTGTAGTATTTAACTAGGCTACTTAAATCACAGTAGCATAAACTGATTTGTTGAACTCAGCCTGATGTAAACATTAATAAAACTCAGTAACCAATCACACAGGCAGCTCCATGTTGTCCCTGTGTGATGTTCAGGGACAGGTCAGGACAGTCTGAAGACAGAGCTCTGAGGGTGAAGTCCTATCATAATGAGATGAGATGCACCTGTGACAGTGACAGGTCATAGATATAGCGCTGCAGCTGAGCAGTTAGCGCTATATAGCGCATTTAGCGTGCGCCCGTGTCTGTGTATCTATGTGCAGGCAGAGATCAGAGATGGTGTTTTAAATAACCATACTAGCGTTTCACCAGCTCTCATCTCTGCCAGTCAGCCTCTCAAACTGCCGCCTCTCTCGCGTGCAGGCGCACCGCACGTAGACACACGTGAGAAAAAAATTGAAAAAAAAAAAAAAAAAATTGAATTTTTTTTTTTAAATACGTGCGATTAAAATGCGTTAATTTTTTTTAACGCGTTAATTTTTGTGTAATTAATTAATCGTAATTAATGCGTTAAAGTCCCGGCCCTAGTTATTACCTAATATGCTACACTAGGATAAAAAAAAAAAATTAAAAAATCAAATCCCTCAGTGTTTTTTTTTTCACTGGTATAAATTGGATTGTGTAGATTAGTTATATGGGGTGTGAAATACTACACATTCTTCACAACTTCACATTTCAGAGAAAATGGTTAGTAAGTCAGCAAGTAGATGCATTGATCCAACAGGCATGTTGGTCTGAGTGATTAAAACCCACAAACATATACTTTACAGTAGAGACAGTAAAACACCACAGAGGGAAAGGTGATGTCAAGAGGAAAATGCTGCTAGTGCATGTGATGGTGATGCTGGTAGAAATGGGATAGAGATGCTGCGATGAAGCATGTTTCTTTGTTAAATGAGGAAGTCAAACTTTGCCCTGCAGCAGCAAAGTTTCAGTCAAGGTTTCACAGATGTGACACAACAGGTAGTGACAGACACTCACCCGTCGTGAGTGACGACGCCCGTGTACCTGATTGGACTGTTTAAGAGACGAAGACTTGCAATTGCCTCCTTCCAGAATGGACTAGCCAGGAGAGACACACAAACACAAACCCCTTTGTCTGAGCTTCATTCAGGAGTTAGACACGTTCAGGAGGAGGAGGAGGAGGAGGAGGAGAAACAGTGGCAGGTGTGTCTCAGGAAGGAAGCACCAAGGACAATCACTTTGAAATTACCTCATCAAATTTACATTCCTTTATGCCCGAGCTGTGCATGAAAAAGCTAAAATATCTTCATTTTCATTTCCATGTTCAACCATCATTCATTTTTGTTGACATCATCATCAAAACTTACTGCACTGGTTGACAGTATAAGTTTCAATATATTACGTATAATCCTGCCATCTTCAAAAATAAAAATACATGTGTATTAGCTTTTTGAAAGGTAAAACGTGGCTTTGTTTAAATAGGAATGGCAATTGTCATTGCAACATTATTGATCGATGTGCACATTTGTATTGTATTATATTTACTGTAGGCTATATTTTCCATTATTGTGTTTAGTTTTCACTAAAATCACAATATGTCAAAATCACAACAAATATATCCTATTTTTAGGAGCTCTAGTCTGGCTGTTTCATGACGGAGCACATTGCAAATGTACCACTAGAGCCTTAACAACATCATGCACATCACACAAATGAGAAACATCAGTCTAATTCATGTTTGCAGCTGCGAAAAATACTCATCAATTAGTATTTAATAGAGTTGATAAAAGAAGTGCCAACACATTTCAAATTAAAAGGAGGATTGAGCCAAAACATTAATGACCAAGACTCGCCTGCTGTTTATATGTATTTGTTGTTTGTTAAGCTGCTGTGTTACAGTAGAAAACAGTTTCTTAAAATATTAAGAAGCTGAAAAAAAGCTTAAATTCATCTAACACTGTTGTCATCATCATCATCATCATCATCACCATCATCATCATCATCATCATCATCATCATCATCATCATCATCATCATCATCATCATCATCATCATCATCATCATCATCATCATCTTATGAATTTCAGCCTTGAAATCCGGCCCTGTGAGTATTAATTACATTTTCCTGACGTTGCCCATAGACCTTAACAAGACCTCTGTTCCTCCCTGCTGACCTGTGTGAATTGATGAGTGTAACTGGATTCACATGTCGGTGGTGGGTGGCAGTAATTCTCACCTTGGGCCTGTCAAATTTCTCCCGCTCATTATTTGCCTTCAGTGCCTTCTCAGCCAGCTTCTTCTGCATCTGAGGACCTCTTCCAAAGAAGATGTAGTTGACGAAGGCATATTCCAGCAGAGCCAGGAAGACAAACACGAAGCATCCCATCAGGTACATGTCAATAGCTTTGACATAGGGGATTTTAGGCAGAGTCTCTCTCAAATGGGTATTAATGGTTGTCATGGTCAGGACAGTGGTGATCCCTGAAAGCAGAAAATGCATTAGAGTCATCATGTTGAACATTATGAAAGCACAAGTAACCTGAATATGAACTACAGAGTCATGAGGCACAGATAATGTCTTCCAGTTTGACCTTAGAGCGGTTAATGGCATTACATTTTGCTCGAGGTTTTTTCTTCTGTTTTAGGCATAAATCACGAACATGAATCAGTTTTTTCAACATGTAATGTCAAACTATTATTTCTGCTAGAGTTTGTAACATGAAGTTCTCTGGAACCTGTGCTTCATCAGTCCACTGACCTTTTCTGTATCAGCCACCTTTACATGCAAAAAGGATTTTGCCCTTAGCTGACGTTGCTGACGTAACACTCTGTGGGTAAATTTATGTAAATGTCATAACATAAATTTAAAAAAAGAATGACCTGGTTAAACTTTGTTACCACCATTTTCAAAAGTTGTTCTCCCATGTTTAGTTTTAGCTTTTTGCTGAGTATTGTCCTGCAGTTCAAGCTAAGCTTAAAGGACAAACTGTAAAAAAAAAAAAAAAAAAATTATAATAATAATAATAATGAAAGGTTATAACAGGGTCAATTTTCCTCCCAGAATCTCTAGAGCCAGTAGATGACATAAGCAACTGATAAATATAATATAAATGACATATATACATCTGATCTCCACTGTATGCCCCTTTAGTACTGGAATCACGATCATATGTGAAAGACAAACTAGCATCAATAAAGTAGACTTGTAGTATTATTCCAGTTGTATGACAAATTTGAATCAGTTTTATATCAATACCATGTCAGTCAGAGTGAAGTGGACTCCATTCACCCCAGCAGCTATGGTGTGAATTCTAATTATTTGCTGAAACCAGTCAGTAATACCACTGACTCAAGGTCTGCAATGAGTGGATGTGGATGAATAAAAAGGTCACATAACAAGTTCTGGTTGCTAGACTAACAAAACAAGCTCTTTTCAGTTTCTGTAATTGCATCTTTAAATAAAATTTATTTGCAAAACAATCTAAATTATAGGGGTAGAATAGTTCATCATGACCCAAAATGTGATCTCCAAAATGAAGGTATACACTTAATAAGAATGGTATTAGCTCATGAAGAGAAAACACTGCATCTTTCTGTCAAGGTCTAAACATGAGTCATCTTCATCAGCTGCAGATCCATTTCCCCCCAAATCTGATTATAATATTATAATAAATTATGTGATACAGCTCACGAAGCAAACAAAGCAAATGCAGCAGTTAAATAAACTACAGTGCCTTAATCCTCTTGATAATAGATCATCAACAATATATGTGTCTGTGTTGTTTTTGTGTCTCCTGCATGGCTCACCAGCCTGGACAGTGTGTCTATTTCTGTCCATTCAGCCTTACATAATTAAAGCAAAAATGTTCCACTGTACAGTACGTGTGAGGGTGTCAAGAGCGCTGTGGGTACATGGCATTGATTTCTGCATAACAAAGGGAGGAACAAGAATCTAAACTCTCTCCGAGCCCAGAAGAGAGGGTTATTCAACAAACCGCAGAAATATTTTCGCTGCAGTGCTGCGGGCTCAAAGTTGTCTCTGACATCAGTAAAACATATTGACAGACAGATTAAGAAGTGATTACGATGGCCTTTTAGCAGTTGAGCTAAAATGTCAAAGTGCTGCAAGAGGGTGCTGTGCATTTACTGTTGTAAGAGTGTTGTGTTAGCCTTCCCACGCCAAAAAACATTAGGCCAAAAGAGGAACGTATACTTCAAAATGGCCACTTGAAAAGCAAACCTCATTCATTGGAGGTGTTCGAGCGAGGTTATATTTAAAAAAAAAAGGGCACTTTCACAGCTAGCATCTAGGCTTCAGTAATTCCACCGAGCTGGCTGCGATGCTAGTGCCCGTCCAGCTTTTATTGTGAAATAGTTTCACAATAAAAGCAGGACGAGCTATGAAAATAAATGAAATACCAACAAGAATTTAACATGAAGAGCCACAACAGGGCTGCGTTGGAGCACAATAACTGACTGTTTTATCAGATAAGTGAACAGATCATCATGAGCTCATGAGGGTGCTAACTTTTTAGCCTGGATGCAGCTTCAGTGTTTTATCATCATGTGCATACTTAAGTATATTTACAGGTTCTTAATTTAAAATAAAGGAGACTGAAACATTATACAATGCTTCTTTCAGAAAGTGTTTTCAACAAGCTGATGTTAGCTGATGTTAATTAGCTAGCTGCAATAAATCTGCCAGTGGTTGTTCTAGTCAGCAACATAAATATTTAATGAGAGGGTGTTTACCAAATAGTCAATTACTTGATATAAAACTGTGCAATAGCGAGATTTATTTTGGGGCATTTTGCTTTCGTTCACTTGGACAGTGGAGATAGACAGGGGGAGAGTGGGTGAGGGTGTTCCCAGCCAGGCCACTGCAGCGAGGAAACACTTAACCCTTATGTGGTGTTCGGGTCAAATTGACCCGTTTCAAATTTTTACTGAAAGAAAAAATATACAAGGATACGACTTTTCGACCTGAAAATCCATGGCCTTGGCTTATTTTATGTGAAGAACGTGTGAAAGAAAAAAAAAATATTGACATGATATGCTACAATACCCCTACGCATTTATGTCCTTCATAGGATGTTCGGGTCAATTTGACCCGGATGAAATACATTGACTGACAGACAGGCAGATACACACACACACACACACTTACATGGACGCAGACACACACAAACACACACACATATACAAACACACACACGCACACACAAACACACAGAGACACACACACACTTACATGGACGCAGACACACACAAACACACACACATATACAAACACACACACGCACACACAAACACACAGAGACACACACACACTTACATGGACACAGACACACAAACACATGCAAGCACACACAGAGACACACACACACTTACATGGACACAGACACACACAAACACATGGACACACACGCACAGACACACAGAGACACACACACACTTACATGGACACAGACACACAAACACACACAGAGACACACACACACACACACACACACATGGACACACACACATGCACAGAGACACACACACACTTACATGGACACAGACACACACGCACGCACACACAAACGCACGCACACACACTTACATGGACACAGACACACACAAACACGCACACACAAACACACAGAGACACACACACACGCACACACAGAGACATGGACACAGACACACAAACACGCACACACAGAGACACACACATGGACACAGACACACACACACTTATATGGACACAGACACACACACAGACACACAAACACACACACACAGAGACACACACATGGACAGTGGACACAGACACACACACGCACAGACACATTATTTTTCATAGATAAACATGATTTATGCTATCCAAGGCTTTACTATAGTGGATTTTTTACATACATTATAACTTTATCACAAAAAACGAATGACACTTCCATTGTTAAATGTGATCTAGCAGAGATTAATTGCAAACATGATTCATGTATGTTATCTATATTGTTTGGAACTGAGATAAAGAAAATATATGTTGGAGTTTTTTTATGTAAATATTTAGTTCTATATTTATTTTAAAACCAACAATAATGTTCCGGGTCAATTTGACCCGAACAGTTCCAAAGGGTCCAAAATGTGAACATAACACAAGGGTTAACCAGGTGAGATACAGTACCACTGCACCTTAGTGATATTTTAAGTAAACACACAGAATGATCTCATGATGTCCCCCTTCAAACGTAATTTTTCCACTGCTTATATAAGAGGCTTGGCAGATAAGCTATCCCTTCAAATTTAGTTTTGCTCAGGATATTCACCATAATGGCAGACCGAATGGAAACCTAGAGTGAATCATCACGTAACTGAATTTGAATAAGTGTAAATGGTTCCTAAATTGCATCGATCCTCTCGTGTCTCAGACAGTGGTCTTCTGAGGATAGTGTTCCCTGAACAGGTCTGAACCCGGGGAGATGCCTCCAGATCCAGCTGATGACCCAGGCCCAGCTGAGATGCACCACATCCATCTCATCACTGTCCATTCACTACTGGTGTCTAATGAATGCTGCAGGACGGCACGCCTTCTTACACAATGCTTGAGTGCACTGATGCTGAATGAGGATTTCCATTAAGGCAAATATTCTAGCAGAGATCAATGCAATTAGGGGAGGTGGGGTGTTTTTCAGTGATGAACTGAAGCTGGTGTTTGTTTCAGTCCCAGAGGCCGGTGGAAAGTGTGAGTCGCAGATCTAATTCAGTCTCCTATTGCAGCACAGAGCAGCTGCCTCAACAGACTTAACGGGACACACAGATGTGATAATACGTTTCTGCCATGTCCACAAACCTAAAGCTGAAACACAACCTTGGCTTTAGCAACAATAGGTGACACTTTTTGGTTTTTTTTTTTTCTACCTTTAAACAGACAGGTGCAGTGAGCCACCAGGGTGCAAACTACTTACATTAACAACTTTCTACGTTCCCCCCTCAATGAAATAAACCAAACTTTTAATATCTCGAGCTGTAGGAATGAACCAGAGCAAAAACAGCTACTATAGATCCTGTGACACCAAAACAAAGAGCTGAAGGAGGCTAAAAATCACCACACAGGAGACCGCAAACTCAGCTGATGATTCCCTGTGGATTTCACTTCTGCTGCACCTACTTTCACATTATGCATAATCATGATATACCCTGTTTCACCTCCCTCTTTCTAAATGTTTTAACAACCGAGGAACATATTGGAGAGATTACAGCCTGTTTATGTCCTGTGCTGGCCAACAGTACCCAACCTTCTCATCTTCTCAGGTCACAGTGTGGTAAATTTCATGATCTTGACATAATCTCACAGCGAACACTTTCTCTACAGTATAACGACTCTGTGTGGGAAGAGTGGCCATCAATCATAAACATATCCTGTATAACAACACACTCACATTTTCTACTGCGAAGCCATCAATTCAGAACATCCTCATTACCTCCCTCTTCAGTGCCATTTCTTGCTTTTCTTTCCTGTTTTTTATACTACCTGAGTGAGTAAGAGAGTTTACAACTGCAGCAAAGCACCATCATACTGGTGCTTAGCAAATGACCGAGAGGAAAGTGAAAGGAGAGATTTGCAAATCGCATTCTGAGGAGAAATGTGGAGTTGGAGCAGTGAAAATGAGCCTCCTTTGGGGGGAAAGAGTTATTTTTCATCTACATAACACAAAAGTTGCGAAGTGTTGTTGTCAATGTTTATATCAAAGCAATCTTTCACTGTTGTCTCTGTTTGGTGTAATGGTTCTTCGTTTGACACTTGATGGTAAGTATTCACCTTTTCCCTGCTCCATGTGCCTTATTTCTATCACAGCATTAGATTTGATTTACTTCTAACTTGATTCTACCCATTAGTTGGAAACAGACAGGACAGAGGCAATCAGTGAAGCTGCACACAGGGGAAGGTGTTCACTGAAACCTTTGTGGACAGAGCACATACCCTGGTATGTCATGGAAAAAGGGCAAGTAGTATAAGACCCCAGGAAGTGACAACTGCCATTTTAGCAATAGTTCTATCTCACCTTGTGCATGTCCACAGTGTTTCATATTTAATGCTACATGACTGTGGTGTGCAATTTGCTTTTTACACTATGTTTGCACCATACATTTAACTTGACATAATGTTGAACTGCCTGAAGGAAGTTATTTAACATACAAACATAACAACTTAAATAAAGCTACAATAATATGGAACTAGTTCATGCTGAGTCATACTGGATAGTCTGTGTTTATACTGATATAAACTGCTGCTTTTCTGGGTTTGTGGTTGGAGAATATGTAGGAAGCCAAATATGTGTGCAGTCGCAGGATGTGCACACTCAGGTATATCCACATGCACATGTCAGACATGTAATCTACAGGTACTTGAATTGAAGTTATAAATACTAGTGAGATGTCATCTAACAATGTATTTTCGACTAATAAATATGTCTGATGGAGTCATTTGCTTAAAGAAGATCATTTTGTGTGTGGCGATATCCTGGTTCCTGTCAGGATCGTGGCTTTGGGATGGAAGTTGTTCACAACCTTACAGGCTCAACCCATAAAACACAAAAGACATCTATCTGAAGGTGAAACTACAGACCTGAGGTCAATCTATTGCATGGGACACATCATACCTAATGCAACTCTGGCAGCTGAGGCATCATAATTTATCCAGAATGACACCCAAGATAGGATGGTGATGAGGATGGAGGGCATGTATGTCTGCAGGATGAAGTATCCGATGTTTCTCTTCAGCTTGAAGCTCAGAGACAGTCGAGGATAGGCACCTGCAGCAACAAGAAGAAGGAAAAAAGAAAGAGAAAGGGAAATAGTCCTCTTTAATTCAAGAGGAACACTGGGATGTCTTGCATTTTGTTTTGGTTCCTATGGCAATGGGCTCATGAACTGGTTTCATCACCATGGAAACAGGCAAGTGTGGTTTAAATTGCAAATCATCTGATAAAATTTAGCCTTGAGATTATCTGTGAGCAAGCAACCGCGATGCAGAGCAAATAGAAAACATAATGAAATAGACACACACACACACACACAGACACACACACACAATGATAATAATAAATGGACAGTTTGATATTTTGGGAAATTATTTTCTTACCAGACTGAGGTTCACTCTTTGCCCCTGTGCCAAGTCTAAGCTAAACCGCTAAGTATATAGCTGTAAAATAATTAGAGTATTTCTAAAACAACTCAGACTATTTCTTTAACAATTTCTTTAGATAAATATTAACAGTTTGACAGCTCTAACTGGGGCTGCTCTGAGTGCTATGTGAGTTTTATGTGGGTAATATCATATTGCAAGGGTCTTCAACATTTTTCAGGCCAAGGACCCCAAACTGATGGAGAAATGGAGCAGGGACCCCTACTATATTGAAAAAAATGTTTATTACATTAAACTGGGCCCAGTGCCATGTATAAACATAACTTGTTATTGTGCATTCAATACTAAGCTATTCAAATAATATCCAGGTTCATATATTCATGTTTTTTTTATTTTAAACGTGCAAGGTACAGTGAGTAGTGGGTGACCATGACTCTGCCATTTATAAACACACCTTGTTAACTGATACCAATGCTGATCAACTATGCTTGTCAATTGCATGATAATCATGCAGAGGAGCTTCAAAGTAACCTTTTTGAAACTAAAAGATATAAAACATTGTCTACTCAACCAAAAAATCCACGACCCCCCCTGCAGACCCCCTGTTGAAGACCTCTGTCATATTGTGTTATATTATCTAAAATTTGTGTTGAGAGTTCTTAAACTGTCAGACTGTCTATGTGTGTTTTCTATATGTGCACACAAATAAGTGCAATTTAAAAAATATATATATATACTGTATGACATTAGCTAACAAATTTAGGTTTATGTGTCTGTGCTGAAATGAACAAAAGTCACATCTAAAACTTTTAACAAACAGTGGTCTGTGATCTGGTTTGTGTCAGTCCTGGGGTTCTTAATGTGAAAACATTTTAGTACCACTGGTCTAGCCAGAAAACCAACACAGCTTATTGACTGTTAATTATTGCAGCCTTGTTGGACTGATAAAGTTTTATTTTCTTGCTTTACACCTGAACAGGGACGAGACCGAGAGTGTTGAGAGTCTCTGGTGACATCAAGTCTATGCAAACACTAAATGGCCTTGTTGCCCTATAATGGCTATTTCTGCCATCTGAATGAGTGACTATATACACCTTGTGTATGCCAGACATTACTGTATGTGAGACATAAACAGTAGCTGCAGATGCACCTGGGAGCCTATTTGTATCAAGATTTGAACCTGACTGTAATTAGCTCTAATACCCCTCACGGTATTATCTCTCAGAGATGTTCGGACAGTCTCCATCCTACTTGACACTGATTCAGCAGTGGAAATAATCATTTTGGTGCCTCTGAGGTTTTGTATCATAAGAGAATAATTCATGCTCTTGGCGCTCTGCCTCATGAATACATTATTGTGCTGTAAGCACAGGCATCATTCTTTTATCAAGAGCTTGAAGAAATGAAGGGATAATTGTCTTTCTATTATTATTCCTGGTTCTGGTGTTCTGCTGAGAGAGGTCATGGTTATTGTAAGTAATTGTAATTAAGAGTCTTATGTGAACCATTTAAGGCCCTAAAACTGATCTTTTCAATCAGCTCTTTATGATGAGTGATGGCAATATTAAAAAGAAAACAGTAGTTTCTGTCCACATTGGAACTGTTTTTATTTATTTTGCCTCTGTGCCAGCGACAGCCAGGGCTGGAGGCCTTGTGTTTAAGATTTTGTGAACCTTTAATCTCACTGATTAGACTTCAGTGCTCAAAGGTCAAAGGTCATGGTCATGTTACTACACATAACACTTTTAAGCCATGGCTAAAATTACTTACACAGTATAATTACTTTGCACAGCAATTATAACAAAAATCTGACAGGAATGTAACCTGAAACTAGTAATCAAGGTAGTAATTCTAGTTTCACATGGAAAATAAATGAATAAATAAAAATAGAAAATAAAAACTTCTTTGCACCAATCAGGATTAAAGCAGAAGTAAGTGATATATTTGTGTTAATATAAGTCTTAAATAGTTATATCTTCCGACAGCAATCACTTACATAGAGTGTTTGGTCTGAAACACGGGTCTGTCAGTCCCTCTGCTCTGCTCTGAGCCGAGGAGAAAACATTTATCGTATCCTACAGTTTTTATCCAATGAGGAGAGAGAACGGCATGCAGGGCTGTGTGTGCAGCCAAGGGACGCCGTGAATGTGGTGACGTAGGGACGAGGACTGTTATGGTGCGTTCAAGGCAGCTCGTAACTCGTGTTTTTCCGACCTGTGAAGTCATACCGGTTCGATCTGGTACGAGTTCACGGGTCGGAAGTTACGAGTGGCCGTTATAGTGACTTTCACAGGTAAAACAGGTCGGAAAAACACGAGTGGGTTGCCTGGAACGCCCCAAAGTCGTAAGTTGTGACTTGAAGCTGTAATTTACGGTTTCAAAAGCCTGCCTGGAACGCAGCATTAGCCAAAACGACCGGATCGCTTACTTCTGCTTTAAGTAAGTTTCCGTTCCAATTCTGGGTGGTTTGATCACTGTCAATCAAATCTGATAAACCTGATTTCAGTCAGTCAGTTTTGGAGTGTTAAACTCTGATAAATAATACCTTTTATGTGTAATGAGGTGGTTAAAGGACTCTTTGGGAGGTTATTTAAGTGGATCCAATAAGAAATCTAAGTACTTATGAATTGCTTGAACAGCATTACTGTGACTGCCACTCACCTGTGGAAAAGACCACGTTCCTGGAGACCAGTTTGTAGTCGACTATGGAGAACTGAGGGAGCTCGATGCGTGTCACCCCTGTCACTGCAGTGTCTCCTCCTTTCCAGTAGAACTCTATATCATCTGTTGTGTAACCATCTGCGAAAGGAGACGTAGAAAAGAAGGAAAGGTGTGATTTCTTATGAGTGGAACTGCACCGAAAATGCAGTCGTCTCATTTTGTTGCAGGGCCAAACTCAATCATGCCTTTTTATTTGTTTCACAAGTGAAATCTGTGTGTCTAAAAGCCACAGTTGATTTACAGTAAATGCTATGAATCACATAGACTCGTCTGGCTGCAAGGTGCTGATTGCGTGAGATGTAAATCTTCACAGGGATGTGTGTCACTGCAGGCGCACACACACTTACACCACACGCATGGGCTCCATGACTGTCAGTATTTTACGGCAGCACAGATAGCCAAATACATCATCAAGATGTATGACTCTGAACTAATTATCACCATGCTCTACCGTGGAAATCACTGCCTGCTTAAAACCTTTCTGCACCGGTGAAGTAGGTCTAACTGGAGAAGTTGAAGCAAGCAATCCCGTTGAGATACGACAGCGTCATAAATCGAAAGAGATTCAGCAGTCAGTGCAGTTTCTGTCTTCATGAGATGAGGGGTGTGAGAACTTTTTTTATGAGAATTACAGTGCTGTTCATAAAAGTGACGAGAAAGTAGAGCTGTCCACTGTATTTCTTTCCTCCAGGACGTAAAGCTTAAACTTACAACTCTCAATTTCCAGAGTGCAGTTCTGCTCGTCCAGGGGGTATCTCCTCAGATCCATCATACAGGCTGCTGTTGTTGTGATTCTGAGTTAAAACAAAAACAAGAGAGAAATGTACATCACTTAGGGGGGCCTTGCTTTCAATGGTGTGGTTCATTTGTAAAGACGCATTATCGAAACACAGTAGTAGAAGATGCAGTTGCAAATGCATGGAGATGTGCTTGCTTTCTAGAAACAAGATACAACTACTTTCAAATTGCACAAATGATTAGTGAGACACACACATCCTGGTAATGCAATGACGTTCATTATTATTTGGTTGGGAGTAAAATGTGCTGCTAATGGCACTTCCAGGCTTTTGAGGTGCAGTTCAAATAAACATGAGCTGAGTCACAAGATATGAGTTGATATTAAGACCTGCTGTGCAACCATTTCGTTGGAATTGCAGTTTAAATGGCTGCAAGAAAACAAATAAAACATTTAGCAACTCCAAGCGCCTTGTGTAGATTAAATAGATATGTGATAGTGTATGAGCCAAGATTAAATATGACCAATGAGCATTAGAGATGCAATGCTAGCTAATCACTGAAACCATCTTGAGAGGTGGTGTGGAGTGCTAAAATGTATAAATACATTGGTTTCTCTAAGATGCATACTTAATCTTTATTGCTGCCAATGCTTTCTGACGTGAGTGTGTCAAGCCAGAGGAAAGCTGTTATCTGGCTAATGGAGATGCATGTACACAATCTGTAAGTGTTAATAAAAGCTGATCATGTGCGGATATCCTAATGAAATCCAGATTTTTGTGGATGTGCCTTTAATCAGTGCTTAAACAATGTGTGTTCAAATGGTTTCTCAGTGGTTTCTGCCCAGTAGAAATGGGTATCAATTGTAAATTCTCAAGTTAGTTAAAGGTCCCATGTGTTATAAACGGAGTCTTCAATTTCTTCTCTGTTTATAGATCAGGTCTAGGTTCTATATTACAGTTTTTCTACAAAATTGTTACACTTCTCTTTGACCACAGAAACATGGAAGTGTCTCTTTTGATTGGCTGACTGTTTTCACTGACGTTATAGAGCTCCAGAGAAGAAGCTCCAGAGAGATGTAAAACTACACTGAGATGGATTTTGGTTCTTAAAACTACAAATATGTCTACTTATGGACCAACGCTTCAAATAAGAGATGGGAAAAGTGTAAAATATGGGACCTGTAAAGTATTCAGACAATTACAGTAATGGCACCCAACTGGAAAATTAGCAGCAGCAGCCATTTATCAACTTCACATGTTGGTAGGGGGACCGGGTTATACTTTGCCTGACATGTGGATGGAAACCTACTCTCGCTATTGTTGTTTCCTCTCTGTTTCCTCTTTGTCATACTTCTCGATGTGAAGCTGCTGTCAACAAAACTCAACATTTCCTGACATTATTTTTCAAACTAAAAGCCTAGATATAAAAGAACGGAGGGAAAACTCATGTTAAAATCTACGGAGGATTACAGAGGCAAGGAAGCTTTTCATCACAGTAAACAGGAAACAGGGGGCCTGTCTCAGATAAAGGCCACGATCTGTTTGCTACTGGGGTTACAGTAAAACAATACGAAAAGAAACAGCCAATATTTGAGAATTTATTTTAACAATGTGGCTTACCTGAGGCCATAAAGGACAGTGCCGTCTGGGTGGAGTCGAATCATACGGTTCTTGACGGTGACACCGTGCACAAAGGACTTCTTGTCATTGAGGAAATAGGTGTCAGGGACCCAGAGCTGGTCTGCTACTCTGTTGTCCAGTGTCAGGTTGAGAGGGATTCCTGCATAGGCCAGCCTCTTATCTCTCCAATACTGCTGGAAGTACATAGTCAGCGTGTAGTCCTGTGGGAAGTCAAAACAGTACGGTCATGTCGCTGTACGTGACAATAGAAATTAGTCAGAGAGGTGCAAGGGCAAGGTATGAATAATGTAATTTAGTTTCAGTCATTTGCAATTTCTTGAGGCCAGTGAAGGCACCACGGCCTAAACTGAAGTCAGAGTCTCCTCTCCTACAAGGTTACCAAGTTGATAGACAGATGGACAGACGGATAGATAGATACATAGATAGATTCCTTGATATATTAGCAGCAATACATGCTTTGACACGAAGCTATTTCAATTATTTACAAGTGGATCCATCAAACACAAAAGCTTTTCCGGGCCTTTAATGGAGCTCTTTACTAGCTCACTTGGCTTTGTTCTGCTGACTAATGTTCTCTTAAATAAATAAGAAGGTCTCAGGAAATAAACAAAAACTGGGCTGTGCTGAAAATGCCTACATTTCAATCCTCTGGTGCGACGGCATATTCATAATAAAGTGTTAGGAAACGCCTGGATTTTTCTTTGGTCATAAAGGTCCATAGTCTCTTTTCAACACGGAGCTGATTCACCAATGAACTAATGGTCGCTCTGTGCGGTTCTTTACCTTTACCTCAGAAACTGCTGACCTGATTCTGACAGGGGAAAAAAAGAAAGAAAGAAAGAAAAAACAAGAATTGCACTGCTTTTGTTGATTCCCTCATTACTCTATACACAACACACGCTGGTGCAAAGGGACAGCTGCATCATGCATGGCTGACAAACAGTGGGTTTGTTTTATGTTTGGAATGAATTACACAGATATGACAGTGTAATATAAAATAATATTGACTCCTATGAATAATTCAGTGTGTTTGTAGCCTCAGCATCTGTATTTGTTCTCTTAGCCTGTATTAAAAAAATTACCTCTGAGCTGTGTGGGTTTCATCTTTCTGCTGTAGAAACTATTCCATCAATTCAAAAAAAAAAAAAAAAAATGGAATGATGAAAAAATTATACTCCTGACTCATTTCTCCAGAAGGCCACAGACACACTGTCAGTTCTTCAGAGTAGGTTCAGCTTGTGTAGTAACTAATATACTGAGTATCTTTCCAGAAAATCCCTGGCTTGAGACTGGGCTGTTTTATTCTCTGTGTCTCTATTGAAATGCCTTCACTCTCCCAGTTCTCTTTCACCCCCTGTGAACAGAAGATGCCCTCATTACGCTCCCTCCCACATACAGCAGAGGTGTGGGCCGCTTGAATCAGCTTTACACAACATCTCTTATACTACAGAGATGGAGCCCATCCAGAGAACCAGCCCTCTCACTCGGTGTCTGGACCGCAACTATTTTAGTCAGTTTCAGATCTTCAGATCCCGCCTCAGCAGTTGTCCTTGACTGCCTTAAACACAGCTTTAGCATCTCACAAACAATGCTTTGCTCAGTGTACACGCTGTACAGTACGCCCTCCTGTTCCCAGGACCATGTGCTACCTGCAGGGTCCCACAGGGCTCAGGCCTGTAGCTTATTCCCCACGGAGGGCTTTGTCTTTGTGTTGCTGTGCAGGGAAATTCCCTCTGACAGACACAAGGGAGGTCACTTTTATTGAAAGACACAAACATAGCTCAAGTGTCTGTGTCACACACCAATTTATTTGTGTAAAACAAAAGACAAAAAGAAAAGAAATTTAAATTTGAAAACAACCTCCAGTCAGATGACCATTTTAGCTCAACATCAGAAATAATCTCCATCCACACTTACAAACAAGAACAACAGCAATGCTGAGAGCTGCAATGCTAGAGACACAAAGGGCTTTGACCAATAAATGCTATGCCAGTGTGTTCATAAGCTCACAGTGACAAAGCTAAAATGACATTGTTTAGGATATACTATATTATTATACCATTCACTATCATAAGTAAAGTGTCATAAATTGTCAAATTTTCCCTCTATCTTTGAGAGCTTGAAATTAGCCTTCAACTTTCCACATTATCTGGATGAACAGGTCAAACTAAACTTGTTTGGAAATGGTTGTTTGGTGAAACAGCTGAGATTTATATTTTGAAATGCAAAATCACTTAAAGTAATTTGCCACCCATCCGTGTGAAGGAATGCAGAAAAACACAGGAACTTGGAAGATGGTAACATTTGATTATGTTGTATGTTGAAATATGACCCAAATGATCCTTTGATACAAAGGGCATTATGTCAGTTACGTTACTAATAGCTACATCTGATAACAACTGCTGTCACACCCCATATGTTGGTATCATACCTTTAAATTTGACAGTTTTTGGTGCTCTGTGTCTGGCACTCAGGAGTGCTGTTGTTTGTTGTCAGATATTTAAACCACAAGAGACAGAAAGAGGTTTGTTCTGAGCACCAGTGAGTAAATGAGGCCCAGTGGGAGGATGACACTGTCGTGTCATCTTCAGCTCGGAGAGTTCACAGTCTCATACATGGTTACTGTGTGCCAGTCAAATATCGTCTACGTCAAGTTAACACCATGATATCTGCTGGGAATACAGGAATAGCACTAAGAGATGTCTACCCCCTGCAGGAGGGGGTTTTTATCACTCCAGAAGACAGCTGAGTGTTCCCAGTAGGATTGCAAAGTGTATGTATGTATTTTAAAAACAATGCATTTAATAGTTTCAGTCTCTGCATCCTCCCACATGGCATTTAACAAAGCTTTCATTAAATGATTTTATTCCCTTAAAGCAGGCTACAAGTGAGAGGCAGGTGAGCTATTTTTGTGGAGTAGAGAGATCAAGAGAAAACTTTCTTCTCTCTGTTTCATTGTTAGAACTTTTCAGTCTGAAATGATTCTCTACGCAGACATCCTGAGTTCTGTGACAAAACTAAACAGCAGAATCTGACAGAGATCACGCCGGACCGTGGATGAGCTGAGAGACGATGTGGCTATCTGTATTCAGTTCCTCAAGTTCCACCAGGAAAAACAGAATTGCATGCCATTGTTTGAAATCCATCCAACCAGTCTTGTGTGATTGATGTATTTATGGTGCATGGTTACCTACACTGAAAACTAAAAGCTATGACAGAAACCTCATGATAAATCAGGAACTGAGAAGTATTTATCAGCGAGAGACAACAGAAGACAACACACAACACCAACATCCTGTGTCTCCAAACTGACTATGGAAAATCACAACGCTGGAATGAATAATGATGTTTTTTTTTTACACGTATATTGATTTAATTAGCTCCATTTAAATTTACACAGTTTGGCTTTTTATAATTTGCATTGTCCAGAGTGTATCCCGTCTCTCGCCAGCTGCAGGCTCCAGCTCACCCATGACCCTAGTGTAGGATAAGCAGAATAGAAAATGAATGAATGAGGATTTGAAAATACGGAGCAGTGATCAAATAACAGTTTGCCCAGTAGTCTAGCCCGAGCACTAGATAAAGCTGCAGGGCTCATCTTAAGGCCACACTGTTTACTGGCACCAGGTATGCAATGGGACTGGCAACAAATCTGATGAGAGTGGTGACACTAAACCATAATACTATACTGTACAACCAAAACAACAGTGGGCTGACAAATGCAGAAATGTTTACTAGAGCAAAGTAGAGTCTGGTGCTAATCTTAAAGTCACTTTTCACATTATATGTGGTAAATTGATGTTTTGGAAAAGAAAAGAACAAGATTATCTGGCTGATATTGAAATTGCACAATGAGTCACAGTTTAATCTGCAATGATTTTCAATTATTCATGAAAAGAATATAAAAATGATGATGATGATGTGAATTTTGCTCCGGCACATCTTTTTGGACATCAGTGCTAACAATGCTATGGATATATCACATATATTAATAGTGCAACCAATTACATTAACTGGTGAGTGAAGCGTTTACATAAACAGTACAAACTGCGATGGATGAAAAATGTTTGATGTCCTCAAACCATGGATGAGCTGTTTGCTAGCTAGGCATCGTGTCCATTTATCCAAGACACTCATAGCATTTCCTCTCAATGCACTAAAACTAAAATGCGACTAAATAGATGGAGAGTCCATCCACCATAATTAGTCTCAATTGGTCCTGCCAAATAACGGTCCATTTTTATTTGAAGCACCCTGTTAGAGTGATGAGTACAATGGTGCTGCTGCTCAGAGGATTTATACTCCTGAAGGGTCACACTACAAGGGTTACTGCTATTGTGTAACAGTAAATGCAGCATTGTTCCGGCCCAGTGTTTAACTCAGCATGCTGTATTTATGGAACAACATAAGCATTTCTAGCTGAGCTCTCCTTACCTTTAGAGGACCTGCAGCCTAAGACTTCCTTTATGTGGCTCACAAGCCCCTCCATATAAATCTGAGCGAACATCTGCACTATGAGATTTTTAAGGGTTCCTTCTTCCGGGCAGAAGGAGGATAATGTTAAAGTGTCAAAAGGGATGGGTCTTAAAGGACATGATGGATTTGTCTTCCAGCTGACTCATAGTGTGGCTGCTGAATAAATGTGTAACAACAACACGGGGAGGATCTGCTTTACAGCTTAAGGTACTTCAAAATGCCTGAACAGGTGCATCTCTGCAAGCTATACAAACTACAGGGTCACGCCTCAGGGAGTGATTCCTCATAAATACACAAATATTGCATTTTGTTCCCTGAGTGCACTTGTGCAGCATGAACGCCTGGTTACCGAGGATTATTAAAAATAACAACAGAATGGAGAAAGACATAGAGCAGTCTTAATATTCAAGCTAAAAATAAAGGAGTGGAGCGAGTAAAGTCAGAAATATATTAATAATCTCATCTCCTAGACAACAAGCTCTGCAGCTCGCCCACACAGGCTATAATGGGCCAATACCTTGTGTGACTCTGGCTCCTTAAACGGATGCCACCAACACCTTTACGCTCTCCAAGTCTCTGAGGGAGAAAACAAGTTCTTCTTTGGTCTGCACAGTAAAACTGCGATGACCGAGGAGCCATTAACCTCATTTACACATGACCTTTCACTCAAATAGCTCTTAATCCTACAGTTACCTACTATGTGTTACTATTTTTGAACATTAGGCTGCAACTGTTCATGTTAGGGCTGTCACAATCAGGACATTTTAGTTGATGATTAATTGCCATACCAATAATTGCGATTTACAATTTTTTTATTCCACTATTAGTGTATAAGCCTAAACTTTAGACTTTTTTTTTGTTTTTTTAGACTTTATTTATTTGCATATAAAAAATAAAACAAAACATTTACTTATGTCTCTTACTTTTAAGAAAGATACAAAAAAGAAATGTGCAGGTGAGGTCTGAAACCCGAAAGGCTTATAATATGACCTCACCTTGATCTAACAAATAATTGAAGCACAGTCAAGAAATAATAATCACATACCTTGTGCAAGGTATAGAAATAACAAAATTTTAAAAAAAGAAAGGAAAAAAATGAAAAAAACGGGGAAGATCTTGGTAGTAAAAATAAAAGTAGCAGTAATGATAACAACACTAAATAAATAAATAAACGAAAAGAGGTGAGAAAAGAAAGCGAGACAAAGGAAGAGAACTGGTACAGATGAATTAAGTTCAAGTAAACACTAAAAAGGGAAAAGAAAAGTAGTTTAAAGCAGAAGTAAGTGATATATTTGTGTTAATATAAGTCTTAAATAGTTATATCTTCCGACAGCAATCACTTACATAGAGTGTTTGGTCTGAAACACGGGTCTGTCAGTCACTCTGCTCTGCTCTGAGCCGAAGAGAAAACATTTATCGTATCCTACAGTTTTTATCCAATGAGGAGAGAGAACGGCATGCAGGGCTGTGTGTGCAACCAAGGAACGCCGTGAATGTGGCGACGTAGGGACGAGGACTGTTATGGTGCGTTCAAGGAAACTCGTATTTTTCCGACCGTGAAGTCGTACCAGTTCAATCTGGTACGAGTTCACCGGTCGGAAGTTACGAGTGGCCGTTATAGTGACTTTCACCGGTAAAACAGGTCGGAAAAACACGAGTGGGTTGCCTGGAACGCTACAAAGTCGTAAGTTGTGACTTGAAGCTGTAATTTACGATTTCAAAAGCCTGCCTGGAACACAGCATTAGCGAAAACGACCGGACCACTTACTTCTGCTTTAATAAAACACATACATTCTTCATTAAGAAGAAGAGCCATTTGTTGGCATTGAACATTGGAAATAAAAACTACATATCTGTTTGACTTTAGGCTTTGCAACCAAATCCATGATGCTAATGTCAATAGATGCTCATCAAATGTGGTTGTTGAATTTTCGAAATTAAGCTCCTCAAGGTAAACAGTTTATGATGCTCCACTCATGTGCCATTAAACCGCAGCAGAAGAAAGGGGGCACATGACATGACCATGTAAAATAATTGTGCTCAGCCCAAATAATTGTGATCAGGCGATTATGTAATAATTGTGACAGACCTATGTCAACATTAGACCTGATAGAGGCAGATATGTCCACTGATATTATCTTACTGCAGACACACATATTTGAGTTATTAATGTCAACCACAAAGTTACAAGAAATTGCAAATACAAAAGCCAGAACTGGTGTCTGCAAAATTTTACTCAACCAATATACTGGAATCCGAGATTTAACTGTGTCGAATATCTGGCTATTCTCAGCATTTGTAAACACACTTTAGAGGATTGATGCCGCCGCTCTGAGTCGTTAGCTTAGCTAAACATAGATGGAGAGAGTGGATATGAGTGAGATCAGCTAACACCTCTGCAGCCAAGTGAAGCTCAGCAGAGGTTCAGTCATCATGCTCTCCTCGTTCATGCCTTTTCAGTCACAATCACTGTTTCCCATCAACTGAGTCATCCAATCACAACCTCTCGTCTTCCATCCTCAGTCAAACCCTCTGTTACTTCTATTTACAATAAATTCAACTTTACTTCATGTTTCTCACACACTTTTGTTCCTCTCATTAGACTCTCCTGATCAAACTAATTCACATCTGTCCAGTGTCCTATCTTATATCAGTGTCTGTTCTTCCTTCTAAGTCAGGCATGGGCAACTCATTCTACAAAGGGCCAGTGTGGCTGCAGGTTTTTGTTCCAAAAGCACACAGTTTGACCAATCAACCATCTGAAGACTGAGATCGGTTGATTAAATGAGTCAAGTCTGGTGAGCTGCTGCTTGGTTGGAAATAAAAACCTGCAGCCACACCGGATCTTTGTGGAATAGGTTGCACATGCCTGATCTAAGTCAAGGAAAGTACAGTAACATGTTTCACCAAAATGATGAACTAGTCTTCCAAATTCATTTATTAAAAAAACATAGAAATTACCTCAAGAAGTCTGACAGGTAGAGGAAGCTCTTAATATGGAGGTCTAAGGGACTAAAAAAATGACTTCCTCTTAAATCGACTTCTGGTAATGTCAAACAATCCCCAAGGGGAGAAAACTTCAGATGAGTAAAAGATGGTCTTGTTCAGTGTGGGTTATTTGGAACAGAGCTGAAAAGCATCCAGCTATTTCTAAAAGTAAGGGAGATGAACTTGATCTTGGGCCAACTTTGCTCCTTTCTTCTCTGACTTTACAACCTGCCTGTGTCGGTGAATAACACGGGGTTAACGTTGTTTGAGACTGCAGCATGACAACACAGATCTTCACATGGTGATTTTCTCGTTTTGTAAATTTTGCAAAAAGACTATTTTTATAAAAATCCTTTCTATGAAACACCTTTCTGTCCTTTTCATTGATCTGTCGTTTAAATGAGATTGTCTTGACGTTGTTGTGACAGTGTCAGTGAGTGACTGTCTACAGCTGTAATGTCACATTTTGAGAAGAAGAGAGGAGCTAGTCGAATGGCTACGACCCAAGAAACACTGGTGATCATCAGTTAATAATCGCAGCTAAGGGCGGGAAAAGTGCGACTGAACTGCAGATAATTTGGAAAGACGTGACACTGTTTTTCTTCTGGACTCCAGGTGAAGAAAGAAAAGACATACAAGCAACAGAAGAGCTTAATGATGAAGCAATGAAAACAGACAGACACACACTGCATTGCAGATCTAATCTGTCTGTTTCCCTCTTCTCTTCTCTTACAGCACGACTCTAAACTCAGCACCAACAACTGACACTGATTTACTAAATGTGGTCTTCCATCCTATTAACAGATTAAAAGTTACTGCAAATAACACACATGCACTCACACACTGTAAAAACAGCCAGTCAACTCAATTATAGCTAAAGACGTTGAAGTGAGATGACATATTTTCTTTTCTTTTTTTTCTCCTTCTCAACAACATTAACCAATAAACAAGGGATAATTTTAACATTCAGACAGATGACATTGTACTTAGTTTATCTTTGTGTTTTTGAATGTCGGCGCAAAGTTGTGTGCCCTCTCGCTGTCATCTGGCGAGTAGAGGCTCAATAAAGACATGCACAGGGCAGAGCTCTCTGTCTCTTCAGTCAGGCTGCACAATACATGACTGACAGATCTCATTTTCACTCAGACATCATTGTGAAGGTTTCCATGATCTGACTGGACACCATCCGTGATCTCACTGGGCTGTCATTAGTGTTTGCTTCAGATCTTTAAACTGGAAAGATACGGCAGCTATTCTGGAAATGTCAAACTTCTACCACCAACCAGCCTTCTGAATAAATCTTTAAAAAAGAAAAAATGGCATACAGCTGTAGAATCATAGAAATATTTGACCAAAGATTTCAAAACATCTGAAGCGTTTTGAGTTCAAACATTTTCCACACATTTTTCATTTGAATTAGCCGAGTACAGAGATTTGAATAAAGCCCTGCTCAGTTTTTTTTTTTTTTATCAGCTATGAACTATTGACTTGTAAAGAGAACAACAAACATGTTTTTGGCATTTAACATCATTTCAGTGCTTCTGCCTATGTGATTCTCAAAGTCTCCTAATACATTTGAATATTAAAGGATTACACTGCATTTATGATGAGGTATGTTATGTTAGATATTATGTGGGAGGTTAACCTACTGTACAGCTGTGTAAGTGCTTTTTTTTTTTTTTTTTACATATCTGTAGGTGTGAAATACGAAATAATGTGAGGTAACTTAGACTGACCAGTAGATACCAGAGGAGAATATTCAGTGCAGCCATAAACAGTAGTAGTTAACACTGTATTACTCACTGCATTTGTATATACTATACAGTAACTTCCACAGTGATATGTTTGGAAGAGATTGATCAATAAAGTTTTGAGAGGATATAGGCCTACACTTTATCTGTCAAGAATAAATCACATTGTTACAATCATTTCATGAGAATAGGTAAAAAAAAAAAATCCAACTTTATGGGCAACTGTGTAGATAGTATTAGTATTAGTATTAGTTTTTAACCGGGTGTTTCTCAAACTGTGAGCTAGTCACCTCAAAGCCTGTCTTGTTTTCAATATTGAATTAACACAACTCACACGCAAGTGAAGAGACAGCCCATCGTATTCTCTGTCAGATACGTCTCCATTTGTATAGATCTTGCTATAGTGCAGACATTTCATGTGCAGAGTCTTTTTCAACCCATGTCATTTTGGATATCTTAGATCTCCCTTAGTTCAGCTAGCCTATACGCCTCTTATTGGACATATCACAGCAGTGATGGGTCATCTGCAGATGTTGAATTAATAGATAGGAATGATTTGATCCCTCCCTGTGAAGTAGGATGTGCATTTCTGATCTGTCAGGATGGAAGTGTTAAACCTCCACTGTCTAGTCCGAGTTTCAAGTTTCCTGCAGGTTACATTGGATGAAGACAGCAGGATGGGCTGACACACCTCGGTTTCCAATGGAGCTGGAAGTAACTGATTATAGCAAAATGTTTGGCACAAAGAAGTAGTGTATCCTTGTACAGTATTATAGAGAAAACAGATACTCCTTATACCAAACACTGAGACCTCCATACAACCACACAATAATTAACTCATAGGTGAATTTAAACATTATTATTGTTGAGTAGGAGTTCAGTGGGCTGGACACGTCTGAGAAACACTGCTTTAAAGAGGAACTATGCAAGCCCGGTCGCTTTTCCGCTGTTTTGCTAACCCTCCTCTCGGCCATGTGCATTTGTTTACAATGAAGCCGGCGAGAAATCAATCAATAGAGCGGTGGATAACGTTATATGTACATCATATATGTTTCAGGACGTGTATATTTGTGTAGTTTAATTTGTCATAAGCAAGAGATTACTTAGCCTACTGGTTTTCAGCAAAGAGGCGCAATAAGTGACACGCATGTGAAAGGCAGATAGCCTCCATGCTCCTTCTTAACAAGTTAAGCCATACGTATTACTAAACCTTCACAATTACTCCAAAGCTGTTTATTTAAGGTAAAAATGTATCATATTAAGCTACTAATCCTGTTTGATATAGTAGGATCTTTACATCCTCTTCTTCTGCTGAGATATTATGTAGAAATATCCCTTGAGTAACTTAGTAAAGAACACAGGAGTGGACATTACATCTGAATCACACACTGTTGTAAATTCACTTCAGCAGCCTGCCCAGATATAATCAATACATGGAAATCCTGTAGTGACATCAGAGTAAATGCTTCAAGTAACATCACAGAACATGATCCTTTAAAAGATTCAAATGCTGGTTTGAATGTGGTGACAGGAATACAGCTAAGACGGAGGAGACAGGAACAAATTAATGTTGTTCAGCCACTGCTCCCACAATAAACATGAAAACTTGTGATATATGGCTCCTGGCATTAAAAATACATGGAAGAAATGATTTGAGGTCATTTTGGTTCCTGGGTTTGGCAAGTGATCCTATTGGTTCTCATGTGTTTGATACAAAGCTGGATATTTCTGGGTATCTGACAAAACGAAACAAGTGACTTTTTATAGTGCCTGGTGGACGGGATGCAATCAGCTCTGGGTGCCCTGTCATTCGTATTGTGAGTAAATCATTTTTAGAGGTCCTATTCCTGCAGCATGCGGAGCAGCTGTATTTCCTCTGTCCCATCTGCATGCCTCCAACCATTAACACAGTCTGATACTATCGCCACCGAGGAGGCCAAATGCTTTCACATACTGTAGCATGGTTACGCAGACATCAACTCTCAAGTTAAAAGCAGGTGTGGTCTCTAATCCGGAAATTAAGTTTGGCCCATTAAGTGCTGATATTTGCTTAACTGATGATAGATTTCCATGTGTATTTCCTGCAATTATGTGTTGGTTTCTCCATTTAACTAGCAGTGGAATTTGAAGTTATGACAAAAATAGCTGCGGCTTGTATGATTAAATTGGTGCATTGTTCATGTGCTGTGTGAGATGCTGGTTAACAGACACTATTCATCCTACAAGTAAGTAAATTTGGGGATTTTTAAAGACACAGTAGACAAACAAAGTTTAGAAAAATCTAAATAGGCAGCTCCTCCTCGACAGCTCTCTTTTATACTCTTTAAGCTCTGGAGGTTTGAGGAGCATCTTTTACTCTATTGTATGACTTCAGAGTGGAGTTGTGAATGTTTGTGTGCAAAGAACAGTGGAGGTGTAGGTGTAAATCACACTGAATCTAGAAATATGTGTTGCGTTGTGTGTTTGTGTCTCTTCAACTGAGTTATGACTTTGAGAACCAAAATGTACTTTAATGCGAGCTCCGTCCTCTGCTGAATTGTGTTTTTTACAACCTTCAGATTTTTGTCGTTTAAGAAATTTACTTACAACAGTTAAACTGTACAGAAAATGAAAAGCTCTTAACTTTCATCTGTCTGCAACAATGATCATTTTTTAATACAACCACAATATTGAACCTGACAATTAAACTAACTCAACGGTCTATCTCACTTTCAAATCTCAGTTGTCACCAGAGGCAAGTGCTTAGCTTCTCTGTGGTTCTCACTGTCCCTGCCGTTGTGTAGAGACGCATTAAAATGCACCATGGGTACATTTCATCACACACACTTGTCAGGACAGCATGTCAGGGGCTATTTCCTCTTGCACCACGTGATCAAGTATCAAGCTCTGTCAGCAGTTCACACCAATGATAGATGGCATACAGGCATTAAACTGTAGAACGAATAGTGTGCCAAGCCCACTACACACACACATGGCACACACACACACACACCTCCCTCTGAAGGTCTGGCTTGTTTTTTTATGGTGAGACAACATGACAACAGGACTAAGTGACCTTATCTTCTCACAGGACCATTAGGGCATCACTGCTGGTCTCACAGCCAGTGAACCAGGATGTAAAATAATACAAGTCTCATACAGCAGAAACTGAAAGTACAAACCACTCTAACAGAGCCTCTAAACTGATTTTATGTCGGGAGGTTGTGTAGATAGATGTTATTTTAGGTCCAGATTAGTTTCTTGTGTTTACATGTAAATGAAAATGGCTTTATAAAAATGCAATACATCATTTACTACTGATTTACAGATCAGTAGTAATTCACAAGATTCGCAAGAAAAGCTTTTGGCAAATGCTTATTTTCTAACAAAGCACAATTTATAGAGGGTTTTTTTTTTAGATGTAACAGATTTATTAATACCTAATTAATAACTTAAATGAGAACAATTAAAGTGATATGCTACCATATAACTGCTGATGTTAGAAACCCATGCTTTATTTCTGGGTTGCTGTCATTTTGCCAAATAAGATAAGAGGACACTAAAAAAAGGTTCTTAGCAATGCAAATAACTTAAGTACGGAGAAATATTAATCAATCACCAATATAGTAAAAACACAAAGTATAAACTAACCACACTTAATTTGTTAACAGCAGTATAGAAGTCCATCAATACATCACGTTACAGGACAAATTATAAATGAATGAATGATAACTTACCATGTTGACTTCTGACACCATGTCTATACTGGCCACATCTATACTCATGCCAACAGCAACCGGTGGACCTTGAAATACACACAATAAAGTTAGACACGGAGTGGTAGGGCAGCTACGGGGATGTGTAAGTGCAGCACCTGACATGAGGGGCCCCAGACATTAGACATACCTCCAAAGTCTGGCCGGAGACGAATATCATATCCTTTCAACAGTTTATCCACAGTCTCTTTGACAAAAGACATGTTCCCCGGCTCGTTGACGCTGAAACAGAGACAAACAAGGATGGTAACTCTGTGTGAAGGCGGACACGCACACTCGTGTCCGGCTCAGTCCCCCGGACACTGACTCACCTCTGAGCACAGCACATCACTGCCACGACCAGCGGCAGAGACAGGATGTCAAAGAGCCCTGTTCCCTGGGATCCCCACATCCCAGCGGTGCGTGCTGTCCAGCGGCCAACAAATGACTAAATGAAGCCGCCACGGTGCTCACACTGGCGCTCCCACGGAATCAGGTGAGACTACTTCCACATTGTGTGTGTACTGTCTCTACCCCCCCCATGCTATAACATGCTTCATGAGGCAGAGGCAGAGGCGCGCTGACTTGACTGTCAGTTGTGTTCATCCTGTGGTGCGGCAGCGGAGCCGTAAAGACTCAGCCAGGCTGCTCCACGTCTCCATCCTCCCAGTCCCTTCACTGGATATCTACAGTACCACAACAATAGATCCACAGGTCCGCGGTCCACGCGTGAGGATCAGAGTAAGCTGCCGCCCGGCTTCACAGTAAACTGTCCCTATGACAAACTCCGAGTTTGGAAATGACTCCTACTGTAGGTGTTGTGCGCGAGGCTGCCCTGGTAATGATGAGAGGGCACGTGACAGTCTACATATAGGAGCTTATTTAAACGGCTGCCCTGACCTGAGACACGTTGAGCAAGAGTTCAGTGTAGAGGTGAGAGGCAGAGGCAGAGCCACAGGGGGAGGGGGGGAGGGGGTACAGACTGACTGGCTCTGTGAATTTCTTAAAGCAAGACTTTTTAACTGTTGAACGGAAAATAAAACACTTTCTTCCAACCAAAGTTACAGTAAAGCTGTAGTGCGTAACTTTTACATGCCCATTAAAGGGATAGTTCAACATTTTTGGCAAATTCGCCAACTGCCATAATACATGAAGTCATAGGGGTAGGTTTATTACCTTTAATTTTCAGTGCATGTTGTTTTGAGATCCGCGGGGCAGAGATGTGAGCTGCTCAGTGAACACAATGGAGGTGAATGGTAGGAAGGTCCTCTGTCCCTCAAAACTCATCATATACACAATCCAACAACAATTATTTCAAAGCGTGGCGAATGTGCAGGTCACAACTTCTCCACGAGAGTGTTTTGGCATTGTTGGATTGTGTATTTGATGGGCTTTGAGGGACAGGGGACCTGTACCGTTCACCTCCACTGTGTTCGCTGAGCAGAAGTTAGTTACACACTACAGCTTTAAATCCAAGAGCAAGAACATACGCAGTTCTCTGAATCAGTACATCTGCTCCTACAGCCTGACCATGGTGATCTTTAGGATATTATGGTGTAAGCTAGCCTCTTTATAGGTGACATTACTGAGCTATAGTTTGTTGACTGACTCTCGTCTGTGACTGTCTGCAAATATTATCTGTGCTTTAGCATTAATCAATGGCCTAATTGATTTTATAATTTGCTACTTCCTTGTTTTTATTCAAGTATCCAGATGAAGACACACTGTAGTTTTAACTATGTCAAAGTAATGTTACTGATTGGCTGACTGTTTCCTGGGTGACAGGTAACACACTGTAGCATATACTGTAGCTTCCTACAACTATGGCAATAATCAAAGAACATTGATAAAACATGTATTTCAGACAAATTAAAGTTTAGCCCCTAATCTTTCATAACACTGTTGTTAAGGAGGCTCTGTAATGACTTATCAGTTGGTGTGGTGTTATACATATAGTTTAAAAAAATACAATAAACGAAAGGGTTAGCTGTTGGGTCAGGCGTGGCTAAGGTAATAGTATAATTTTGACATCACAAAGTTATAGAGGTCCTGACAAATCAAGGCAACATTTCTGTAAACAGGTTGAGGGTATTTCTATTTGGATGTGTGATGCTTCCACAGTATCAGTAATGCAAGAAATGGAGACTGGTCTGCAGCTGTATTTCAGAATTAACCGGCTTCTACTATTCACTCGGCTGCTTTGACAAGTTTTCATTTTTAATATCTTCCAGAAAACAACATTTAGTGAGTGAATCTTACCTTGTATCATAGATGGCGTACAACTTCTTGTTCCCATCAACAGCATTCCTGTAAATAGAAAAAAGCAAGGCATTACTTTCTGTGTCATTACAGTGTTGACTTTGACTGTCTGACCCTGACTTTCCCTGCGTCCCTGCTGGGGATTTGTTCCAGTTTTAAGTACCCAAATAACATGAATGTTACAGTTTCACAAACACCTTATGTTTCATATCCACCTCTATTAGAGTCAATTATAAACAAGTTGACCAAAGACAGAATGATGAAATACACTCTAGAGTTATACAGTATGTGTGCTCCTGGTAGAGGTGTGCAAGATATTGTCTCCTCCTGTGATCTGGACCATTAACCACAAAAAAACAGGGCTGTATTTTTTTTCAGGTTTGTGTCCCACTTAAGTCAGGGCTACACTCGGTTGACCTATCAAGAGAAAAAAGTGCATGTGACAGAAAAATAAAACAGGTGACTAGTGATATTCAGCTTTCTCCTCTGATATTACATTTAAATATATTTAGGCAACAAATACACAGTTTTTTTCACAGTTAAACCACCTTTTTTTATTTTTATTTTCTGCAAATCATGGACAGTTTAGGAAATTGTATTGTTACATTGTGAACTTACAGAGGAGCTCTATCTTTACCATATCACGATCTCAACCTGATAACACCTTCAACTCTAATAGATCCCTAATGGATGTACATTAACGAACAGTTTGTGTAAATACAAGATAAGACCTTTATTAGTTCTACAGTGGGGAAATTTGCAGTATTGGAGTAGCAAAGTGGATAACAAAAAAACACAAAATTGAAAATCTAAAACACTGAAAAGAATAAATAAATAAATTAGTAAAAGTAGAATATTTAAAACAAGATACTATATTTCAAATAGCAGCATAGGCATGAGGAATGTTTACAGTTGATTATTGTAGATGGTGAGTTTGCCAGTTTGAGGTGTGTGTGGTCCACTGAGTGAAGTATTTGTTATACAGTGAGGGGTCCCTACTACAATAAATAATGTAGAGCACAACGGAACACTATTCAGCATAACAGGGATCGGTCACACACCCAGTCTGGACATATTGGTCTGAACCCGATCCAACCAGATGAGATCAGTGATCCCAACTCTCCACACAATGGCAGTGAATGATGTAAAATGGCCCAGTTTTAACCAGCTGACACAGCAAATTGTATGGCATCCAAAGCAGTACTGATATTTAAAAAATGATTTATCACTATAACATTTCTGTTGTTGGGTTGTTGTCTACCCACCACCAAGTTTGTTGCTACACAACACCCACACGCTGCTATTTCTGCAGAGATACTGAGTCTGATCACAAACCATCTCTCGAGGTTTTAAGAGGTTTATGTGGACGTGAAGATCCCTCTAATGGTTATCACTGTTACTACTGATACTTTATCATTTTTTCCTCCTCTCCCCTCTTCTTCCTCCCTGCTCTGTCTCGCCATCTCTCCTCCTCATCTCTCCTCCACTCACTGGCCAGATATCCTCCTGCTCCTCTGCTGGCCACACTCGCACGCTCGTCTCTTCAATTCACATCAACGTTGCATTTGCATTGCACTTTGCCTTTGGATACAGTATTGGATTTTTTGCAGCGCTTGCTGTGTGCTCGCGGTTCCTCGGAGACCAAAGTAAAGGATGGTCAGTCAGCAGAAGTATTGGGAAGCCTTTATTTTTTCGCTGCCAACCTTTTAATCGCTCTGGGGCGAAATAAACCTCGCTGACACTGAAATTAGTCCACGTCTCTCTCTCTCCTTTTTCCTCCTTTTTCCTTCCCTCATTTTCTTTTTCCAATATGCAATTATTGTGCGCGGATGGAGGCGACTTCCTTCAGAATTGATGCCAATTACTGAAAAGTGCAATCTGCGTGTGAGGTTATCTGCGGAGCGGGAAGAAGTTTGACTGCGCAGCGTCTTGTGTGGTAAGCTTTGGCAACTGCGGCTCAGCGCCTGTGCAGCAGAGCGTTGTTATAGGCCAGTGTAATGTGTGAGATGTAGTAGGACGTGTGGGCATTGGTGGAGAATAGGCTAGTGTGTGTGCCCGAGGTCTGCTGCTGCTGCTGCCGCTGCCGCTGCTGCCGCTGCTGCTGCTGTTGTGTGGAGAAGACCTGCACCGGCTAGAGAGTCTCAGAGAACCGCGGGCGGTGGTGATGAAAGTCAGAGGAACAGAGGTATTCACACTCTCCATCCCACTGGAGGAGATCAGGCGGCTTGTGTAGGGATGAGAGTGAGAGCACGAGTGAGTCGTGAATGAGGGGGATGCAGTGCGGGGTTGCGTTCAGATTTTTTTTTTACTGTATGTTAAGAGTCCAGCTGCGGTGCAGAAAGGATTGCGGGTTTACAGTTGTGCTGTAGATGATGTACAGTAGGCGATATAGGCACAGCACAGGTATACTATGTCACGTTCAGCCTATTCAGTGGTGGGGAAATGGAGCAGAGCTCAGCTTTGTGTCGGTGTCAGAAGTGATCAACTTACTGGGGAGGTTCATTAGTGAAATTGAAGAGAGGGGGTCTTGCAGTGAGATGGGTGGGCTATAGGAGGGAGTCCAACAAAGAGAGGGGGGACATACTGCGAGTGTGATCAAAGAGGTGGGAACTTAGCACTTTGCATCATCAGCTCTTTTTTCCCCCAACATCTGCAGATCCCATACAGATGTTGCTCAGTTATTGTGATTAAGCAAGGAAATTGCAACTCTGCACACATTTGTGTCCATGGCTGCATTTTTGTGACTGAGACAGTCCCCTTTTTTTGATTTAGTAAGAAAAAACATTTATGTACCTGATCCAAATGTATTGCTTTCAGCTGATTACATTATCCCTATACAATACTGTGTTATGATGACAAATAGCCTACAGCATGTGTTACTTGATATTTAGTTTGCACATTGTGACTGCTGGGACAGTAAGAAATAATTCTAAAAACAAAAGTGCTTTCTTTTGAGTCAGCAGTGCTTGTGTGACAGTTAATGTAGTTTTAAGAGCGAGGGTATTGTGTTTCAGGAATGGGCGATGGAATGTGCTACAGCTTTGCAATGAGACGTCTGTGGGTCTGTATCTTGCTTGTGAGCATCACCTGCCGTCTGAGGTAAGGAACTGACTCCTGTGACTTTCCAGTCCATTATTATAGAGACACATTTTGAATAATTCACCTCTTAGTGAATAGATTTTTTGCTGGAATGATCAGAATTTAAACTCTGAATAAGATATGATGGAAATAAGCCAGGTTGACCTTGGTGGTGTTAGGTCAACACTTATTTTTGAGAGTTTTGTCTGTTTCTAATTTCTTTAAAATGCTTCTATATCCAGTCTCTCTCAGGACGTAACTGGAACTCCCAAAGAGGCCGAATTAAATGACAACATCACCATCTTCACACGCATCCTGGATGGACTGCTGGATGGTTATGACAACAGACTCCGCCCTGGACTGGGAGGTAAGCCCACTGAGTATAGAAACTTCAACACTCCTGTCACTGAGGTAATTAATGCAGTTACACATATGCAAGGTGAGAACTGATTATGCCGTTATGAAATGTCTTGGGGGATTTCTCTTTGCTAACTGATACAGAACGCTCTGCCCTTAAACGAAAGAAAAATGTATTGTTTAGCGTCTGTATTGATATCTCTGCGTGAACGATTACAACCTCTCGGTCCACACTGAGAACAAAGCTCTGCACTGCAACATTCATTCCCCACAATGTGTCTGTGTTCATGTGTTCATGGTTTTCAGACCTCCACTAAATATGATTTAATGGAACTATGAACACACGCTGAAGCTCATAGGTGTGACCTTGAGAAAGCCTTTATTGCTTTCATCTAACAGCAGCTCCATTGTTCTCAGTGGACAAAGGCCAATGTAGACGAGAACTGAAAACTTCACAGCATAAAAAAGAAATGTAAAGATATGAATCTGCTCAATACAATAAGAGAATAAAATGTACATTTTACATTATGCTCTGTAATTTTGGTCTTACGTGTGAAAAAGACATGGGTAGATAAACATTTTTTTGAATTATGCTGCATATCTTTCAGATACATATGCATAATTCAACATTACAAACTCAATTTATACATATATATGTGTGTGTAATGCAACCTTTAGTTAGGTTGTAGGCAGGTACTTAGTACAAAGTAAGTACTTCATGTATTGAGTATCATTAACTAATATTCAATACTCCTTTGACGGACCACTAGAGGTCACCACAGTCAATTCTTTACAAATTATATACAGCACAGGGGTTTCAATATTATACTGAATAATTTCACTGCTTGACCAGAATTAGTGATTTGTTTTCTTCATCCATCCATATCTGTCATGGCTGGATGAGAAACACGCTGTGGGAAGTAAACTGTGGTCAGAAATTAGAGCAGGAATGTTTATTAACAGAATTTCTCTGTTTTATATCTGGATATATATCAACCCAGCAGTTACTCTAACTGAGATTTTCACTTTTAAAATCTGAATGAGGAGAATGCTTCTTATCTTCTTGATAGTTTCAGATACCTCATTATTTCTTTGTATTTTTTAAAAAGCTGATTCATCTGTAAACATTTGAATATTTAAATGTTAAATTCTTGAAATACAATTTTATTTTTTTAAATAAACTTAATCAAAGACTAATAATACAGAAGTAGCAGTAGTAGTACAATAATATGGAGCTTCAACAAAGGAAAGACTGCATCAGCAGCGTGTACCATGAGGCTGATGCAGTGTCAGTGGTAACAAAGTGCAGAGCTTGGTGCGGCTTCCAGATAGTGTTTAATGAAAGGATTAAAGTATTGAAATCTGAACCTGGAAGTCGTATTGTGTTAAACATTGCAGCTTTCACATTTCTAACAATCAGGTTCTTAAAGGTAGGGGAGGAGATCTTTTTCTGGAGCATTTTTTTAATGTATAACTTGAAGTCCTCTTCACACCCCGATTGCATCCAATTAATTAAATGCTTTCTCACAAAAATTAAAAATGTCAGTCACCTGTGTGGTACGGACAATCCTGTAACTGCCATCTGCCCCTCCCTCTGAGCATACCCCTCTTTGTGCTCTAATTCTCTGTATTTTTTTTTCTTTCCCCTTGTTCTTCTTTCTGTATGAAAAGCGTCTTTGGGTCTTTGAAAAGCGCTATATAAAATAAATGAATTATTATTATTAATTGCGTGCTTGCTCAGAGTCTCCAATAATTTACAATATGGAAAAGATGACGCCTGAGCGACGCCTAGCTTGCTAAATTCAGCAAGACAGTTGTAGCAACGTTATGGCAGAAAAGAACAAGCATTGCTTGACGTGATACATGGATTATGTCAGTGTGGTACAATGTGTGTGTAACCCCCTTCAGTGGTCTGTGTTGTAATTTTGTGTGATGTCATAGGAAGCATGAGACCTGCAAGTCAAAATAAAAAGCTATGATAAAGGCTCACTGTGCTTCCTCTCTCACTTTGTCTTCACAGAAAAGGTGACAGAGATTAAAACCAACATCTTTGTCACAAGTTTTGGTCCAGTGTCTGACACTGAAATGGTGAGAAAAGTCTTCTGTTCTTTCTTTTTTTTTCAATATATACTAAAATAGATCAAATCATTTGATATCATTTTAAATATTTCATCAAAATCCCCCTGCTGACGTTGTGTGATTTTACGCTACAGGAATACACCATTGATGTGTTCTTCCGCCAAAGTTGGAAAGATGAGCGACTTTGCTTCAAAGGCCCGATGGAGATGCTTCCCCTGAATAATCTCCTGGCCAGTAACATCTGGACCCCCGACACCTTCTTCCTCAACGGGAAGAAATCCATTGCCCACAATATGACTACACCTAACAAGCTGCTGCGGCTAAAAGATGATGGGACTCTTCTCTATACCATGAGGTAAGCTCCCCTAAAGTTGACCTTTAATCCTGCCTCAGCCTACAGTAGGCTAAACGCTTCTGCTCCAATCAGCTTTTCAGATAAAACATTGAGTCATCAGACCTGGCCACTGCTGTTTATAAATGTTGTATAATCCAATTAGAGCTGGAGAGATGACTAAGACCTCCATCAGTCTGTAATAGTTCTTTTTGAAAAGACCCCTACTGCACTAATACAGCCCACACACTCATACTACAGTACATGTCTCAGTGGTGCATTGATGCGTCATCATGTTGTCCTCACACTGTATACTGGAGGTCAGCGGAACTTGAAATGTTTGCTTTGACCCAGCGCTCTGACACAGGGAACTGAAGGTTTCACTCCTCCTCCTCCTCCTCACGCTGCAATCCTCTGCCATTGACCATGTCACCACAATCGCAGAAACCTTTGCTTTGACAGGAAAACAGCGTAACCTAACAGTATTCTGCTCACCGCCGCTCCAGCACTCAGTCACAGTCCCATTTCACATTTTGTGACCTTTTTAAATGAAATATAATCATATGAGCTGCTATGGACCAATGTAAAGTGCATATTGTCTGCAGGATCTGTAACTTGAAGTCATTTATTTTCTTGCAGTTAAAGCGTCATTGTTAGTGTTTGTATGGTTTATGGATGCTTCAATACTATAGAGAAAAATATGATATTCTAGATAGAATCATCATCTCATTTACATCCACTCAGTTCAGTGCTGTGTCATCATCTTATGAGGAGAATAAATCCCCCAAATCAAATATTAACAAAGGAAGTCAGAGGAAATGGGCATGGCTGCATGTCAAAGAATGACTATTGATCCACTGACTTTACAACTGCTACAGATCTACAGTACATTTGTGAACACTACAAGCCATTACAAATGGCTCCACGATGGGCTGCGTTAATGCGTTTGTGTTCTGGGAACGAGGTTATTAGAGAAACATTTTATGCATGCATTACTCCTCTACATTGTTGGTTGTTCACAGAACGAGTAGAGCGCCGTGCCCGAGTTAGTGTACCATGAAAATATCTCTCTGAGGAAACTCTGAGTTTTGAGCCAAGCAGTGCAGGCCTCATACAGTAGTATATGTTAGACTCTTAGAGCGCTGCACAACAGATGACAGTCATGTCCTCTTCATCTGAAGCATTTACATGGACGGTTGTGATTTGCTTTGTTTGTGCCATAGGGTAATTCATTTGCCTGCATTGCCTGCACTTATTGGTCATTATTATTAAAGGGATAGTTCAACATTTTGGCAAATTGGCCCATTGCCATAATCGCTATAGTCATAGCAGTAGGTTCATTACCTTTAATTGTCGGTGCAAGCTATTTTTAGAACGGCAGAGCAGAGCTGCAAGCTGCTCAGGGCTATGCTACGGAGGCTAAGGGAATTTCTTGGTTTCCCTCATCAAACTCATCAAATTACACAACCCAACAACTCAAAAACGCTCTCATGGACAAGTTGTGAGCTGCACAATCACCACGCTATGAGATAATAACGGAACATTACGAGACAGAGTTGTTTTAGAGGTAAATTCATGCAAAACCACTGATGCGCGTTGCGTTCAGGGACAGTTTTTCAGCAAGCAGACTCTGTATTTACCCTGTATTTACCTCGAAAATGGCTCAGTTTCATAATGTTCCATTATTATCTCATAGCGTGGTGATTGTGCAGGTCACAACTCCAACTCCAAAACAAGAGCGTTTTGGAGTTTTGGGATTTTGGGATTTTGTATTTGATGAGTTTGATGAGGGAAACCAAGAAATTCCCTTAGCCTCCATACCGTAGCTCTGAGCAGCCTGTTGCTGCACTCCGCCGTTCTAAAAACAGCTTACACCGACAAATGAAACGAACCTACTGCTATGACGAGCGATTATGGCAATAGGCCAATTTGCCAAAATGTTGAACTATCCCTTTAAGAATTAGTGAACTGTAATGATAATACATTTTGTAATCTTATCCCAAACTTTGATAAATAGATATTTTTTTCTGCATAAGATGACAGAAAGTGAAAACCTCCTGTAATTTCCCATGGCTAAACAGATTTAGTTCAGATTGCTCATTTTGTTTAATCAGCAATTCAAAACATAATTGCTCTTAGTTGACAATGATGTGAAGCTGAGAAAAGCAGCAAATTCTTACTGTACATTTAGGGACAAATGAACTGATCAATAGTCAAGTAGTTTTTGCAGCTCTAATGCAGGCGAGACATCAATCATGTTCATGTTTAAAGAATCTGGATAAATATCAGCAGGACACCTGGTTTGCAGTAAAGAGTAGAAAGACAGTGCATTTTCCCTTTTAAGCTTTATAAAATAGTCCACAAGGGGGCGATGTGTGACATAAAACAGACCCATCACATCAGCCAGCCAGCAAAGACTGTAATGTCTTGTACTAACACATTCAGTCGAGACTCATGAGTCTATTCTATTCTAGTTTGTACTCCCAAATGAATCTCACTTGTGTGGTTGTGGCGTAGTTGATGACCAAAGCAGCTGAATGTATTTGCATTGTATCACTATAATGTAGTTGTATAAGTTCTTAAAAGCACAAGATCTAAGTAAGTGATCATTGAGAAGCCTTTTTAGCTTCTTTGTTCACACTTCGTTCACATATAAGCTAGTTCTAGTTCCTTGTTGAAACTCTTTGATATTTATTCTGAGTAAGATATTGAAACCAAATAGTTTTTTATGGTAGCACTATTTTAATAAAGCAACATTTCATTCCATTTTCTCTCATAATGAAACAATGAGTATTCTCTGATCCAAGCTCCTCAAATGATGACAATTACCTGCTGTTCTTTCTTACACATCACCAGACACAAAATAATTTTTAGTATTTGTTTGAAAACAAGATACTGATTACACTAAGTGATGGGCATTTTTCTTTTACAGGTTTTCAACATTTAAAAAACAAAGGACTCATTGAGAAAAACAATCAGTATATTAATCAATAATAGAAACATGAATCAGTTGCAGCCCTGATCCTGGATTCAGCCTGACATGTTTGGTACCCTGGGACCCTGAATAAAATCTGAAATAAAGATCCATTGTTTTGAATTTGAACTTGAATTTGGCTGAACAGCTTGAACTTAGAATAACTGAGCCATGCGCCGGCTTGTGCTGATGCCAAGGTGTTTGTAATCTCCAACAATGCACCATGCACCATTCTGTATGACAATCAACAGCATATACTTTCTCTCCCCATCTGCCTTTGTCTACACATTCATCTGTTATGTGCCGTGAGATAACATGTGGTATAATTCGATGCCAAACTAATAAAATGCAAGTGAATTGAACTTGTGTGCTGAATACAAATCTGCATATTACTTGGAAATAAGATGTCAGATAAATACAGTGGACTAAAATGTAGAATGTTTGTAGTGGGAGTACAATTAGACAATAGCAGAATATTGAAACGATCAATAACAGTCAACATACTGAGTTAGTATTACTTAGTGTTTTGATGTGATATTGTGGAGTAGACAATGTCATGTTCCCATTTTGCAGTGGATAATTGTGTTGATTTTCATGGCAATTATGACAGCACTAACTATTACAAGTGTGGCCAGCAGAGGGCAGCATTAGATCAGGTTCACTGTCTCAGTAGGCAGTGGCTCACACTTAAACCCAAAACATGGGTATATATTTTCCGTTTAATTTCCAATAGAGCTTCATTCATTCTTCATTGTAACTCCAAATGCAGGTGTCAGCCACGCTGCACAGAATTATCTTCAGTTTTCTCTTCTTCTTTTTTTTTACACGAAATGACATCATTTCTTCCCAGATAGGCACCATCATAGGTCCCTCTGGTGGCTCAATTGATTATTGCTATGTGCTGGGAAAAGATACATTTCACTGAGCGATCAATAATCTTAAGAGTCACTAATGAAGACAAACTGTGATTTTCATTGGTTAATGGTTTTATACAGAATTTAGCAGCGCCAAAGTGAAACATATTATTTATCATTAAGGATTGTGTTAATTTGCAAAAATGGTGATGATGATGATGATGATCACACAGTCAATTTATTTCCTGACTCTGGATTCTTTCAGACTGACTATATCAGCAGAGTGCCCGATGCAACTGGAGGATTTCCCCATGGACGCCCATGCTTGTCCCCTTAAATTTGGAAGCTGTGAGTAAAAGTGCCTCTAAGCAAAATGCACACAGTGAATAATGAGATTAAATAATGCAGGAAAAGTTATAGTGTAAATATTTAATGTCTGCAACCTTGACATCAGTGACATATGAACGAAACCTGAACATGTCTGAGGTCACCAGTGAGGAAAGCAGCATGCGGGTTTGACACAGCTGCAGTCTCAGTGTCTTTCTAAATGCTGGGGACACAGGGATGGATGTACCTCAGTGTGTTTGACAGCGCATGTCCCTCAGGTGCAAAGCTATTGTTGTGGCAGTGCAGGAGATAGCCATGTAGACACTGACACACTGCTCCTGATTAAGCCATTAATCATCATGTCAGGGCTGCTCCCCTGCATCCTTCACTGCCTCTGCTACATTTAATGGGAAATATTTGAAACAGCTACAGTATGAACACACACATACACACACAGAGACACTCCAACCTTGCATGAACCACCAAGGTAAATCCAGCAACTCACACAGCTAAACCACTGCGCCCAGCCTTCCCCGTGCCTTACTTACTTATTTACTTACTTACTGTGTAAGCTAGTTAGGCTGCCTCACACAGCTTCAGTGGTACACAAATATCTTGGGAGCTCCTGTCTTGTAATCTTAAGATTAGCGTTTGAGGTCTTCCCTGCTGCTGACGTATGAAGGGTTAGCTCAGGCCGGTCTCAGAGGCAGAGCAGGCTGCGTGCCCTGTGTCATGGCATTTAGCCGCTCCCACACCTGCTTCGGTCACCTCAACCCCCAAGCTGAGACTTGTGTGGATGGGGATAATCAGAACAACCACCCATGGCAACATTGTACTTGACACCACGCTAACTGTGTCAATTGACTTGTCTGGGAGCCCAGAAAGTCAAAACCTGCTTGAAATAATTAAATAAGCAAAGTTTAGTTACAGAAGTCTTTTCCTGGTATCCTGTAGATTCAGGGACTACAGACTACAGCCGGCTGAGATACTTGAATTCAATGCAACGTGATTTATTCCTACAAAGGCAATTGTATGCAACAAAACATCCCGGGGAGGAAACAAAAAACTCTGAATGTATTTTCATCTATCAAGTTTTCAGTTTATAAAACAACCAAAGCATCGAAATGCATCCCTTAAAACATAACATCCTCTCTCGCTCTTTCTCTCTTTCACTTGTTATTTGATGCTTTTAACTTCAATTGGGCATTGAACAACAAGTCTCAGTCAGGTTCATCACTTTTTTGTTTCTCCTGGAAGCACATCTGTCATGCTGTGTGAATTTGCAGCACAAGTGAAATTGTTGAAGATGTTTTCTGACTTCCCTGCACGTTTGTGTTTTTGCACGTGTCTTCTTAAGGTGCAGTGCATTGAGCTGTCATGGTCACTGTAAAATCCTGTTCAAATTCATTCAGCACGTGAATAGAAACATCATCCTGCAAGTTTTAGAACACCTCATTATTTCCCATTGTCATTCACATGTCCATGACTCAATGTCTCTGCGTCTCTGAGTAAAAAGGGATCATTGAATCTTTTGAACCAAATTTAAACTAAATGTTTGACTCATGCTGCAGCCAAACACACTTGTGAAAGGGAACCAAATTTTGTTCAGAAAGTTCCTCCTACACTGTTGCAGACATTCACACAAATGCGATGCATGCGCAGCTTGTTTTGCTTTCACCTTCTGTCCACTTTAATTCCAGAGCAGCTCCTCAGGGTTTAAACCAGGAGACTGTGCTGCTATTCATCATGTGAAGTCAGTGTCGGGTTCTGTTCCTCTAATGTTTTGGCTTATTATCTTGCTGTAGCCTTTTTCTCACCACACTGACAACAAAATCGAGTGCTACTTACTGCATCATCGTATGTCCTAATGCGAAATGCAACCTTTTTCTTTCTTACAGTGGCCAAATTAATTTTCACTTTTCATTTCATTTCTTTTTTTAATTTTTGATTTTTGAATATTGTAGTGTTATTTGGTACATTTGATGATATAATATAGAAATGTAAATATCAAAAATATAATATCAACAATTAAAAACAATAATAATCTAGCCGCAGAAAAAGCAAGAATATGACTAGAATATTATATTCATGTATCTCATACAAAAGGGAGCCGATAAACTGTGTGAGAAGATTATCTTATATTTCCATTGAAAATGGAGGTGATATGTTGGTCAATGTAGAATAAAAAGTACTTTAAAACAACTTTGAAAACCATATATGACAGTAAACATACCGCCCATGGATGGTTATAAGCTGTAAAAGTTACAGTGGTACAGTATATCCTGTTTTCCCCGACTCCATTAACCCTAGATAATCCTTTGACCTAATGGACAGCACTCACCCTGGGGCTCAAGGCTTTCAAAGCTCCAGCAGACCTGCCCTTTGCCATTGTGTTAATCACCTCTCAAGGACTGAAACCCACTATCTGTCTCGCTCTTTGCCTTATGATTCTTCTACTGCAGCTCAAAACAGGCTGTAATATAATTGCCCTACAATTCAAACATGACATGACATAGTTATGGGCTGCTACTGTCACGACACATATTTAGGTCTGAGTAGGTCTTGAGATTGGAGGATTTTCAAATTTCAACTTTTTTAGATTTTAAAAATGTGGAAAATTACAAACTGTGACTGATTTACTGAGTCAAGATACAAAAGCACACAGTTGGCGTTCATGATAAATGATTTCAGATTGGGGGTTCTACAGACTTAAAGTGGTGAGTCTGATCAAAAGCCTGTTCAGTTACCCTATGGGACCAGCACTGTGCAGGTGTTTCATGTAGTCGTACTTTGACGTGACATTTTGGTTGACACTGTACATGTTTGTTCACTTAATGGTTTTCATCAACTGTCTCTTTAGTTGTGCATGCTGTTTCCAACCTTGCAGCCACTTAATCCCTATAAGCCTCTTCATTTTGATTGCCTATACATTTTTTCTCATTACCAAATTCACTTTATCAATTATTTTCTTTCTTGCCAAGTATTACACGAAAAGGTCAATCTCATGTCCCAGGACACTTAGCTTAGCAGAGGGAAGTTAGCTTGGCTCTGTTCAAAGGTAACTGAATCTGCCTATTAGTGTCTGTAAAGTTCATTAATTAACTGATAGGTTGTTAAATCCACTCAAAAGCAGATGTTTAGCCAACTGTTTCCCCTGCCTCCACTCTTTCACCTGTAGCTAACATTACCCTTCTGTTGGAGTGTCATACTATACTGTATGGGCCATTTGTAGGAAGGTTTCTTTTGCTGTTCTGTTCTTGCTTTTGTTTCAAACAAAACTACAACAACAAATCCTGATGCTGCATTCCTGCAGGGCTCAATTCCTAGCTGAAAATAATAGCTTGCATCTCACAAATGGAGAGCAGAAGCCCGCCCCACACATCTGCAAATGACCTGAAATACAAACAGACAGCAGAATGAGACCGACGATTGTCTCCCTTTCAACCAGTCTGTTGACTTCTTTTTTTTTTGCCAATCACAGCTTGGTGCTTATTAAAGTGTGTCCCATGTTCACATTTGTGCAAGTAACCCACTGTTTTTGTTCTCTTATGCCAAAGTCTTATTTTTCACTTATTGATGGACAGAAAAAATGGGCAGGGATGTAAGGCATGTGTCATCATTCTCAACAGCTGGAGTAAAGGCAGCTTTAACTACAATATAGTCACTGAGAAGTAGGCTATTGTTAAATGTCCTGTGGTGGAAAAGGAGAAAGGGCACACAGCAGGAGAAACACTTGAAATAAAACTGAGAGCTGACAAACGTCTGTGTCTGCAAATTCACAAGTGCCCGTAAATCACTAGGATCGGATATTTTAACACCCTTCATCCTCCTGAATATCAAGAAGTGATATCTGTATTTATCAACATAGACATCACCAACCCCCTCATTTTCACATTTACATTTGCTTTGAATTAGCATCAACTTATAGCAATCAATACACTAACTACACACCAAGTAAAAGGTCACATGAATATAAACTTATTTGTCTGAAAACTATTGTATCCTCATTTTTTGTTTACTTTAGGAGTTTTGAAAAAGTTACAATGGACATTGATAGTGAGTTAGTGACTACAAGAACTGATCAAATATTCATTCAACTGTAACATAAATTGAAGCTGTCTATAAAAATTGTTCAAGTTTACTGTAAAAATCAAAGAGAGGTCTCATAAACAAAGGCATTTCTCAGAAAGTGATGATACTAGAGAGATTAATGACTCCATTTGCATTAACAACATTCATTTCCCTGTACATATTCATCTACTACCATAAATAATTGTTAAAAGTAACACAAGATTCATATCATTCTCATGCCTGTGCTCTAATCATGAAGTGAGAGCCATCATCTTAGCTGCTCAGAAATTACAGTATGTCACCTATAAGCATAAAGACTACAAATGGGGCTTTAATTAATGTACTTGATTTCCTTTACTTAGGTAATCATTATTTTATATTGATAATTTGACTTAAGTTAAAAACACAAAATTGCAAAATGTCCAGAATGCAGCATTTACACATACTATAACATGGAAACCTCAGTGTTCGATTACATGAGCTTAAAGTTCATTTTTTAATATGTTACTTTTAAAGCAATGAATAGCTAAGCCATTACATAATGTGTCTTTTATCTTCCTATGTACAAAGTGCAGCTTTCTGAAGCATCCAATGTACACAAAATCAGTGAATTAATTTCAAGTGAAGGAATAAATTATAAGTGATATTTACTATTCTGTGTATTCTGTGCTCCATAACAAATTGAACTGCTCTTGTAACACCGTTGTACAAAGACATGTTTGAGACAATGTGGAGTGTCTTTGAGACGATAATCCATAGACTGGTTGACTGGGTCAATCTAAATTGCTTTGAAGTCTTCTAACACCACAGTTGCTGGATTAATGCAATACTGTCAGATTGGACGCTGCACTGCAGTACAATTGACAGAGAGAAATGCACACACACACACACACACACACATACACAGATTTAGTTCAGTAGAGTGAGTGAGTGAGTGAGTGAGTGAGTGAGTGAGTGAGTGAGTGAGTGAGTGAGTGAGTGAGTGTATTTGGATTTTGCAGGACCTTCTGGTTTCCTATTGAGCGTGTTTGTAATACATCGGCACATGACAAACAGAATCACAGCTGTGAACTGGCAGCTAGAATACGACCTATACAAAGCTAACTAGCTAAACCCTGTGAGCAAACATAGGATGTGTCAAACTGTGCCAACCTTCACACATAAAATCATACCATTAGTAACATCTGTGTATTGTGATACACTCAAACTGATTACATCAGTTCCAAACACGAGCTCTTAACAGTGACACCAAGTTAATCTCTGTGTAATGAAGCAAAGTGGGTGAAAGGTCAAGTGTTGTATTACAGCCTGTCCACATTTCTTAGCTAGCAACATCTGAAAACATGTGGAAGAGGATGAATAACAACAACATGGAAACAGTATCTGTGTCGCTTGGCAAATTCTGCTGTAATGGGACAATTTCTAATCAAATTGAGTGATTTGGTTTCTGAGAAGACATTTACTGTAATGTCCATCTGAGTGGAGTTTAACATCTCCTCTCTCAGATGCTCTCTGGAGCTCTGACAACATGTCAGTAAGTCAGATTCAAGCAGATTTCAGATAAACACTCAGAGAAACCAAATTCTTGAAGACTTGGTGTGGGTGGGCGGAGCTTAAGACATGGCTGAGAGCAATGACTGCTTTGTTGTGACATCACAAAGTTACAGAAGTCCTGACTGCTGGTTTTAGGGCTCAGTTTCTGAATACAGACTGTGTGCATTTCTCTATGGACTGAGGCTTTGATGCTTTTGCAGTACTAATATTGAACCAAGATATGATCTCTGATCAAATAATACATGGACATCTACTTACCAACTGTAATGACCTTTAATATATATTGTGTTGGCAAGGCTGAAAGTACTGTACATATATCAGTTACAGAATAGAGGTTGTAGCTATCAGCTTCAGTACCTTCTACTGTTTGGTCAACAAATGAACTGACCATACATACAAATGTTGCAACATCTGATACAGCTGATAATGCCATATAGTGTAGTTTATGTTGAACCCATGCTGGGCTGCATTTCTGGTCTCTGTGTCAGTTCTGTGTGGCCAGTGAGCTCTCTCAGCTTTACAGGTTCTCTTTTATATTTTTCCAATGTGGGCAAAGAAGAACACAGTGCCATGATAATTGATTTTGAATCTTTTATGATATCAAAGTTTAGAGGGGGAGACAACCTTCACCTGTAAACTAATCACTAATCACAGCAAATGCAACTCTGACATGATTGCATTCACATAACATGATTTTTTATCAAACTCATCTTTGTCTGAGAGGAAGCGGCAACAAAAGCTCACAGTGAACATGAAAATAATACACTGAACATGCACTAAGGCTGCAGGGCATTAACTTTGACATCCAATATTCCCCTCAAATCAGAAGCAATCTGTATTTTACTTTAGTTGATGCAAAACACAGATAAAGGAAAAAATGTAAATATTAATTTCCTGCCCCTCAATTAATCATCAAATTGATTCATCAGTCTGGTAAATCAGTAAAACATGGCTAATTTTATATATTTATCTATGGGATTGGTGCATCCCTCATCTTATTTTAAATCTGTATTTTGTACTTTTTAACACCTGCTTTGCCCAAAAATTTTGATCTTTAAATCTGTATCTGGTTCTCTCGCTGTCAAACCCATTGTGTCTGACTGTAGCCTAAATCAGATGTTAACATAGGATTAACAAAGGTGTAACTCTGCACCCCTTTCAGACACCCCCTGAGGTCATGAGATAAATTAAAGACTGAAATCAAAATGTAAACAAATTGTGTTATTGTCTGATTTTATCTTCTCTCGTATCTCTCTGTCTTGTTTACTTAGATGCGTATCCAGTCTCAGAAGTTGTCTACACGTGGACTCAGGGAGCAGCCAAGTCAGTGGTGGTGGCAGAGGAAGGCTCCCGGCTAAACCAATACCATCTGATTGGTCAGACTGCAGGAACAGAGGACATCTACACCAGCCGAGGTACGGTGAAGAGGGAGTGAACTGCCTTCAGACTCCGGATGACCAGGCCTGGGATTACAGATGACTTATCTCTCCGTATCATACGCACGGCCATTTACATCTCAGCAGGAGTTTATGTTCCTGTGCCCTGACATCCTCCTACACTACAACACCGGTCACATAGGCTACAGTACAGTAGCTCCAGGCGCCATCGCGGATGTTAAGCCCCGGCCTCCACCCTATTGTTCAGCCTGGTGTTATTACAGCGTGCACCATCAAAAGATGTTGTGAGAAGAAAATGTTTTCAAATCAAGCTGGATAGAGACAATGAATGAATCACAAGGATTTGAGAATGCCTCCCACACATAGCCAGCTGTCTCTGGGGCTGCCAAGAGAGGATAGCTGGGGGTGGGGGGGAGAAAGGGGGGCAAAAAAAAATCACTTATCCATGGTCTGAGCCATTGGGTCTGTAGGGTTAATCCGTGCGCAGGCCCATCAGTTGTGCTTTTACTGAGTGACGTCACAGATCAGGGATTGGCTGCTGCAGCGACGACACGTGGTGGGGTGTATGTGGGGGGGCGCAAGTGGCATCTGCTTAATTCTGTTATGTAAAGAAGTATGATAATACATTTCTATGCTTGAGTTTTAGGGAAGGTATTCCTATAGCTGCACTGTATGGATGCCGACAGTGGCTTTAGCTGGATAATGTATTGTTTACTGTTCAGTCGATGCAGCTGGAGAAAAGCCAACCATGCCCATGCTGGTGGGACACTGACTCCAAACGCTTAACAAGTTCAGATTAACACACAGGTTGCTGCGTTTTTTTTTCTGTAACTCTTTCCCCACCCCGCAGCGCTCAGACCAGTTGAAGAGGGACGGCACACAGAGCCGGCATGGCTTTAATTAGCATTGCTAATCTGAGGTACAAACCCTCTTTAACAAGCCAAGAATAGCTCAGCAAAGTGCTCACACTGGTAGGAGGTGACCTTTGACCTGACAGGTTAAGCCGAAGAGGATGAAAATATAGACACGCAAATTGAATTGATGAAAGGCAAACCTTGTAATTTCATTGCACTACACGCGCCAGCGCTTTCAGATCAAAATAGAAAGAGGCGAAGCTCAACAGATGGTTTCAATCTGTACTTACCAGTTGACCAACATAGCTGCATTGTTGTCCGCTATGAATGGCAGTTCCCCATAGGCACTCCAAAAACCAATCAATAAAATCCACCACAACCGCATTTTTTTACACCTTGGAGATTCCCATCCACTTCCAAGTTCCGGCAGGCGGTCAGATCAGAGTGAGGTTCGCCCGGTCGTGCCACCACAGAGCAGGGCTGCTGGCTGCTAGTCCTCGGAGCAAAGGCAACACAGGTGTCCTTTTCTTTAAGGACATGTTGCTTGTCGCCACATCGCACAGACAGTCCAAACTTTTCCTCCGGTCCCTCTCAACCGCCCTCCGCTTCAGTCATCTGTGCACCTGCTGTAATCACCACTGATCCAGGTCTGTGTTAGTGCTGGAGCTCAGGCAAGTCAAGGATGTATGTCCCCAATCAAGTGTGGCCCGGCCTGGCAGAATGGGATGGACTGTCTATTGCAAACACACACACACACGCACATACAGATACACACACACACACACTCTCACACACATAGAAAGAGAGAGAGGGAGAGACAGTGGGAGAGTGAGGGAGAGCGAGAGAGATATACAGGATGCAGATTGTGACAAGGGATTAGTGAGACAGAAAAATCCGATTTTGCCAGGAGAAAGCAGCAGTCATCTGTGGATTTTCTATAGTTTATCAGACTCCATGGCTCGACAGGATTTTTGAGAAAAAAAAAAAATCCTTCAAATGCAATCTTCAGTTGGTTAGTAGGATATGATGATTTCCCCACCAGCCTGTTTTTCAATAATTTAGCTCACACTTTCACATTTTGAGCCCCAGTCTGGCCCGGAGGTTGTCGAGCTAAGTTTATTTGTAGAACCTTTAATCACAGCTACAGTCTGGAAGGACCATGCACACCACAACACACCCGCTGACTGATGGAAAAGAAAATAACATGTTCATAAAAAGAGATTTTGAATGGCGACAAGCACAAGACACATTATTAAAAAAAGGATTGTGACGACTGTGAGACGTCTCAGAGAGGAATCCCTCTGTTAAAATGCCAAGAAGATAACTGGGTTACTATCAAGTCATGTCAGTGTTGGTCATAGAGAGGGATACTGCCATCAGTCGCACCCCAACATGAGAAAACATTCAAGAAACTGTGACGTTAGGTGTTGTTTTGTAAGTGATGAGTTATGTCTGAATATTACACAGGTGAATTAGAGATACCAGTACCAAACTGAGAACTTTAGGTTGTTTTTCTAACTTTTTTTTAATCTTAGATAAATATCTAGCTTTGTCTTCTTTCTTTCTTTTTGAGGATTTTTCAGCTCAGAAACACAGAAAAATTAAAGAAAGAAAGAAAACTAAAACCTACTATCTGGCCAACATCAACCAGACTCTGCTGGTGAACACAGTGGAGCATTTATCTGCTGAGGAGTCAGGTGTTGTCCTCAGAGCCTGGCACAGAGCTGAAACAAGAGTGAATATTAGATTTGGATTTATTATCAGGACAGAAATATATCTCCAAATGAACACTAATATTTCTCTGTATCTGCTGGATGTGTAAATAAGCAGCTGTCTGCTAACATGTTATCCATGCCTGAATAAAGGTGATGTTGGTGTGGTGTTCACAGTGTGTTGCGCTGCCCCAAGTGGCCAAGATTTAATGCAGGTTCAAGTAGAAGCATGTTATTCAAGCAGGAGTTAGTTAGCCCTGGGTCAACACGAGTGTGATGCTGTGTGGTTGATATGATTTCAGGATTCAATTTGTTTAAATTTATTGAAAAACCTTTTTTTTATATATTCACTACATTATAATTACTTTTCCTATAGATTACTGAGTTGACAGCTGAGTAAAATCAAATCTATCAGTGATTGTTTGATTGTATTTGCTATGGCAATATTGTTTCTAAATGAAAATGTTTTTCATCAGATAATTTTTCTTCTAGTTTTACTGTATATTACAATTTAGGAAAATTAAATCTAAGACACCCCTCGTTCCCTCTGCTCTGCTGCTTTCTCCAGGTCAATACACCGTGATGATGGCTCACTTTTACCTGAAGAGGAAGATCGGCTACTTTGTCATCCAGACCTACATGCCATGCTTCATGACTGTGATTCTGTCCCAGGTTTCTTTTTGGCTCAACAGGGAGTCTGTGCCAGCGCGGACTGTGTTTGGTGAGTTTGGAAAGACACAGCGACCAGTGAAAGTACTTCAGATTTGGTGTATGATTTTACATCTCATTGGTACAGCAGTATTTGTGAGTCTGTGTAAGAATATGCCTGATTTCTTAAACATATTTAAACATCAGTTAGCCCACTTGTATGCATGCATAAAACAGAGAAGCCAAGAAGCCACTGCAGCAGGCATGCATAACCTGATGTGCTTTGAAACGTGCCCTACTTTTACTACAATTTAATCGATCAGAATAACAACAGATTCCTGAGTCTGGTTAGTATAACTGACCCAGTTTGCTCAACCCCCAGGTGTGACCACAGTGCTCACCATGACCACTCTCAGCATCAGTGCCCGAAACTCGTTGCCTAAGGTGGCTTATGCTACGGCCATGGACTGGTTCATCGCAGTCTGCTACGCCTTCGTCTTCTCTGCCCTCATTGAATTTGCTACAGTCAATTATTTCACCAAGAGGAGCTGGGCCTGGGATGGAAAAAAAGCAATGGAGGCCCAACAACCCAAGGTATGTACTGTATATGTACCGAAAGGCAGGTCTCTTCATTCTCTTGAGGTCATCACATTGATGGTTGGCAATTGCATTTGTGTAGCTGCATTTTCACAGTTTGCACTAAACATCCCTCATTAAAGTTAGAAAGCATCAGCCGTAGTCGTCTTAGGGAGTGCCAAACTGTGGTTTTAAAATGTGTCTACTATTTACAGTATCTTTGGAGCAGGCCAGAAATTAAACCACTTTCATTTCAACCACAGTTGACATATTATGGCCCTTTAAGGATGATATGACTCACACGTTTGCAAAGTTATTTATACATAACATTGATGTTTTATTTTGGAGTTGTGTGGCATGATCTAGAGATTGCATTGCAAAGCAGAAATAGACGGATGAAAAACCTGTTGATGTCATATTCACATCATACCAACAACATTATGTAACACTGACACCTGGATCTCAATATAATTCATATAGGCTATGAATTTGTTTTTTAAATCATTTTAGCATATGCATATGGAGACAAAGGCATAAAACAGAACTTGATAAGTCTATGATAGAGATAGAGTACTTACACAGAGTACATCGCAGTGCTTGTGCAATAGAGTGGGGGTATCTGGCAAAACTTCACCACCAAACTTGAAAGACTTGCAAGTAAGAAAAACAACTTCACCGACGTCAGGGCCTCACTCACGCCACACATCCAGGCTGTTACCTGCATAAGAACCATATCACCCTCCTTTTGGCTCCTGGTATGCCCCACTATAATAACCAGCTGCTCTTGTCTCTGAACTGCTGCAGACATGTGAATAGTGAGTTTACCATCCTGATGAGAACCATCAGAGTAAAGAAAACAAAAAAAGTTGAAATGTTTCACTACTGTATGTTCATGAGCTGGTTACTGCTGAGGAGCTAGAGATTCTTTGTGGACCCTAACCCTAACCCTAACCTTGAGGCACTCCGAAGTGTAAAGGAGAAGCCAAGGAGGAGTAGCTGGACTGAGAAACTTCGGTTTGAGAGATAAGAGTGAAACCATTTCAGAACAGCTTCCCACACAATATTCTAAGCATGCCAATAGGATACTGTGGTCCGCCGTAACAAATGCTGCGGTCAGCCACAAAGTCTGTAAATTCCTGGTTAAATTCCTGGTTAAATTCCTTGTTAAATTGTGGGGGGTAATAGATCAATGTGCACAGGATGGCGTATTAAAGTTAACCTTGAAACTCTGCAATTCAAAGCTGGAGAAGGATGACAGGGAACACAAACAACATTGGTAGATGGACTTAAAAACAGATGCTATTCCACCATCGCGGCCAGAGAGCTAAAATACATACAATCAGGAGGGAGCAGCTCACAGAACTGGAATGACTCACCAGCTCGAACCCACGTCTCTGTCAGAAATAAAAAGTCCAATTCCCATGACCTAAAGTCATTTAGTATAAAAGTTTTGTTCGCTAAGGATCTACAGTTTAAAAGAGCCAAGCGAAAGGTCATCTTCTCAGGAGTCTGTATGGAGTGGGGACGAAGCTGCCGGAGATTCCCAAGCTCTACCCCGAGGTTGAAATGTTAATATCAACCGTCAGGACTTCCTGTACCTTTGTGATGTCACAACAAAGCAGTTACCACCTGCACCAACCATTCAACATTGCAGGATTTTATTTCTCTGAGTGTTTTACCCGAAATCTGCTCTTTTATTGGATCACAGAAAACAGTAAGCCAATCAGGAGACCCTCCGTTAACAGCCTGATAACAAATCCACTCCACATGCCTGTTTTTCCTCCTCCACTCTATCACTCTCTCCTCTGTGCTGCTTTGTTCTAATGAAAGAGTGGTGGTGTGGGAAGTAAGGGAAAGAGTAATGGAGTGAAAAAGTCCATGTAACACATAACAATGAAGTAAGACACAAATTAGTCGAGACGTAGAAGTTAAAAAATGGTGGATCAATAAATTCATGGCTCAGGCTGCCAGTGCTGTGGCACAGTGCCAGTTCATTATTTCCCAAGGACATTGATCCTCGTTTTCAACCTTCAATGACCATCTCGTTTTGTTCTCTTTGTGTTTTTATGTGTGGTGTGTGTGTTAACGAATGTTCAGTGAATATTCAGCCCCATTTTTTGGCCAGAGTTGTGTATACGCATGCCTAATCGATGCATTCTTTTTCTTCTCTGCAGAAAAAAGACCCTTTGGCTCTGTCTAAAAAGCCAAACAACACCTGTTCAGCCGGTGTCAATTACACAACCAACCTTACAAAGGACACATCTATCTCCACCATTTCAAATAGCACAGCTGTTCAGCTCAAACCATCTGAAACCAAGGCCCCAGACCCCAAAAAGACTTACAACAGCGTGAGCAAGATTGATAAGATGTCCCGGATAGTGTTCCCAGTGCTGTTTGGGACCTTCAACCTGGTGTACTGGGCCACGTATCTCAATAGGGAACCAGTGATCAAAGGAGCTGTGTAAAGCTCTGTGATGAGGGTTCATCCTCCTGGCAACAACTTCAGGATTTGATAACTGGAACGCAATCAAAAACAATGCCAAGCACTTAGTCCTTGTATCATAAATGTGTTTTTTTAGGTCACTGGGTTACATTGCATGTCTATCGCTTCAGGAAAATGTTGCCATGTTTGCCTTGAGTTTGTACAGTACATGTAGGATTAACAACTTTAGGTTACAATTTAACCTAAACTTCAACTAGTCCTTTAACCAGAACTTCACCAGAACTTAGCCACTTATTCATTTCTTTTTTGAAATTTTGAAATGTTAGCATTTGGCATTCACATTTTCTCCTTGGGTTCCACAGTAGGTGATGGTAAAACAAGGCCAAATGCTATGCAAAAACAACATTTTTACTGTGTTACTACTCAAAACCGGCTTTTATCTTTGTATTACTTTGTACAAAATGGGCTGGAAGTCCAGGTATGTGAAGCTGGGCCCTGGCACATGGAACTTTGCTTCCTTGTTAAAAGCAGATGAATAGCCATGCTTAATGTGTTGCCTTCAGAGTGTGATAACTCATTATGAATGCACTGATATCTCATGCAATTACTTTTTCAGAGGCCAGTGTGAACTTTCATTCAACTGTCAACTCTTGTTGTTCACTGTTTGCTATTTTTCTGGATTCAGAACAGCCAGTTTCCCATTAATGCTGTTTTTTTTCTGTTTGTGAAGAGATTAAACAGGGACAGATTTCAAGTGAAAGTGACAGCGGCAGCTTCTGTTCACCATGTTAAGGAATCCTGTATGTATGTATGTATGGCCATAGTTGAAAAAACATGTATATATGCCCTGCTTTTAGAAAAGCACCACTAAGCCAGTAAGGTTAGCTTCTATGTTATGCAGCAACACAGTGTTACTCTAGTCTAGTGCTTCATTGACTGGATATTGAAAAAAATGAGCAGAATAGCTTGAGCTTTGGCATTTTTCAATATAGTATAATGCTTTTTAAAAACATTTTCTTTTTTAAGATATGTTTGTTGTTTTCATGAGCTTTGATGATAACTTGATAAATATGTGGATGTTTTTGATCAGGATCACTATTTTTTATCATATTTAACTTAGTTAATAAACTGACTTGATCTTATTGGGTTATCAGGCGTATCAGAGACAGAGTCACAAGGCCGTTGAGCATTTTGGGCATCATCATTTTAAATCTTGTCACATTTGCTATTTCTAGATTTTCAGGCAAAAGTGTCAGATCAGGTATTGATATGAATTTGTTATTAAATAGTGGAGTCCTACCTTAAAATAATAGTTTGACATTATGAGAAAAATGCTTATTATGCCACTGAAGAAGATTGATACCACTCACATGTCTGTTTAGTATGTATGAAGCTATTAATTAGCTTATAGCTAAGCCTAAAGAGGGGTAGTCATCAATTAAAGGAATGCTGCTACTGTTTGGGAAATATGCTTATTTGCTTGTCTTAGAAGATCGCTAACACTATTAAAAATAAGAGGCTATATAGCAAGACAACAGTTAGCTTAGCTTTGACTATGGAAGAGAAAACAGCTGACCTGACTACTCACAAACTGTGCAAGGTTCAAAACAAAGGTGTAGAGAAGTTACAAAATCATTTGATCTTGGATTCAACTAAGAAAATGATGCATCTTTAATCATAACATCCATTTTGTGTGAATTGGGGTTATTTTTTTTACAGGTTAGCTTTTGATGATTGAGTCGTAATCATGTTGTTAGGTGTTTTAAGAGAGCCAGCTGTTTTCTCCTGCTAACTACATAAGAAGCTAACTGTTGTTGGACTATAGCTTCCTACTTGCTTCATACATGTACAAACATGAGAATGGAGAGCATTTCTTTAATGGATCCCACTTTAAAATACTTTGAAGGTCACCATAAGACCACACAAAGTCAAGCTTTTTGCATGATTTCCACTGCAAAAGGCTGCATGCATTACTGTACGTCCAGGTGAGCAGAGCCACATCTGCAGTCTTGTGGGATCACCCAGAATTACACTTTAAGTCTCTCTGAACAGTTTAAATATGAGCGCGATCTACTCATGTGACTTCATGCCTTCTGTGTGGCCTGCCATTATTTATTATGTTTATGGAGCACACCAGTTGTATTGCATTATTACTACATTTAAGTGAATTTTAGGTACAGGCTGTTCTTTAAATGCAAATATCTGAAGCAATAAATTATGCTCATATGAATAATATTTATGGTAATATGGTTGAATCATTTGACCTTAATTTTGTTGATGTCTTTTTATCCAGATATTATCCTTTGGGCAATAGTCTTTTTCTAATTGCTTATACTCTGGTTCATTTTAGCTCCGCCCTCCTCTCTTTGGAAGCACAGTGCTCTCTGACTACATTTAATTATTTATGCATTTTATCCTATTTAATTTTGTCTTTCTATGTAATAGGCCTGCAACTGACCAATGTAAGGGTCTAGGCCACTACACCTTTTTTTTTCTTTCTTAATTGTTATGCATACCTGATTCCAAATAAAACTTCACTGACTCCATCTGTCGACTGTTGATGATCAAAAAGCTCAGTGATGCTGAAACATGAAAAGCCCTCATCATGCCAGTTGTAGCATGACCTGAATGACATGAACTTGCAGGGTATAAACTTCAGGTCACAATTGACACCGATCAGGGATTTTCATGTTTCATCACGCCAGATAGATATACAAGGAGAGCCAGAATGGGATTCAGTGGATACGTATAGCGCATGAATTCATACTTAGATACATTTACGCAGGCGATGTGATAAAACCACTGGCTTAATCTTGCTTGATGGAACAACGGTCTGCACGTGCTGTTTCTCCTTTGATTATACACATGCACATCCAGATCATACTGCCTGTACAGTTGGTGGACTGTTAAATCCATCTTGGGAGTCTCTGTAGCGGTAACATCTGGCTCACATCTGTTTGTCAAGGATTTAGCTCCATTTAAGTTGCTTTTTCCATTCAGCATGCCTATACTCTATGCCAAATTAAGCTGTCACTGATGGCACCAAATGACATCAATCATAGTATATACTGTAGCTTGAGAAGTAAAGATGGGCTGCAGTATGTGCTGGTGCAGCGGACCATCTCCTCTGGTCCGGCACCACACCAGGATGCCCCCCTCCTCCCTTTTGTTGACCTTTGTACACACACTGTACACAACACATTGATCCAGCCAAGAAAAAAGTGTCCACTGTGTTATTTTTTGAGACAGGTTGATGTTGTAATGGGTTAAAAAGACTAGAAGCATACATATATATATATTGTTTTTAATGTTTGTTTTCGAATCCACCACTGTATGTGTAGATTTTTTTATTATCAAATCATTTTGAGTAATTGACTTCTAATAAAGTTTTGGAAATGAGTCCAAAAAGCACAATATCATTATTGTGTTACAGTAATGTGTTGACATGGAAGCTTAACTTATTCTGATCCATCATCTATTTTGCAGACAGGATGACTTTTCCATGGTATTAGGGGACTCTTTTAATCATTTAAATGGTAAAGAAAAAAACTTGGACATGTTATCAGTGCCATGAAAGAATAGCTTCTAAGGGAAATATCCTTGTAAGCTTTTCTGCCAAGGATTATCAGAAGGCACTCTCGTGTCAGATAGCCTATCCTTCTGTAACAAGCAGACTGGAAACAGAGGGAAACTGCTGCCTTGCTCTGTCCAAATGTAACAAAACACAACAAGCTGTATGTGTCATACTCATAGATAGATTGATTTTAATTAATAATAGATCTGGATGTGATGGTGAGCTGGGTCTGACTGGACAACACCACTGGAGATGAAATATAGGGGAGTTACAGCAAATGCAATGAAATGACAGCAGATAATAGGAGAGGAGAGAGGAGAACAGATTGTATGACAGGGACAGTGTGATTGGCTGGTTAAGATTGGGGTGAGATCTGATTGGTCGCTGACATCAGCTGATTACAACAGGAGGGAGAAAAGCAGAGAATTGTGAATGAAAGCAGAATCGATAGTCTTCCTGACTTAACTTGGGCTACACAAAGCTTCATGAGAATAATATCAGCTTTATTATGTAACCCTCAGCAAAGTGTTTCCCCAAAAGGCTGCTCCTGCAGTAAGGGCTTCTAATGTTTTCAGGGGAGAGAGATGGTTGTGGAGCAAATGCACCACAGAGAGAAGAGCTATCACAAGAGGTGTGTGATGTCTGTGGCTCAGGTTCAGCTGGGAAAGTTTCCAGAATCAAAAAATAAAATAAAAAACTTGTGGGATAGGAAAATCTAATATAGGGCTCTATTCATTATGGGACTATCTATGAAATGTCTTTGAAACTGCTTAGTCAGGGGGGATGTAAGGACGCTCACTGTACCTTATGTTCACACACACACACACACACACACACACACACACACACACACACACACACAACTGCAGCTGCTTTATCAGCGAACAAAATGTCTGTAGCCCATGCATGTGCTGTATAGCTCACTGATGTAATTTGATTTCTGGGTTGCTGAACAAGCACTTCCAGAAACAGATTCAAGTGTGAGTTTTCCCTTCCTCTGCAGTGGCACAGGGACTGTACCACTCTAAAGTTGTTTTTGTATTGAGCTGACCTTTTCTTTTCATTAGCCGCTTGCAAAATACTGCACTACTTCAACATACAAGGATTGTATAATTGCATTGACTGTATTGAGACACCCTCTTATTTTCATGGAACATCCTCGTGTCATTTGTTCAGAAAATCAGAAAAAGATTGAAGAGGATTTCAATTTAAAAAAGAAAACATTAGTGACCTTGATTTCCAGCCTGCAGTTGTGTGCAGACCTTTCAAAAGCCTTTCAAAGCTTAAACAGCACATTGGAAGCACAAGATGCAAAGTGACAGACAAAGGATCAAAACAAAAACTTGGCAGCAAAGTAATAAGACCAGTAAGAGATACAAAAATATTTAACAAAGGAGAGCATGAGGTCAAGAAAAATAAGACACATATCACAAAAACAAGACAATGAAAAAGAAGTTGAAACAAATCAGTCAGTGTCATCTTCTTCAGCAAAAGCAAAGTCATCTTCACTTCCTGTTTTTGAATGTGCAAAACACTGAAAACCTCACATGGAGGGAAAAATGTGCACGTGTTGGACTGCTGAAAAACAGTGTATTTGAAGTTGATGGTTGGATCATGTAAGCACAGTGTTGTAGTATATGTTTATAGGCAATAACTTTAAAAAAGTAAAACTGTAAATTATTCATGAAACATGTAGAGTGCAGGTTTGTAATCTTAGTGCACTGATGCATAGTCCATAAAGAACAACCTGACGCACTGAAAGGTCAAAAGAAAATATGCATACTGTAGGCTAAGTTAAACATTTTAGTTGATAAAGTCTATAAATTTTAAATGGTGCTTTGACAACAAATGTTATACAGCTTGAAAAGACCAATAATGTACAGTATTTCACATTTATAATAAATCTCACATGGAATGAAAACATCTGCAGTGGAGCTTAACAACATTGTGGAGTTTTATGAATTCCAATCATTCAAATATGAAATTACAGACACTGTTAATTAAAAATAACCACAAAATCATTTTTATATTTTATAGTTCCATCTTACTGTGCCCACTGCATCAACAGAACTGATATGTATATTTGTAATGTAAAGTTAAAGTAATGGAATATGATTAATGATTTGTGGTGAAATAATATAAACACCTTTTTTATTCAACTTTAATTGGGGTTTTTTAATATTATAAAATATAATTTTTATTTTGTTTTTGTTTTTTACAATAGGCAGTACATGACTCGGTATCTGTTAGAGCATGTAGGTCCCTCCAATTCATGTGGATGACACATGACACAGCCATGTTTGTATCAGCCCCTGTGGCTCTGTTCCCTCACTATATGGTTAACATCCTGATGACACAGTAGCATCACCGGCCACTCTCTACAGGCTGCATTTCTCTTTTTAACCAGCAGAGAATGATAGTAGTCAGCTCCAGCAGCAGCACTGCAGACGGGATCGATGTCCGCTTCACCACACTGTCTGTTAAACACCACACCGGAGCTGCTGCCTGTAGCTGTGTGCAGACAGAAAAGTGTCTTGCTGCTGCTGCTGCTGCTGCTGCTGCCACTCTGGCTGTGCCCTCTCTCTCCAGGTCTGCTCTTGTGTCAGGAGAAACTGCTATTAGTCTCACTTTGATGCCGTAAAGACACACATTGTCTGGTGCTATCAGTACAAGATGAAACTTATATTGTTGAGATGTGCTGTTATCTAAGTCTTCAAAGGATTATTTATCTCAGTGGTTAATTTCCACCCTTCAAGAATCCCCTGCACTTGGCAGTGAGTGAACACAAGGTGTCGACAGAGGGAGAAATAGCTGTTTTTCATTCTTGTTGCGCAAGTGCTCCACTCACACTCAGCCACAGTCCATTCATTTCAAATGCTGGCCAAGAGTAGGTCAGGGGGCAGTCGTATTACTGTGTGGAGAGAAGTCTCTGATTGTCCCTTCACAGCGACTGCTGAGAGAAACCATCTCCTAACACTGACAGATACACCATGTGGTCAGCTGTGTGGTTTGCTCTGAAGGACATTGTGACGTTTAGTCAAGAGGACAAACCTGTCAAATAACCCTGGTGATGTCATTAAGGTTAACTAATGATGTAATGTTTTGTTTTAAAAGATATTTTTGGGCATTTTTGCCATTAATTGACAAGACAGTGGAGAGAGACAGGAAACAGGAAAGTGGGAAGAGAGACTAGGGGATTGCCATGCAGTACAGATCGGCACAGTAGGGAATCGATCTGGCGATCACAGCTTTGGGCTACGCCAACATTGGGCGTGCTCTTAACCACTCGATGACCTAGCACCCCTGATGATGTCATCTTAACTTTAAAAAAGTCTGTGACAAACTCATGGTGTGAGGGTTTACAGGAAATGGGGATTTGGGTGGCAAGCAAGGTGCAATGACAGATATTGCCCAGTTGCATTGTGGGAAATGTACGCCTCAGTTTACAGTGGCCAAAAGTCATCATACCCCAGCTTGTACTGCTAAGATTTTGATTTGTTTGTTTTAATAAATCTGTATCTCTCGAGTCTCTCAATCTTTATTAAAATGTGATACTAAATGACTGTGGTGTTATAACTATTGATTATACACAAAGCAAGGGCCCTCGATTACAATTACACACACTGCTACAGAGATGGCTTTATAATGTGTTAGGCTGCATGCCAATGAGTCGCATTTGGCAGCTGGAGAGGAGGCTCTTGCAGCACATTGTTATTCAAGCTTTCACATAAGTATAATGAGGCAGCCACATCACCTGTACTCTCATTGCAGGTGCAACGGAAATACAAATATGAGTAATAATATTTATAAAAAGAAGGGGGAAACAAATACTTCTTTCGTTTGCAATGTAACTGTAATGTAGATAATTAACATATATCGAATCTGTTTTATGGTTAAAGCTTATCACATTTATATTAAAATATTCTCCCAAAGTCTTTCTTTCTTTCTTTCTTTCTTTCTTTCTTTCTTTCTTCAGGTTGAGTCAGGTCAAGTATCAAAGACATAATCAAGTGGACAGAAATTTAAATGTCTGGACTTCAGTCATACCTCCAGTACATATGATGATCTTCCTAGATGAACCTGTTTACTCAATCCAATCATGTCACTCATGGATTTTCCTTTTGTTCACATTGATAATGCTGAGCCAAACATTTTGTTTGACCAATAGAAAAAGCCAAAGGTCAAGCCAAACAGTATAGTCACCCTTGATCCTGCTGAAGTTACTGTCAGAGGTAACTCACCCTCAAGGAATGTAGCAATGACCCTGATGTGAATTGTTTATTGGACATAAAAAAAAAACCATTCTGTCTGATTGCAGCTGTCTCTTAGAAGAGGACTTTAATTATATCAGTGATCAACTTATTCCTGCATAATGAATGCTCGTAGAAGCAGAAAAAAGAAACTTATTTCTTTCTTTCTTTCTTTCTTGCTCTCTTTCTTTCTTTCAAACCCAGTTAATTGGAGCTATACAGTGTTTTGTCACTGATGCAAGATGCACCACACACAGAGAGAGAAAATGGGAAAATTGTTTGGTAAAAAGTGTTTTCCTGCTGGGGTAAGAGCTCCAAGGGGAGCTTTAAAGTAGTCCAGCATAAAGTGGAGTGACGCACACTTACCCATAGAGGAGTTTTTGATGAATTACAGGCTTTCAGTGGATGCACTGGGAGAGTGCGCACCTGCGTACGTACCAGCAGTGTCCGCAATCGAAGATCCAACTGCAACCTCTCCAAGTGAGAAGCTGCTGCCTCGTCCGAAAGCGACCGTGAGGAGGGTTGGGTGAAAATATTGGAAACGCCTGAATTGAACAATGAGTGAAATTTGTGCTGGATTACAAACTATGAGGCGCTTCTCCCTCGCTCTCTCCTCCCAGCAGCTGTGACCATCGTGTCCAGACACCGATACGCACCGTCCTCCGCTCTGACACCGCTCCACTTGTTGTCACCCCGCGAGAAACATGCCACCCAAATTTCTGTCCTGTGTCTTACTTCTGTCAGTCATCAGCACCTGGTAAGTGGCGCACTTTTCAGTTGAACACATGTGCACATTGTGGATGGAATGAATGGAGGTTGGTGTTGCACTGTAGTCGTGTTTGCCTAGAAACTTTATGCCTGGCCCCAAGTTTTTTTAATCCATACCAGTGGCACATGCTTGTTATTTACATGCACGCATCAGTCTGCACAATCCGCCGCTTGTTTGAACCCTGTGTCAGTGACTGTGCTGTTTTCACTTTACCTCCAAAGCTCTCTCGCACTGGAGTACGAAGGTGACTACGAGGATGTCACTGTCAACCAAATGCTGGCTCCCAGATCCCATGAAACCGACGCCACGGAAATACTCAACAATTTACTGAAAGAATATGATAGGAAGCTGCGGCCAGATATTGGAGGTGAGTGTCACCTTTGTCCCTGTCAATATGTCTTCACCTAAGTGGCTGCTGACTTTAAAGCCACAACAGTTACTGAGATATTGATCAAAGAGTGAATTTGCACTGATAACTTCTTCAACGTTGAGCTCAGAATGCCTGAAAAGCTGCAGATTCATTAGGTTTGATAATCTGTTAAATGGGCAGATAAGTGGTGTCTGTCACTTATAATTAAACTAGCACTAATACCTGATTATTAACTTGGTAGAAATGCTGCTTTTATAATAAGATCTACGAGCATAAATGGTGTAGTGATGTGATAAATGAGATGCTGGAAGTCATCTGTCTCTATTGAGTTTGGTTGTGATGTGGGTGACATCATTGAGCTTATTAGAATGTGGTTTTGACAGTGTGGTCTGTAACAAAGTTAACCCATGGATGTGCGGGTCAGCAGCCATCAGTATCAGAAGGTTTTGTTCACAGTATAACTTTATTAATCTTGCAGCTTGTCTCTCATGCTGGAGCTGCTCCTTCTAGATGTGTGATGTTTTACACAGACGTTGTATTTCAGACTGGCTCCAGTCAGCCCCGCTGCACTGCTACAGTATGTTGCATGTTTCACAATTCCATCATGGTGTCTGATAAATCTGACACTCATTTCATCTGACCCCTTTGCTTCTTTTGCTTTCTTGCCTTTGGCACCTCACACCTCCCCACTGCTTCAGTGAACTGGGTTGGTGGGTTTTTGTTGTTTTTTTTTTTGGGGGGGGGGGGCCCTCAGCTCCTCATATGATCTGACGTGCTCCTTAGTAAAGCTGCAGAGGAGATACTGTAATCGCTTGGTGATGGTCTGTTGTCTTGTCTGAGATCCACCCAGCCTCTGTGAGACAGTTTCAGTTGTAGCCTCTCATGTCCTCACTGTAACTACTGACATCGATGGCACAGTCATGAACTCACATTATGCAGTAATATACTTTAGATGTATAAACCCATTTGTAACATTGAGAACATTAGGTCTTGTAGCAAGTACTAGATAACTGTATAAGGCACAATGATAGTTGATATGACAGTGAGAGTCTCTATCTAAACATGTACATATCAGTTATATTTTCAATACATCCACAAGTAGAAGGTTACTCAGCCTAGCAAAAACATCCACCAAGGCCAAACAAGATCCTACACATGAGTCCAGAATAAAACAAACATAAAGAACATAAAAGGTTTATAGGTCTTACAATTCAATAAATGGTTGACACTAAAGGCAATGTCACATATATACTATATAATTTTCAGTACATAAATCTGCTCAATAGACACACGTGGCTCTACACCACACTGTATCATAGACCTCAATACCATAAATACTGTATGGCCAAAATAGTTAAATATGACCAGAATATTTTACATCAGGATCCATTCATTAAGGTGGATCTGGCCCACAGCAGACAGCAGATGGACAATATCCACCTGATAGTAATAACTAGTAAGGAATAGTCCCATTGGTACATTTTCATAGGAAGCGATTATAAATCATTTTTAGTTAATTAGGTCAATGAGGCAGAAATGACTTCAAAAGTAAAAGAGAAGAATAAAACTAAATCAGTGGGGTGCTTCTGTATCAAAAACAATATTTTTGATTAACACAACATGATGTGGTCAGTACTGACTCACTTAGACTTTTCTGAGACTGAATGACTGCATCATTTTCCGTCTTTGATTTCTGCCTTCAATCAAAGAGGAAACGTCTCTACTTTCCAGATGTTTGTCACTTACACCGACCTACAGTAACAAAGGTCTGGATGCACATTGCTCATCAGCATAGCTCCATGAATATAAATTACATTTTGAGATTGAAACTTTGAGTGGAGGGGAGAGATGTGAGCAGCTCTTTGATATAATCTGACAACACTCGTGCTTTTTGTATTTTCATACATAAGATGATCAGACCCCATGTGTTTGGTTCTGATGAGCTCCTCTTACTAGGCTGATTCTACCCTTTAATGTCTGCCTTCCTCACTTGACCTCTGTTGTCTGCACTCATATCCTGTTACATGGTAAATGATACAAAGTGGTAGTTTGGCTTTATATCAAATATAAGATATTTCTACATCTTGTTTCTTTCCAGATAGATGTATCATCTAGCTTTGTAGACGGTACCAAGTTTTGTACTATTTTGTAAATATCTAACTGCACAAGCACAAATTGGTTTCCAGACCAAAGCAACCAGAGCTCAGTGGAGCTGGAGGTCAGGTTTTCATCCACCTGAGGAACTCAAGTGTAACAGCACACACATCGGCAGGTGATTGTGAGAATCTGTCCAGCTGATGCTTACACTGTGTAGTTATACAGTCACAGTCCTGACATGATGCAAAGCCTCAGATATGGTTGTCACCCTGTGACCATGACTCTTTGTCTCTGGCAGCTGTTGTCATGGTCGTCATGTCTGTGTTACATTTTGCAATTTTGCCGTATCCATCCACAGATGAAGTGGTAGAGTTGCCGCTATCTATCTATCTATCTATCTATCTATCTATCTATCTATCTATCTATCTATCTATCTATCTATCTATCTATCTATCTATCTATCTATCTATCTATCTATCTATCTATCTATCTATCTATCTATCTATCTATCTATCTACTAAACAGTCTAAACTCCACAGACTGTGTCTTTCTTTTGTCTTGTGTTCTGTCCTGATCACTATTCAGCATCCATAAGTATAGTTCATTTTGACTGACATGACATAAGAAAATGATAATGTTATAAAACAGCAGAGAATTGTGAGAGCAACTGATACATGTCCGGCATTTGCAAATTTATTCAAAGGAATGAGAAATTGCTACTGTGATGTGCACAAATGACTAAATGTTGTGGAGGTTGAACTTATATTTATGAAAATTTTACTTTATGTGCTACACAAACACATAGTGCACTAAATGAGACAAACTAAGGATGTGGCCCTCAATTCAGGGCCACATCCTTTGAAGGACATCAGCACAACGGTGAACCACGATGAAGCAGCAGCCTATGTTCCACAGAGCATTTGCTTTATTTTTTATTATTTGTATATTTGTATTCTCTGTATTAAACATCACCAGCACGCAATGAATCATGGGATAGGTTGGGTTGGGAGACTGTCACATTAAAGGAGTGTTTTTGGAGTCTCCTCCATTGAGCCGTCGAATGGTGCATCCTCTGACTTAGTAAGACACAGCTGGTGACTTCCTGGAGTTACCGCTCGTTGCCTGGTAACAGCAGAGTGACTCTAAAACTCCCAGTAAAACCACAATTTATCATCTTTGCATTACTGGTGTATGCATTAAATAAATAAAATATAACGGGATGATGATAAGAGAAGATTAAAGGTTCATTCACACTAAGCTAACAGACTGCCTGCTCCAGTTTCACTACTCTACACACATTCAGAGTGTATCTCTGTCCTCTCATCATTTCTATTCAGAAATGTCAGAGAGTTGGCCGGACTCTCAACTCCTGATGTAAAATGTCTGAAACAGTTGTAAGAGTAATGTTACCAGAGTGACAGAAAGTTGTGGTGGAGAGCTCTGCAACCTTCAGCATCAGATTTTATCCTGCAGGGTCGGTTCTTTTCATTTAGTGTTTTAGCATCTTTATCTGCAGCAGCTATAGGTCAGGTTGGGAACGGCTGACATAGAGTGTATTGAGACCTGGCTTATTTGGAGCAGTTGTCCCAAAACAGGGAGTTTTTAACCCCAAAATTGTTCCATTTGGGCATATGTGAACACAGCAATTGGGCTTGTATAGAACAAATGGGCCGAGATCGTTACTGTATGCAGCAGTCCCTGTGAAGGAAGGTCAGACAACATGTGCGTTACCTGTAAGGACGGTGCCGCAAAAAAAAAAAAGGGACGGTGTTGCACTCTCCATCTGATTCACCTGTAATTCACCTTGAGCTGACCAAGCTGTCAGAGGAGCTCTGCTGTTCTGCTCTTCAGCCTGGTGTTTGGCTGCACTTTGTACAAAAGAGTTCAATATGTGAAGATCTAACCTCCATCTGAGCAATGATCAGCTGAGCCAGAGCTCAATGGATGTGGCGCTGCACAGCTTCACAACGGCAAGGAAAAAAACACATTGTCGATCGTCCTCTCAGGATGGAGGAAAGGGCTGGCGATCGGCACAAGCCAAGAAAAATAATGATTGTTCACGAGTCCCAAAACACGAGTCCAAGTCAAGTCTGAGAGTCTCTGTGTGTGCAACTCCAGTCCCCATCTCTGCAACACGTGGCACGCTGCTGATGTTTCATGGTTCTAAACGGGCCTGGCCAGGCCAGTCTGACCGGACACACTGATTCGGAAAAATACAATTGACTCGGAATATGTTGGGTCCATGCTTTAACCATGGTCCAGGCCGGGTCTGGTTTTAATTTTTTGGGCCTGTTGAGACCTCTATTCCATGGTTTCTGTTTTTCTCAGGTAACCACCTCATCCCCGTCCCTCCGGGTAAGATTTTTTGACCAATGAGAGAACAGTTGGTTCGCACATGGCAGTTGTATTGTTTTAGCCCCTGAATCGGAACAAAGCAAATGAAACACGGGCCTGAATCCATCCTTAGACTCCAATAACTCCTTATGCTTCATGACACATCTGGGCCCATACTCATAAGGCTAAAGGCTGCATCGCTCCTAACCGGCTGATCGAGGAGATGAAAACAATGTGTGTGACAGTCTTACTTTAGCACTATTGTTTTTGTCTAAATGCAATTGGCAAACCCTTGTAGTGCTAATAGTAATACCTCAGTCTGGGGAAAATTTGAGTAGACAAAGGGCTGCCGTCATTGGATGTCACAGTGTTTTGGAAACTTTAAATGATGCTGCAGGGCTGCTGTGGTGAGTGAGTGGTTAGAGAGCACATCCCATATTGTCTCTGGCCCTTGTGCTGGAGATCGACAGTTGTTCATTTACCTCATTTCTGTTCCCCCCATTTCCTATCAAACCACTGTCAACTCCACTGTCCTATCTAATAAAGGCAAAAATGCCTGAAAAAAGTATGCTCTTTGGCAACAGGGAAAATGCAACTTTGCAGTGCGGACAACTTGGAGATGTCCCATGTGGTTGTTGGAACAGAGGACAAGTTGCATGAGCCGCGTTTCCACTGCAGGAGTTCCTGGTAAAAGGAGGGGGTAGGAACTTCTACAGGAACCGTCCTCTCACTCGGCCCTCTCGGTGGCCGTGTCTCCACTGCAGACAGGACCCACCGGGCTCTTATGGCGACGTGCAACAGTTTCGATCATTGCGTGGTTGTTGTGCAGCGTTTTTTTTTACTGCTCTTGTTGTTGTTTTTTTCTGTCAGTATAGACGCTTTCTTAAAAAAAAATGCCGTCTCGATCGTCACGTAATCCCGTGATCGCCTATTTACCACTCTTTTTTTTTACCAGGCCTACTGCTACTCTCGTCTTTTACTGAGTTATTCTTCTTCAGGGCTGATCTGAGTACCTACCCCCAGGCAGGGACTTCGTTCAGCCCCGTAAAAGTGGCGAGAATTTTAAACCTAATAATGGTAAAACGGTAGAGTTAGACCAAAAAACGTGATGGCACCAGGGTTTGATCATGTTTGTTGAGGATGTAAAATCGGCGATTTTAACATGGGGGTCTATGGAGAATGACACCAGCCCCCAGCCCCCAGAGGAAGCCGAGGGGATTGCACTTTTTGAACGCAGAAGTGAGCTTCACTTCTCAGACCGACAACTGCCCCCTTGGAAACAAGAGACTACGAGTTACGTGGAAGTCAGAGAGCCTCCATTCTCACTTGTAACAACTTAACCATCATAGTTATTCTGTTGAGCTGTTTAATTAAGGTAAAAAAAAAAAAAAAATAGCTCCTTCTTACTGTAATTTCTTCTCCACACCAACCTTATTATATGCATTCTGGATAATGCATTACTTTTTATAAACAGTATATCCAAATTAATTTGTATCTGTTTATTTGTCTGTGTTTTTTAATATTACTGTGGGACGTTGTACATTCATTTACAATCCAGACAAGGAAAATGCTGCGGTACCTGAAAACAAGTTCATCCATCACAGTAGACATCCGCCATAGGAACGAAGTCACTCTATTTAGGAGTTTTCACTTTCCCTCCATAAAGATTGGCCTCAGCAGCTTTTGTGAAGAGTACAAAGGAGGAAAAAGATTTTACTTAGAAACCTAGTGTGAGTCAGGGTGGTACTTGGTGAATACGAGGCCTGATGTCTTTTGGACTTCCTCTCACCCTGTGGCCTTTTATTTACCTCACTCTACGCTCTAAATCCTCTCCTGTCTCTTCTGACACAAACAAAGATAATTCAGTGTAATAAGTTAAAGATTTCCTAACAACATCTGGTGACATATGGCCAGTGCACCACCCAAGCATTTATGTTGATGAATCCATCGGTAGCCTCCTCAGAAAAGACTCCCATCCCTCCACAGCAATGGCCTCTATTGGCTAAACACACAAACAAAAAAAACAATACTCAGTCACAACCTCTACATTCACTTCTAAATAAATCATTTAGATCATGCAAATTATTTTATTTTCTCCATCTTCTGGACTTTTAACCCTGTGCTTTCCAATGAAAAAGAGCAAGTGAACACAAGGGATGTACTAATATCTTTAGAGTTGTACTAATATCTACATATCATAACACATTTCTATGTAGTTTGTAGTGTCTTAAAAATGTACTCTGTCAAAACAGTATTAACAGTTTCTCATCGATCATCGAAGTTCCCTGGAAGCAGCATCTGACAAGATAAACAGCCCTAAAAAAGAAGACACGATACTGGTATAACTTCATTTGGGAGGTAGTCAGTGTGGCAGTAACATGATGTGGCCCACGAGAAAGAAGAAGTCTCTCTGTACACTCTGTGCTTGTACAGTGTTGTTACAGAGTGAAGCTTCTTCCCTTACAAACAATCTCTGACAAGTGTGAACAAATGTTAACGGGGAGCAAACAGACACAAAGCCAAACTTAATTTAGGCCTGACATCAAGTTTCTGACTGAATTAACATTAATCGGTGACAGACATGATTTTTTATCACTGTTGACGTTTGATAACTGCAGCACCAGCTGAGATCTGAAGCTGCAGCTGAATGTTTTCCACATTGTCTCACATTGTGTTGAGATAGTGAATGTTTCTCTGGCTTAGTAACTCACTCACACGCCCATCTACACAGAAATGATTATTCTGTCGTGTATCTCAGATCAGGTTTTCTCCCTGGTTATCCTGCCAAAGTGGACTAAATTAACTAGTGTGGATCATTTCAAAGAAGCCTGACCGCAAACTACAGTTAAGTAAATTAGAAAGTCATTTGTTGGGATTCTGGCCCATTGATGGCAGATGGTGCGCTTAAGTCATTTGACCTTGTCCCACTGAACATTAATGAATGTGACTTTTTAAAGCTTGTAATGACCCATGTTGAAGCAACAAGGGGCACATCCACCATGTGGCATGAATGTAAAATGATGTTGAGAAACCGCATGTATGTCTCTCATCTTCCTGAATCAAAATGGTGTTTGACTGAATGAAAATCTAACATTATCTCAGTAACTGCAGTACCATGACTAAATGTGTAGCTCTCAAACAGACTTTGACTGAATCCCTCTGTAATTGCCATCTGTGTTGTTTTTATCTATTGTACATAATGTCAAGACACAAACAGTGTAGAGTTGACACTATCAAAGTAATATAATAGAATTTCAAAGTGGAAGAATAATGAACAACAAAAAATTACAAAAGTAGAAGGAAGTACAAAGGAACATGTTGTTTGAACCGTAACCTTTAGTTTTAACTTTTATTCAGAGCTTCTCTGACTAACTACATTATTTATAAAAGATGCTGTCAGGATGTGTCAGGATGAGCTCAGAAAACAGTGATTGATTGATGTGTGTTTAAGTTCACTCTAATTAATCAGAGCTGCATGTCAGGGAAAAACAACACAAAGCAACATGTAGGAGACAAACAGCTCCGTCTTTCACCATCAGGTGTGTAAGGACTATGTAAGGACTGAGGAACAATTCATGCTCAGCTTTGTTTACCTCTTAGCCATAGTTACAGTGATAATTTGGTTTATTTAGCATTACCTATGCATATGTGCTAGTTAAGAAAATGTTCCAAAGGACGAGGCAGATGGCAAGATACAATTATGAACATTTTCTAGGATCATATCGATTTTTATTTATTGCATTTTTATTTATTCATTTATTTTTATATTCACTAAAAGTTGTTTTGTGCCCTACATGTATCCACGGGAACACATCACTCAGCTTCTAAGGGCCCATACTCTGCTGTTGCACTGCAGGAACTAAACTACACGGTTACCCATAAAGTTGGAATAAAATATATATTTTTTTTACATCTTCTCATGAAATGATTGTGATAATGTGATCTACGCTTAATAGATAAAGTGTACATCTTCCCAAAACTTTATTTATCAGTCTCTTCCAAATATATCACTTTGAAAATTAAACCATGCTTAACCTTTATATTAGAAACAAAAAAGAGGAATGTGTTTGGAATCAAAATTATTCCACATTAAGGTGATAAATTCCTGCCTTCTCATTTGTGCTTCTCTTTGTCCACATGCTTCTGTCCCATCTTAATGTCAAATGAAGGTGAAATGTTTTTTTAATGTTTTTTTTCAACCCTTGCATACTGTTCAGGTCAAATTTGACCCATTTTAACATTTGGCAGCAGTACAAAATACATTAAATGTAATTTTTCAGACTGGAATTTAATGATTATAGTGAACCAAAAATAGTTTTAAAGTTTTTTTGTTTTTTTTCTGAGGCTGCTCCAGGTCAGATTGACATACAGTACATCTATTGAGATTAATTTTAGATCCAGCAGTGTGTCTCAAATCAAAGAAAACTGCGGTGTTAGTGGAAGGGAAACTGATATGGCAGTGAGGTACAGTAATGATTATGATTATACTGTATATTGTTATTCATGGCTATATAATAAATCCTGACATTTCCAGAATGTTCTTGCCATTTCCACTTTCAATAAAATATATTGCAGTCATTATGGCTGCCATGTTTTCAGCAGTAGATGAAAACTGACAGGACTCTGCACTGACTATGAGGGAATTCCTGGCCCAAGTCAAAATTTACTCAAACTATACTGAGAAGGCCAGAAATATGAGCAGGGGGATGGAAATCTGTGAAACATTTGGGCTCAAAGTAGAAAGCCCTCAGTGCAGATACAATGTGTTTTTTATAATAAAATGTTTGGAGAATGGTAGATCTCCACATGGTCCCAGGAATAAAACCAAAGAGTGATGAACATCACTGAGCATTGCAATAATAAGATAATAATTATAATAATAATTTAAAAAATAGTATGACACATTCTCCATTTATACTTGTAAATAGACTCACATGAAAAATACAAAATAAACACTTTGAATAACAGTCCCAGCGGACTGAACTCCTGTCTTAGTTGTAGCCATAGTGCAGTTATTTTCCCACACACTCATTTAACTAGCTCTTGGTGTCTTCCTACTCTCTAGATGACAGATGATGGTCTGTGGTAGGATTAGCCGGAGGGAGGTGATCTGTCCTGCTTTTTCAATATTTCAGAGTCCGTGGCATTTCCTGTAGTAACGAACCTGGACAGTCAGAGAAGTTAGTCTGTAATCCATCAGTCCCCATGCTGCAGCTCAGAGTGTGTAGAGCACGGTGCCACTCTCCCACATGGACCTGGGAGTTCCTGCTTATGTGATTAATGAGCAGACAAAGATGTGACAGGAAACAAGGCCTATGTCTGAGACAGTGATAAAACTGTTTTACTTTAGGAGAATAAAAGTAACATCATTGTTCTTTTATGTACAAAACTGAAGTTCTGTTCTGCCACAATAATAATAGTAATAATAATAATAATACTTTATTTGGATAGGGACAGTGCATATTGATGAACAATAGTTAAAAAAAAGAAAAAAAAAACACATATATATATATATATGCCGGATTATAACAGAGCTGCTATTTTGCATCCGCAGAAGACCTGCTGATGTAGATGTAATGTAATGTAAAGACACGACTTATGCAGTCAATATTATGACTAAGTCAGAAGACATGTATATTTCATAATAACAATCAGAAACGGTGTGTTTATTAAAAAAAACTTGGACTCAAGAGGTCCAAGAAATGTTGAATTGTAATGTTATATGATCTTGACTTGAAGGCAGTATTACTTAGACTCTTAGAGCCAGCATAGTGACATACAGTATTCCCCCCAAAATATCAGACCTTTGTGATGAGGGAGCGTTTCCCTGGACACAGACAGTGACTCTGCATCTGTAATGCTCTTCACATAGAGGTTGGATAAGATAAAGATGTGGTGAATATTTTCAGTGGGTCACATTGTTAATTTCTGTTCATTCCTTTTGCTCTAACTTGGTTCGTTGGAATAACACTGGCAGGCCAATGTGGTCTGACAAAGCCATTTCTAATTCTGTCTTAACATAAAAATGTGGTCACATGCTCTTGTTTTCCATAAATATCACCATCAGAATGTCAAACACAGAGGAGCGTCTGCAGTTTGTCTTCGCTCTTCACCAGCAGCTTATGTACATCCATTCATCAGACAGGGCCAGACTGCAGAGCAAAACCTGGAGAGAGATTAGCTAATGTCTCCGTGGACCTGTTCATCATCCTCTGCCCACCCTAATGACAAATAAATCTCACAAGAGGTTATGGCTTCCCTCTCCCCCAGCTCACCAGATGATTTTATACATGTCTCTGAGTGCTCGTTCACCACTGTGGAGCAGATCATGGCGTCCCCTGAGAGAGCTCATTCTCCGTTATTCTCTGGTCTCTGTGTTGTTATTTAAAAAATGGCCATTTTCACAAGACTCAACATACTTTTATTGTGTCTGTATCGTGAACAGTATGGTGTATTTAGTACATGGCCAGCCACAACGATGCACCAATGGGTGCACTGATAAATAACCCACACACAACTGCTAATTAATTTCTAGTTCATCTATTTCCTCAAACGTAATGAGCTGTCCCCATTTACTGAATGACTAGTCGCAGCCTAACTGCTGCTAAGTGGCACTGTAGGCAGGTGGAGAATTATAGCCTCCAACACAATTAGCATTGTATAATGAAGAAATAATGTAATGCAGCTTCATTGCCAAGGGTGCAAATCTTCAAAGGGACATAATTAACAACTGAAATACCTGTTTAGTCTTTCACAGCCTACACTTTAGGGTTTATTTTCAAAGCCTGACACGAGCAGTGGAACCTGTGACACTTAAACACAAAAGAAACGTCTCTAAGCCCCCTGTAGTTATCGCTGCTACACCTATCACACTCTCCAGTCCGCAAAATGAAGTGCGTCACGTCATCTGAGGCCGATTAAATGACAATTTGAGCATATTTCCTCCAGCTCCTGTATAGCTAAGTAACTTAAAGAAAGAAAGAAAGAAAGAAAGAAAGAAAGAAAGAAAGAAAGAAAGAAAGAAAGAAAGAAAGAAAGAAAGAAGGCAGTCGATCTTACCCGATGAATAACATGGTTAGCTAATGATACTCTCACTGGATCAGATATAATGTTATTTTACTACTGTAGGTAGGAACCTGCTTGGTGAGAAAACACATGAGCTTTGAACTCCCCTCGCCCATCTATGAGTCAGCCATTGTAATGCTGTTGAAACTTTCAGCTGTAAACTGTATCCACTATATACTGTAGTGCACAATTAAATAGTTTTGACGTATGCCAGAATTAAGTCTACAAAGGTTGTACACAATATCAATCCAGCTAGACCACGGCAGCTTTTCTGGAGAAAGTCCTGCAGAAGGATTTAAAAAATGACAGACACCTACAAAAAATACTGAAAAATGCCTGCGAGCAACCACTGAACAATGTGGATCATTAAAATCCAACCATTAGACACATCGAAAGAAAAAACAATAACATGACTGTACTTCTCACTTTGAACATACAGTAAATTCAACCTTGAAAAGTCTCCTGAATGAAAAACACATTATTTTCCTGCTTGAAGAGAGCCGCTCTACACTCTAACCCCACACTGTTATTTCATGAGGTCTCACTGATATTGGCTCAGCCTTTAAAAATATATGAGACAAATATAGCTGAATAGAGAATAAACAATAAGCAATCACCACCATTTATATTCCACCTCACCTTGGATGACCAAGGTGAATATAAATGATGGTTCCACTTGGCACACTGGGTTGATATGACTGAACTCACCACTGATTCAAATGAAGATATGAAGGCATCCTGTTGAGACTCTGTACAGTCAGCGTACAGCTTTTCCAGCTTGTGTAGAGCTGCACTCATAATGTTTGAGTGGTCTAAAAAGAGACACAGTGTAAGGACTGTACACAAAAGTCAATCTAAATGTAATCTGTGCATGAAAGAAGAAGATGAATTTGCTCCTGTTCTCTTCACCAGCCTCCATATTTTTACTTAAGAACATCACCTACTTCCGAAAATGAATATTAAAGCAACAAGTTGCGTATCAGCCCAATTCACAGTCACACTGTACTGTAGTGTATCTCTGCAGACTGAAGCCTGTGGTGAACTTGTGCTGTTATATTAAACTTTCTCACTACAGGTGATACTCTCTTTTTGAAACGTTGTAATGAACAATGAACCCGTTTATCTTTCCAATGGGATCACAGAAATATTGCATCTTATTTTTCTCTTCTTCCCTTTGTCTGTTTTTTCCTCTTTCTCTTCCCATAATGAAACTCTGACTGATTGTAAGATCTTATTAGAAGCAGAAAAGTTTTGGGTAGTGACCTGATGAAACCTCTTAGAGATTCCTGTGGCCATTATTGATCTGTGTTAATTAAAGCATGGGCTGCAGCAGCGGGCTGTCTGCATATGAACGCTCCCTGTTTGGGAGAGAGGACCAGGTCAGAGGAGGAGAGCAGCAGTGTGCTGAGGGCCAACCAGCAGGGTTGATTGTCTCCAATTAATTTCTCGTCTTGGTGGCTGCACCGCGGGTCAAAATACATTCCGCTGCAGGAGCTGACATTGTTACTCGACAGCTTACACACAAAATGAGAAGTTAACTCACTCGTTAGGAGTGTGTACGAAGTGTTTGTAGTCTCTTCCATCTGGTGGTTATAAGCGGGCACTGATTAGGGCAGGATTTACAGCATAGAGATGTACAAATGAGTTATCAAAAAAGGTTTTGGAGTGTTTCTGTCAGATCTCACTCTGTAGCTGCCTTCCTTGTTGTTTTTTCAGTGACTTAAACAGTAGATCTATTCATTTTGCTCACCAGGTGTTGTGCGCTTATGAATGCAGGGCTTTTGAGAATCAGCCTCAGCAGGGACCCTGCACAAGTGTTCTCCAGCGTGCCATCTGTCAGCACGTGAGCTGAACGCTGTGAAGGAGACTGTCAGGTGGAAAAATCCTCGCTGTGGATTTAATTGGCTGAGACGCAAACACTCCAAAGACAGGTAAAATGATGGAGGAGTTATTTGCTGCTAATGTGAACGCTCACGGCAGCAGGGTCACACCTGTCACTTACCCAGTGTCAGAGATCAAGCTTTAAATGACACTTCTACACCGAGCAGAGTTTGGGGAAGCCAGGGGTGTTCCACCATGAGTGAAGCTGCCTGGACCACACTGTCCACCACACAACCACACAGTCAAAGTGTAGCACTGATGATTAAATAGAGGGGTAAAATACTTTTTTTTTTTCTTTCTCCCAGAAGGAGAAATTTTCTTAAAAAAAAAATTAAGAAATGAAACTCAAAGTATTATGTGCTTAACTTAGGGAGAGATTTCCATTCAAAAAATAAGGTAAATAATGTAAATAAATAAGATTTTGTTAAGTGTATAAAGGGATAGTTCAACATTTTGGCAAATTGGCCCATTGCCATGATCCCTATAGTCATAGCAGTAGGTTTGTTACCTTTAATTGTTGGTGCAAGCTATTCTTAGAATGGCGAAGCAGAGCCACAAGCCGCTCTTGTGGACAAGTTGACCTGCACATTCACCACGCTATGAGATAATAACAGAACGTAACGAGAGTTGTTTTGGAGGCAAGTGCAGAGACTGCTTGCAGGAAAAACTGCCCCCGATGAGAATGTGCATCAGCGGTTTTGCATGAATTTACCTCGAAAACAACTCCAAATATGTCTGTTAGCTGTATATATACTGTATGTAATGTTATCATAAGAAAATATAACTTCACTTTTATCCATCCACACACACATTCACAACACGAGGTGGGGTACAGGTGACTATGCCCACTTAGGAGACAGGAACTGTACCATTTCATATCATTGCTGCAGCTTGTAATGAGCCATCTTGTCATAGTAGAGTATCTTTGGTTTAACTGGGTAAACAGATAGTAAGTTAGTGTCACCTGTAGTGATTGGATGAAGTTTGAGAGCAAAGGTCAGAGAGAAGGAAAGAAACCATAGGCAAAAAGTGGTGTGCGTTGTTCGCTGTGGGCCCATTAGTTATTGGTGGTGCCTAAATATTGACTGTTCAATATAAAGGTCCAATGGAGTTGTAGAGAAGTATATATTTTCAAGTCACTTCCAAAGGTCCAATAAGATATAATTCTTTATTATCACAAGAATTATAATTTGTTTGTGAGTGATAAATTACATTACTGTTTACTTTTATTAAAGGGGTAAATTTATAGAGTAAATTTATATAAAAGGATAAACAAAACTAGTAAATTCATCCTTGCCCTTTATTATGTTGTCTGGGGTCCATTGATCAAAATATAGTAATTGGATGAGTATTGATTAGTAAACCTTTGTGGTAGCTTCCTGATCATAACGTATGGTACATACTGAGTGATGGGGTGCTACACAAAATAGATACATCTCTTCTTACAACATGGTGTGTATGACCTGAGCTGTGTGTGCCGGTGTGTGTTTCTGGGGTGATGCAGCCTGTGAAATCTAGATGAAAGACTGTGAGGCAGATCGCCCTACTCTGTCTGCCATGCAGGACCTTTCTGTATTGTCTGAGTGTGGCATCATGGCTCCTCTGGCACCTCCCAACAATAGTCTTGTTAAAGGGAAAGGATTCGCTTTGAATAAACTGTTGTCTGTTGCCTCTGTAATGCTGATAGTTAGGACAGTAAATCCCTGTTTTGTTTTAAAGTTGCACTAATTAATATTATCATATAATTTGCAGCAGTTAAATTCACTCTACACTGATGATAATGGATCCTGCTGGTTCAGTCTAACACAGGGATAACTCCTAGTTTGACACTGACTGTGGCAAAAGTTAGTGAAGATGAAGTTATCAACATTAAGATGGTGTCAGTCCCAGGTCTTAGAGGAATTTTATTCAGACTGAGTGAAACCTGATCGATCTCGACAAGTCAGTTCTTTTATACATTGTATGGCAACTAACACAGACGACCCATTACAGCTAAGCTCTTCACCATCTGAGCTGATTCTGCAGCTGAGAAACTAAAACTAAAAGGCCTCTGTGTTGTTAACATAGACAATTATCTCTCACCTTCAGATTATGTGGAAGACACTGGATTTAGAGGGAGGATGTAAACCACCACAGAGCTTCATCTGGGTCCAATCAGGGATAGAGGCACCGCTGGTTTATCAGTTAATTACATTCATGCAGCCTCCCAGGTGGAGTTCAGTCCATGATTGGCTGGCTGGATAAAAAAAACCAGCAGGGAGAGGTGGGATTAAGAACCAGTGGTCTGCTCTGAGCCTCCCCCTCCTCTACATGGAGTTGTCAGACATCTTTTCTTCTGACGTGAAGTTACAACAGTGTGTTGTGCTCTGGTGTCTTGTGTGGCCTGCTGCTCGGTCTCTTTGTGAAAGCACATAGATGCAAATTGCGGCGTTCAAGAGAACACTTTCATTACTCCTGTTTATGTGATGAAGACTAATGTGTGATCATTACTAACAACTACAACTCCCCGAGGACTGCTTCCCTCTGCCGCCACTCGCTCTTCAAAGGACTCGGTACAATAAAGTGGCATTGATCCAGCTTCACTTTGTCTCTTTGATTTTTAGAAACAGCAGATGCAGTGCCTGAATCAAAAGTCCTGATCAGTAATTATGTCACTCTTTTTTTCCAGTCAAACCAACTGTCATAGATGTGGACATATTTGTGAACAGCATCGGACCAGTGTCTTCAATAAATATGGTGAGTCAGTCCATTTCACTTCTGGTGTGTTCAGTCTATTTGTGTCCACACCGTGATGTGGTCCTGTGTGGTCCTGTGATTGAACTATGTGTTGCCTGTGATTTCAACACGAGTAGCAGTCGTGGTGCAAAGGTGGGAGACAAGCTGCAACACAGTCAGAGGCAATGTGCCATGTCGGAGAAAACTGTGTCTTAGATATGTGAGAAAGACGTTTTCTTACAGAGGCATCACTCAATTGATGATTTAGTGATTTTATCAAAACAATATGTGTCATAGAAATGCACAGGTAATATAAAGTATAATGCTAATATAAAAACTTCAGATCAGTTGACTCTTTCACTAAAAGATTAAAAAAATTGTTTTATAGTAGCAAAAAATGTACAATATGTTTTCTCATTCACATTCATGTTGGCAGAGATTGTTGATGATTGAGACTATAGCTGTGTCACCATTCAGGGATGCCGCTGACTGTTAAGGCTCAAGTGAAATGAGCTGGTCTGAACCCCCAGAGGATTTTCACTCGGTGTCACACACTGTGCTTTAAGGCCTTCGGTTTAAACAGGTGAACAGTTACAGCTGAGCTGAAATACTTTCATCTAACAGTGTAATCCCTAGGCTCACTGTCAGTGTCATTTCCAGTCATTTTCATTACCAGCAGCATGCAGTGAATCTTGGAATGGGTTGGACCACACCTGCTGGAGCCTGTTTTGCTCTGAAGGAACCGTCAAAATGGGACAGTTACAACACCATCAGGCTTCAAATGTAGCGTCTGGAGAATGTAGCCCCTGAATTGGGACACTGATATCAAGTGTGGGGTTTCACCCTTACATACAATACAGGATCATCCCAGAGAATACATATTGTTTCCTTCACCTAGCTGGAGCCACATGATCATCATGAGTGGTTACTGTGCATGCAGATCCTCACTTGAAGTCCTCAGTTGTTGTTTTTTTCACTTTTATCTTAACAAATCTCTTTCACTGTACTGTACTCTGTCTGAGTTTAGGCCTACTCTATCCGTATAGCCTATTTGATGATTGAATTAACTATGTAAGGGATAATGTATAGTTCGGAGGTTGTTATGGAGAAATAAACCCCGACAGATTGTATGGTTTCATTCAACCTGAAGGGGTTTATTTCTCCATAACAACCGACCAACTATACATTATCCCGCTTAGAACACGGCCTACAACTAAATCATTCAATAATGTAACACAAAATAATGAAAAAAGAGATTTTATTCATGTAAAATTAGACCGTTGCTCGGGACGCCGCTCTGACCAGCGCAGCACAGAAAAGAGAAAGTATGCAGGATATTTACTTTATGTTTCATTTTTACCGTCATTAAACAGCTTCGGACTAATAGTGATGTTAGATAAACGACTTGTAACCTGTTACAGGGAGAGTGGAGGCTCCTAAGTTATTTCCACATCGTGGCTGAAAAGTAAACTTGCATCAGAACCTCTGACCGTGTCACAGCTCCTCTCCTCTCTGTAGCTCCGCGACACAAACGCACCCCATAATCTCTTGTTTATGACAGATAGGACTACACAAAATACATGGTAACGTGTATGGTAATCCATCGATCCACTGATTGATTATCAAAGGCTTCAAATGCACGAACGGGAGGAGGCTCAGCAAAACAGCGGCCGTGACCGGACATGCAGAGTCGGCCGTTGCTATGGAGTCCCTAGCAACGGTCCGCTCAGCGGTGGTCTATCGAGAAATAAACACCGCAGAATATTGGTGATTGACCAATCAGAATCGAGTATTCAAGAGAGCCGTGTTCTAAATATATATATATGTGTGTGTGTGTGTGTGTGTGTGTGTGTGTGGGCTATAGAGTGGGCCCAAACTCAGACTAAAGTAGTATAAGACAGAGTACAGTACAGTGAATTCTGGGTAACAGACTTGTTAAAAAAGTGAAAAAAAAAAAACTGAAGACTTCAACTGAGGATCTGCACCACTCATCTGTCTTTTCGAAGAGTAACAAGGACGTTTCAGTTGAGAAATTCAGCAAAGAGTGAAACAATATGACGAAAAATCTGTTTTGGTCAGCGCAGTTCATTGATTGTTACCATGGTAGCATCGGCCTTAGACCTGACTTAGCTTGGTGTTGAGGTGTCTAATGTTTCTGGCTTAAAAGGGGTCAGTCTTTATTTTTGAGGAACAGTCTGAGTGCCATTAGACTGCCCACTGTGCCCAAAGAATGGACCAACACCACCGACCACCCTGATATATCTGAGTGAAACTGGCCTTGGTTTGAACAACCTGTTTGAGTTCACTGAACAATGGCTCTAGGTTGTACAGTATCACTCTGACAATCTGAAACTGAGAGACATCATCCTCATGACACATGTTTAATAAGCTGTTAAAAACTCACCTGTAACGGAAGTACTACTGTACTGTACTACATATTTGCACTCTGCAGCACTTTATCTCCTAGAGGTGTGATTTCATACTCGTCTAAATGACAGCTCACAAGACTCTAGAAGTGAGGCCACAGTGGATATAGACAGAAGTGGGTTAGAGGATGGAGATTGTAGGATAGCTGGATTTGAGGATGGTTAATGTATTTGAGAAGTGATAAATGAAGGAGAAGGATTCAGAGCACATGGATGGTCAGAGGGACAGGAGGTGAAAGCCATAGTTGAAAGGAAAGCAGAAGAAACTGAGTGGACACTGGGTGGAGATTTTTTTTAATAACTAGACTCAAATCACTTGTGTCACAGTTCTGGTCTAATTATTATCTGCTGATAAGTTCTCAAGAGGCTGAGCAGGCATACGAACTAGAAGATACTACATGTTGTAAAATATTACCCTTTTAAACTGGCTAAGACTCTGAAAAACTATTTCTCATTACTAAGATACATTAAGCAATGAAACAATTAATTTTTAGTTGATCAACAGAAAATGTATTGCTTATTATATTGCCACATTGATATTCGGGCATTGTTCAAGGAAGATGTATTTGGACATTTTGTTCTGTAGCTGAAGATTCTCCAGCAAGTTCTTCTTGTGAAAAAGAAAAGCTTAAATTGGTTTGGCATTTTGGGAATTACAGTGCTTTGCTCTCTTGGTGAGTGATGGATGATAAAACGCAGGTTGCAAAACACTCGACACAACAGAAAAATAAAACATGTAAGTCATAATTAAAACAAACGATCAGAAATACAGTTAAAATTCTCTCTCACGTCTCTCAATAAAAGGAGAAATGGAAAAACTCTACAATAAAAGTGTTTTAGAGAGATTTAAGAGGTCATTGACACCCCCAACCTGAGTTCCTCAGGCAGCTCATTCCACAGTTTCATGGCTCCGATTGTAAAGGCTTTGTCACCTCTGGTTTTAGCTTTGCCTTGAGACACACACATCAGGCTATATATGCCATATGCTGTTAAACAGTCATAGCATGGAGCTTAAGAGTAGGATCTTCTACAACATACTGGTCCAGTGCAAAGAAGCTGAAACTGGAGTAATGTGGTCACTTCTCCTAGATCCTGTGGAAAGTCTTGGTTCTGCACAGGCCGGAGCCTGTTTGTAGATGTTTGTTTGACGCAGGTGAAGAAGCTGCTGCAGCAGGGAAGGAATGAGGAGGTAAAAGCACCTCTGTGTCTCTAAAAGATCTATCATTGGATGGGTCAGATTAACAAACTGATCAGTACTAAATAAGGAGGTCTGAGGTCATGATGATGGGCAGCAACGAGCACAGATGAGTATTAAGCTCTAGTGTTTTAACCATATCATTGGACTGGAGTAATAATTCCTTAATGGTGTTTGCAGAATAAAAAGTTAGAGTCTGCAGGAGTTAGAAACATCCTGGTTTTAGTGCTAATCAGTTAAAATAAGTGGACACACCTGACTGGGAGCTCTAAGCTTCTTGTAATTAATGCCACCTGAGTTATTTATGTTTTTACAGTATTTGCTTTCTGAGACTAAAGTTTTTCTACTTGAGCCAAGAAGTGAGGAGTGAGTTTTTTTTTTTTTTTACCATTTCAGAGAGATGAAACCGAGTTAAATGTCTCTCTGATCACAGGGGAGACATATTTCCTGTGTGCCATAGATAAAACAGTCCCTGCATTATTTGACATTTACATTATTTGTCACGCCAACCTTACAGTACATGAAACATGTATCCACATAGCAAAACAAAGTCCCAGGCTTTATGATGACATTTATGAAATATTTATCCTACAGTACATGCATACATAACAGCTATTGTTACTGAATCTTTCCTGCTATATTCAGTGCCCTCAAGCACCCTTTCTTTTTTTATGTGGCAAGCTAATTTAAAGCCCCTTTTTCACAGAAGAATTCATATACTGTACAGTCATATCAGTTGTCAAACTTGTATTGTTTCTAATTACAATGCAGTGTAGCCATAATTCAGGGTGTCATGGCTTCTCCAAGAGACAGACGGTAATTAATTATCTTCCCTTTGGAGGAAATGAGGCCATTTTCACATCAAAATCACAATCAAAGAGAAAACTCTTTTCCACACATATGGAGAAGAGTCCATTTAAAATCCAAAAGAAGTGAATTTAATAATGTTCATTAGTCACCTTAAGTATTCTACCAGGATCTATCACATCAGGGTGGGACTGCCTACGTACGTACAACGCATGAATGATTTTGAAAGCAGCTGCAGCTGCAGGTGACTACTTGATTCATACTGAGTCACTGATTTGTACTGCTCTTTAGCCTGAGTGGCTAAAAACAGGAAGTGAGCCATCAACCCAACAACTAATTTTTTCTTTCATGTAATCTTTCTAGTTTATTTTGGCTCTTGACCAAAGTCCTCAGTTGGCAGTGCCTTGAATATCTGCATTCCGAGTCGTCTGAAAGGCGCTGTCACACCATCAACTGGATCTGTCGGATGTCTGAGCTCCTGCATATAAACATTTTCTGTTAATAAATTAAAGTTTTTTTCGTCTTTTAGAATTTCTAAGTGCAGTATACCAATAACAAACCCATTCATTTTGAGTTATTTTCAGAATTAAGAGCTGCAGAGGAGAAAATAACTTAAGTAAATTGTGTTTTCTCCCTTTTATGGTCGTGCAAAAGATTAGATGAGGTGGTCACATATCCACATGGAATTAATAAAGATGCAAATAAAGTAATCTTCGCTGCTATTTCTAAAAAAAAGTAACAAGACATCTATTGTCTCATAAAATCGGACGCTTCACTGGATTTATGTGTTTTTTTGTGTGATTTCCTTATTGTGTTCTGTAGTGAGGTGACAGGCTAAGACAGGCATATGATAAAAAAGCTTTTAAAATGCCACGGTTGCATTCATCTTATATTGTATTTGTCTTGTCTTCCGGTCTATCTTTCCTTTTCTCTTCATTGGGCATGGTGACAGTGAAGCAAACCATAAGTGCCCCATTCAGAAGAAACAATAAGAAGAGCTGCTGTGTTTTCAATAAGCAGTTAACATTATGCTAAACTGGAGAGGAAAGCATCTTTGTAATTATGAAGAAGCTATTTTTATACTTGTGGGTCACGCAGTGTCCAAGGCAACCTCGGATAATCCAGGAATTCCTGCCAAAACAAAAGCCGGTGCCAGTGGGGTCCCTGATGCTATTCTCACCATGTGGAGAGAGCTTCCCACTCACTCACACTCTGGATGCCCAGAGAAATGCAGGATCCATGCCAGTTCATTTCCCACTGTATAAGTGAACTGCTGGTGTGACAAATGCAACATCCTTTGGTACTGTGCTTTTCTTGAGCTCCAAGCACATTATTAATTTTTAATGTCCCTGCAATTTGCAGCCCACTGTATTTGTTTGGCTCATACCTGCTGTGATTTTAAATGGCCGTGATAATTTGTTATCCACATCATAAAATCCTTTCTTCAACACACTGGTCAGATGGTTCAACTTAGCCACTGGATGACTCACATCCACAAATTGAGTTTTCACTTCATCAGCCAGTGGTGCATCTAATTTTTTCATTTTTTCTGGCTGGAAGATTTAGGTAATGAAGTCATCAGCACGAGGATCGTATAATGAGGCTCTTGGTAACGCCACAAAGAGAACAGATCTCAGTGGAATGTTAATGTGCTGCGAGTGTGGCTCCATCAGTAATAAACTGACAAAAATATCTTTCCTGTTTTACCTACAGTATGTGATGATACAGTCTATGGTGATGATACTGTACCTGTGTGGCCGCACCACAGAGCAGCCTCTGTGTCCTCAGTGGTGCAACAACACAACTCTGGACTCTGGCACTGAACTGTTGTGATTCCCATCAAGACCTGAGAGCAGAGCGGTCGGACTTCACTGCTGCTGCTGCTGCTGCTGCTGCTGCTGCTCTGCAACCTGCAATCAAAGCCCTTGGAGATTATCAGAGACAGTAATAATTTCGCCAGTACTTCACATCCTGTGCTGTATGTAGGAACAGTAAGAAAAGGAAATTCACAGGACAGAGTCAGTTGGATTCAGCAGTTTTCAATTAACTGGATGTAGGGCGACGACACCGTCAATTCAGATGTTCTTCTCAACATTAAATATCGATAACTTTTGTGCCACCTGTGTTCTTTCAATAGATTTACTGTAGACAAATGTGTGTAAGGTGTAGAGATCCTGTTCTTTGTTGGACCACTCATCTGGGAAGTAGACCTTGCAAGGCAGCTGGATCTCCATCCTGTCTGGATCCAAGCTATTGGCTGTTCTGTTGGCTTGAACAGTCTTTTGAGGGAATTTATGAGGGAGGAGCTGCTGGCAGGTTAGAAAATGTTGTTGCGGAATTTTTTAGGGCTGTGTGCAGAAAGTAGCCTCACAGGCATTTGTCCATCCATGCTGCAGGAGCCGACTACCGCTGGGTCTGCTGCAGAGTTCTGGGGTCAGGTGTCGATGATGATAATGTTGATGATTACGATGGCGAGCTACCAGATGGTCCTTGACTTAAGATTTACACCGATCCCCCAATTCATTCCACTCCTGGATGGACTATGTCGGTTTGGGACGCAGGGCTGAAATCAGAAGAATAAAGTCTTGGATATGAACTGTGAACACTGAACTGAGGGTACCGGGTATTAACCCATTGTGCCAGGGAACTTGGTGGGTTATTCTTTTGAATTATTTTCTTTCTTTTGCAAATCAAATAATTGAATAATTTACTTTTATTTATTCTTTAAATATTTTCTTTAAGTTAATTTATGCCTAAAGAAATTTAAATCAAAAGCAACTGGACTTGGTTATTTGTCCAGTTGCTTTTGATTTAAATTTCTTTAGGGATCACGATGACCTGGACAAATGAGAATATTCACAGGCTTAAGTTAATTTATGCCAACTTTGGTTGTGTAATTGGTTGTTTTTTTCAATACATGGTGCCTGCTCAAAACCCAGTCTGCCTCTGTGTGCTTGTTCCAATCCTCCATCTCCTCCCTGACTTGAGTCTAGAGTCTTCTGTCCCAATTAGCCTGGCCACTTCATATAATCCACCGCATTCATATATGCTGCAGCTGCCTGTGGAGGGTCAAAACAAGACCAATGAAATAACATGCGCAATGATTTATTCTCTATAGAGAGGGACACAACACAGAACCACACAGCAGTCCAGCAGCTCAGCTCCATCTTATGCCTCTGGTCATCTCATTCCCACTAGTAAGATGAGCTCTCCTATGCAATAAAACAATCAAGGTGCAATAATCAACGGATGTGTGTCCCATAGGTGATGTTATGGGGATCACAGTTGTTGCTTTAACTACAGGAATTTACAACAGTTTAGTCTCAAAAAGGTTACACTGAGTTCATCCTGCTGTCCTTGCTCACCCCAAGGTTTAATGCAGTCAGGGTTCAATTGGTTACCTCTAATAGACTTCAACAGGTTACTACAAGGCTAAAACTACAGAGACTTGGACTACTCCAAAGAATAATAACAATAAAATGTCCACCACAGTGTCTTAGTTGTGACTACAGAAAGAGACATGGTGGCTCTGGCAGAGTTTAGTATAGTTGCTGGTGTAGCATCAGAACTGGAGCGTACTGAAAGAACAAACTGAGAACAGAACTGAAGGATTTTCTCAAAGGAAAATATGTTTTCACACTTCTCCTGCTGGCTTCAGGAAAACCAATCTGATTGGTTGTTGAAGATGGGGATAGACAGATGGTTCATCCAATCACCTGGCAAGTTCTTTTTACAAGCATCCATCCTTCACCAAACAGTTTCCAATCTTCCAACAGAGCCTTGTTTCCAGATGGTGTTTAACAAACCATCTGCTGCACCACGTTCCTCAGAATTTAAACTAATTGCTACACAAACAAAGCAAATAAATCTTCCAATACCTCTAAGCACAACACATTCACATTGTAGTGCTGCTGGATGTAGTGCTCAGCACATGCATTGGCAGATGTTAGCTTATTATTCCAGGTATACTATGCGGACAACTAGAAATAGCAGTACAGTGTAGACATAATACATGATTGAGGTCATGCATACAACTATATCCTTTGTCTCCATTACAGAGCATCATTTTCCCAACAGAGAGCACCGAGAAGTTCATTTTACAGCTGAAAACATCTAACAAGACTTTTCTTCATATATCTTATTGCATGTTGTTGCAGCAGTTGAATCAAAATTTAATTTCTTCTCGCCAACATGAAATGCCAGCAAATTTTTCAACAAGGGCGCTGCTGTTTCCTGCAGGACAGATTGTAGAACATGGACTTTTCATCTCCGAGATGCCCATTCAGAAATGTGGATTTGGTATCTTTCTCCCTGACATATTGGCAGTTGGTAAAACTATGAAATCTGTATTAAAGCAAAAGGGTGATTGGCTCAGTAGAAAAGAGTCGGTGTTTCAGAAAAAAAACAAACTATGTTGGACAGCTCTGTTGGGGTTGATCAAATGAACTGGATTGTAAAACATGAATAATACACAACAATAAGTGTTTCATGTGTGGCATTAAACTGCCTTGAGAGCAGTGCAGCATGTTCAACAAATTCTAATCTCCATCCACTATAACCACTGCTACTCGGTTGGGTTGCAGGTGGCGAGAGCTTTTCCTTACAGCTTTTGGTGAGATGTAGGCAGCTCCTTAAGGATATTTTAGAGTTTGCAGTTTTACCAGCAATGCACGCTGTAAGACTTATCAAAGGGAGGTCATACAGAAATGTCCCTAATTTTGGATGTTGATGTTTCGACACAACGGTGGGCTACATGCATATATAAGCTATACAAGTTGTTTCTTACAAATATAATAAAGCCAAAGTGAAGCAAGTTTATGGGTGTTGTTGCATCGCAGCAAACTGCATTGGATCCCCAGTCCTAACACAGTAAATCTGTGCAGCTGAAAATGCTCTGAGCAGCAGGTCACAAGTTTTGTCCCAGTCCATGTGACCTTTAGCTTCCTCTAACGAGGACATCAGAGAGAGAGCAATGCAAGAACACTGTGTGTCTGTGGAAATCCACAAAGCTTCACAGACTACAGTACTGTACAGCTTAGTAGACTTGTGCACTTTCAACGTCTTGGTGAAGGCTGCTTATTATCCTCCATTAAGAAAGTCTGTTAGTCCGGTTTGACACAATAAACTCCAGTGTCTCTGCCAGCACCCCAAAATGGCAAATCCTCTCAAACAGTGACTGCACTGCTACCTTCTTTAAATATTTGAGATATGTTGGATCACATTATACATCCTTATCCACTCAGTGTCATATCCACCCATCCTGGATTCTTTCTGTTCTGTGTCCATGGATGATGTTTCAACCTTCATAGAATAAATAAATCATTGTTAACCAAATCAAACCTGGATTCCTCCTTGTCAACAAATTACAGGTCTGTTTCCAAATTGCAACTTCTCCAAATACTGGAATTGCACTGACTTTCTGACAGTAGTCTGGATTTTGTAAAATTGAAACATCCCTCCTAAGAGGCAGGTGATTGTAGAGCTTTGGTTTTACCTGATCTTAGCACAGCATTTGACATGGTATTTTATTCCACAGGTTCAGATCCCCTCTTAAGTTGCACAGGGAAGTTTTCTGCTGCTATGTTTAGTATAAAGCACTGGGATGTATTTATACTGCTCCTTTTTTCAGAGACACATAGCTTTGTGCAGTCCTGCAAGAAAGGAGGAAACTAGTAATGGGATGGTATTTTGCTTGGATTCTTGCACTCTGCATATACCAAATACAGTATGTTGATTAGGGCCATCCTACACAGCTCAGACAACAGAGTGGACCATGGTTCATCTATAAAATTCTTTGCATCTCAAAATGATCATTAGTGTCTTATTTGCATTAAGGGCCAGGAAGGTCAGTGGAATATGCCTCCACTCTCTCACAGAAATGAAATGCTGCACCAAACCAGGCGACACAGGGCAGTGGTGTCATCGTGGTAGGGGGCTTCTGTCACTTCATGCCACACTGAGTCATTAGTCAGCCCAGTCTCTGTCTGATTTGTATTCTGGTCATTTTAAGCACTGGGTAAACTGTGTCGGAATAATTCCTCACATATCAGTTGACATTAACCACGTGTAGGTTTCAATTATGAATAGTAATGCAATTTGTCTTCATGATTTAAAGGGTGACAGGGATTTTTTTCTTTTTCTTTTTTTTTGGCATAATCCAAAAGTACATCTGTTCAGCTTGACCCATATTAACATCTTTTAGTGAGAATTAATGGACATAATTATTAATGGTTGAATTAAATATTTCACTTTGTCTCATGTCATAAAGAGGAAATCCACACTAGACCACACCCACAGAGGGCAACAGAGACAACTTTATACTGACAATTGAGGAAAAAAACTGCTGTGAAATTAGTGAAAGTTTCA